>NW_024582388.1:2463488-2655745 GCF_018398535.1 Haplochromis burtoni | reverse complement strand
GGGGTGCAGTATAGCACCAATTGGGTCATTGGTTACACTCGACCCCGATTGTTTAGCTTCACCTGGACCTTGGAGCTCATCATCTGTCTGAAACAAGCTGTTTCAGGTCTCCCACTCCTTTTACATTTATTTATATATTTTTAAAGGTACACTTTGCAATGAGCTTCTGCAAAGTTTAACTAAAGCTGTGACCACCAGGGGGCAGTATTTTTTGCTAACTTGTGTATTGTTTACAGATATGTGAAACTGTGATACTTCTTTTTTAAGCTACACTAATTTCCTCAACAGACTTGGTCTTTTGCTATGCTAAAAAACAAGCACTAATAACCTGCCTGACTACTAAAGATACACTGAATACACAAACCTTTACAGAGTATTAGATAAAAGTACAGTGCAGCCCTTGTTCAACTGGAGCTAAAATATCTTCTCTCTGTAGATATTTAGGACATAAAGCCATTGTTTCTTCATATAATATTGACAAATTCATTTAAACTTGTTAAGTTTTAAACTGTTTTAAACTCGCAATATTTAAAAAGGCCACATTTAGGAGACTTGATCGCCCATCACAAACAGAAGGCTTAAAGAGCCGGTTTACAGGAACTACTTACATGAACGCTGACTTTATTATTCAAAACTCTAATTGTATTTGATATAAACAGCCACCATTTTAACAGTATATTAATGACAGAAAACAAGGAAAAGCATAAAAGAACACTTTAAGGTTAATTCACGTGGTAATGTTGACCCACAAGGTGCGATATTAGGCATTTTTACAGGATCAAGTCAACAGTAAAATCTGTCATAAAAAAGAAAACCTATAAAATCAAAGTAAGACTCGTAAAAAGAGGTCAAAGCAATGATGAGGCGATCATTACAGAAAGGAAAGTCAATTAAAGTGAGTTTTAAGACGTACTTAAAAGATTAAAGAGTCTAGAGATAATGAACATTTTATCACCAAAGCAGCTCCGAGATGAGAAACTGAAGTTCTCGTCTCTTCATCTTTTGATAGGAACTACTGGACACAAAGTTTCACTCAGCAGCGAAGATAACTGCACATACGCCACGCGTGGGTGGGCTTTCAACACAAAAATATGTTTGAAAATGGTATCAGTATGCGCCGTATCAGCCACCTCGCTTTATGCTTCTGCCTGAATACAAATGCAGGTATTTTAACTGTATTATAGGCAGTAAAAATCTCCATCCTTCTGATAATATGACAGTTTTATTATGTGGTTTATTCCCTAAAATAGCCCTGTTTGTCCAAGTATAAGGAAATTTGCAGCCCAATTAAAAGTTTTAAGGGTTCAAAATTGGCCTTGATGCAGTGACTATGTTACGAATGAGTACATTAAACTCCACTAAAACAAAAGCCAACTCTTCTAAGTTCAGGCTATGTAACTATTATGAAAACAAGACATCTGAGACAATAACTATTAATAAAAACCACTAACAGTTATTACTTTTGCTCTGCAGTCCTTTTCCCAGTACAAATGCCAGACATAGGTGTGCATTTGCACCTCTATTAAAAATCAAAGACACTCAGCTGTGGCTTGAATTAAGATGAGAAACAAAGAGAAACCGGTGTAAATAACAACAGTAAAACTAATTCAACAAAAGTCTAATTAGAAAAGATATACAAAAGGGGTTTTCTGAAGGTTTAACAAAAATGTATAATGTTTAAACAGTCGAGGTTTTACAGCAGCAGCCGCCAATGCAGAAGTTTTAACTGGCTGCACCGTGATCACGTTATGCAAAGTCTGAATCTTCATTCTTTGAATAAGATGGGACTTTTTGGGCCAAGCAATTACTATGTAAGGTAAACCTGAGGTTTTAAACTGATCTATCCTCACAGAAGCAGCTCGAGCATGTTCAAAGCTTAAAGAAAACAAAGAGGTGCAGGATTTTCATACATATACATCAAAGCTGACACCAGGATCATGATTTTTAACTCTTTTGTTTCCAGGTTTTAGGCTTTAGTTAAATAAGGTAACACCTACTCTTTGCCTGAACTATATACAGACCAGGCATGCTTACATGTGGAGTCAAACTATAATTTGTGTCTAGATTAATTCAATTGATCTGAGAGATTTAAAACATCCCAGTGTCAAAGCTAAATTAACAGTGATTCCAGGCAGCAGACTCTAGATAAGTCTTAACTCACTTTTTCACAGGCTCCTCTGCAGCTTTCTTCTGAATGTCCTTGCTCTTGGGCTGAAAGAAGGATCTGTAAAAAGACCACACAAGCATTCACTGGCTTGATACATGTTTATACCAACACATGTCTGTATTTAGTGCATTAAAGTGTAATAAAAATCGGTAATAAGACCGCACTTTTACAATAATACAGAAAAAGGTTTGCCTGTTAATTAGAAACTTGCTGAATCACAGATTACCATCTTTGCTATCTAGTGTTAGAGCAATGTGGCTCCACTGATGACAGCCTCTATAAGGCAGGAAAATAACCTGCCTTTAAAGATCATTTATACTTATATAGCTATGATATCGTCTGTGTCTGTGCTGGAGATAAAACTACCCTATTTTCCAAACAAGTGACGCAGATAAAAACATGCTAAAGCTAGCTTACAGGTAGTCCGATTAACACCGAAACGGACATGTTTTTGTTTGGTTTTTTTAGTGTAACCCCTTGTAAGTCACACATAACCCCCCGCCCGCCCGCCTGATCACCACTCATTACACAGCTAACTCTTCTAGTGCACAGACACAAGCATCGTCAAGCTAGCGCTAATTTCCACCAGGCTAACTGCAAACTTTGGCTTGCACTTACGCGATGCTCCGCTGCATGTTGTTTTTAAACTCTTCCTTCACCTGATACCCGGTTAAAACAAACGTTTAAATCGCAGCAAAACTCCAACATTCACACACACGAAGACACCAACTCCCGCGCTGCAGAGGGGCAAAATAATAACTTGGAATATTCGGCGCCAAAAGTTGTATCTCAGCCAAAGATTGTCAGAGGAGAAGATGACTCGCTACGGGAGCCCAAAGCGAGCGGTTTCCGCTCGGTACGCATGCGCACTCACGTACTTGGTTTACCCAAAGAAAAATATATTTTTACTGTAGCTACACAACATGTATTGAATAAAACTACTCTGTTGCTACTAATAAGATGTGACTGTGCTTAGTCAAAGCTTCTACGCTACTGTTAAGATAGTATACAACTCACTATGGAATGGACAAGATGAGTAAAATATAACAAAGCTAATGGTTTGCTATGTTCATGCAGGTATATAAAAAATAGTACTTTACATTTTTTGTCAGACTTCTCTTGCAATGGCTGCATGTTTCCCGATGCAATCTGTATTAAATGGTACCTGAATTTAATTCCTGGTGTTTTTCAGTCTTCCCAGCAAGTACACATCAGAGGCCATGACTCATAATGAGGAGGAGAACATTTTGAAAAGCTAAAACACTTTTAAAGTCTGCAATTTACACTGCCAAAATGGTGCCAAGCAAGCTAAAAAGGCATGGGGGAACCAGGGTCAGTCTGATAAGGAGGTGAATGCCAGTTATATAAACTGGTGGAGCAACACAGAGTAAAGGGGGCTTGATCTGACAGCAGAACCAGCAGAGATAGAGGCTATTTTTTCAGTGACATGAATATGAGCCTTGACATTTTGCCTCGACCTTTGGTGGATCTTGGGTAAAAAAGGTTTGAAAACCTACAGTCATTCCAAACCAGGGGTGTCGACCCCTCTTTAAAGATAGTATGAGCCCTCTGTATGGGGATCTGCACAGCCTTTTTAATCTCATTTCTGCAGATATTCAGAAAATATTTCTCAACTTATTACAATCCGCAATATTCAAAAGTAAAGTTTGGCTTTTATTGAAGGGCCAGAGTGTCCTGATGGTTAATGTGTCACCAAATTAACCACAAAGTTACAAGTGGACTACCACAAGTAAAAGAAATACACATAAAACTGTGAGAAAGTGGTGGAAAGTGAATGTCAAACAGCTTTCCCCAATTTTTGTCAGTCATTTTCTTTGTCATTTTTGAGTTTTACATGAAGTGTAGCTCAAAAAGTGATGTGATATTTGAGATATGTAAAAAATGAGTTCATTCACGCTGGACAAGCCCATCGAGTGTGTCGTAATCTCCAACTACAAGACGCGCCAAGCAAAGACAGTACTCAGAGAATGTGCCATTTGTCAAATGCTTTCCACTGAAAGCCAAATAATAGACAAAACAGCATCTTAAAATTACAGTTAAGAAGAGTTTTAAAGGCTACAGGGCTAAAAGAGAACAAAAATGAGTGTGTCTAAGCTTCTTTTTATTGTCATTGCGAGCTTTAGAAAGGGAACATCTCATCCAGCAGTTTTATGCCAAGCAGGCCAGATCAGTAATAGCACCACACCCATCCTTTAACATAAAGAAGTACAAGTGAATGCTCCAAGAAAAAAAAATAACACATATAATAAACAAATGAATATATCTTGAAAAACAACACCATAACTTAAATGCAACAAAATATAAGCAAAAAGTGACAAAATGCTTCAAATGTAGATTCCTCTGAAGGCTCCATAATGTTGCTTTAGAGCAATATTAACAACACCCCCTTAAAAAATCTACAACTTAATATCAGGAAAAATAAATAGTAGCTCAAATATAACGCGTACTATCTTTACTGATCAGAGTGGCACCTCTGCTGTTTTACATCTCTCCGCTTAGACGCTCTCCCGGGAAAATGGGGTGTAGTGAAAGATTCATGAGTTGTCAAGGACGCTACTGCCCCCTGTTGTGTCGGGGTGGTAACTGCAACAACACCGGCTCCTGGAAATGACACTGCAAAGACTACACGAAAGCCCCCGTTTCAAGAGGGTTTTCCCTGGGCCTGTTTGAATGCATCATTTATGGAGCTCGTATTATTTTCATGAAGCCTGGAGCAGGGGGCTGGTGAAATGCTAGACAAACAGCTAAATAATGCAAGCTGAGTGCACTGCTTTATTTACCCAAACACAAGTGTCATGTAGTTAATTGTTTACAAGTGCATTTCCCCTACTGTGGCGTGAAGTGCTGACAGAAGAAAAGCAGGATTCATAAATATTTCTATGCAAAAAAAAAAAAAAAAATGAAGAAGAAGAAGACAACATGGTCCAACTAAATAAATAGCCCACAAAGTCTGTGCATTTTAAACCACAGGTAGTGAATAATAAACTATTGTACAACAAGCTCAAACAACACACAAAAAAGCTTGTGTTTGAGAGATTTGAGGAGGGAAAGCAGTCCATCTGTTGTAGCTTGTTTTCTCTTTGTCACTCTAACCGTCTCCCTGCTGCCTTCTCCTCATCTCGAAGTTGAGTCTGCTTCGCTCCCTCATACAGGCTCCGACTGACGTAATGGTTCACATCCCACCCTGCGGGGCTCTTGTGCAGCCAGCGAGCGTTCAGGCTCAATTCCCCCAGCTCCCTCAGGTTGACTCCTGGCCGTGCAGGGGTGGAGATGACGGGGAAAGGGCCGTGGAGAGCCCGAGGCACGGGGAGCGGTTCAGGAAGGCAGCACGGGAGCAGGAAGGGGTGAGGCAGAGGCTGAGTCGCTGTCAGGAATCAGAGTGAGAGTCAAATCAATCAGAAAAGTAACCCCTGAGACACATGCAGAGCTCAAACACATAGTGATTTATTAATACCACTACTCTGATGCATTGAACGGGCTTTAAAGCCATTCAGGGGGAACCTAAAACTGGTTCTAAGTATTTAAACTAACTGTTTAAAGTGAATATTTTAAGTCTATAATAGATCAAACACAAAGAAGAACAGCAATCTTGAGTCTAAATCTTCATTAAAAATGTCAATTTATGAGCTATTTTTGTTTTAAACTGATATTACAGTAAAACCGTAAGTTTCTGGATTTTTTTGGTTTTTTTTGGGGGGGGGGGCATGTAAATGAACATTAAATTAACATCCTTCCCACATAAATTCAATCTTCTAGGAAATGTGCAGTATTAAAACTTCCAAGGTGCAAAGTACAGAGCATTTTTTAGCATTTACTTTCTTTCATGCGTGTTCAAGCTGAATGAATTTATTCACTCTGGAGGAAAAGTCTTCAAGGTCAGGATCGAACTCCTTCCTTGCATTATTTTTCATCACGTCACCCTGTTTCACCTTGAAATACATTAAATTACAGAAGAGGCAAGCCATCAAAATGACGTCTCATTGGAAATTGAACTAAATGCAGCTGAAGGAGTTTAAAAATCTGCAGTTTACAGGAACTGAATAGTGAGTTGTGTAATGTGAAAGTGAGTAAATATGAGGACAGTGGAAAGGCAAGGTAATGTCAGTCCAGCTAAAACTACAATTACAGCTTTCTTGATTACAATCAAGTGGAGAATTCTCAGTAAAGTCCATGAAACCTACGGTAGCAATCAACTGATCCTTTTGATGAGTGTGTCTGGGTCTCGAAAGCCTTTATTAGACTTCATTGAATCACATACAATTTTACCATTAAACACACCATCCTTCTCCTGCACTAGAGGAAAGAATAATTACAAAATAGTTATGAATATATAAGAACAAGAACATCAAATGTGTATTAATCCAGAGGTAGAAGTAGTCCTGAGTCAACTGAATTACATTATGTGGACAAAAGTACTGGCCTTCCTGCACATGATATGTTACGAAGCTCCCAGTGCACAGCTTTTGTACTGATGTTAATAAGAGAAGTGCTACAGTTATTGGGACAGCAGAGAGTTGATGAATTTTACACGTCTCATTAGTAGCTCCACAGAGCATTAGTTTGCACGTTCGCCTAGCAAAT
The DNA here is from genome assembly GCF_018398535.1 of Haplochromis burtoni. NCBI lineage: Eukaryota > Metazoa > Chordata > Actinopteri > Cichliformes > Cichlidae > Haplochromis > Haplochromis burtoni. The sequence continues at coordinate 2,648,976 of NW_024582388.1, read as the reverse complement.
GTGTGCCTTTCAGGAGTCAAGCTACAGTGTTTTGGAGACAGGGTGATGCACGAATAAAGACTAAACAAAATGAAGCCATAAATTATTTTCTCAAAGTCAGTGAAGGAGAAAAAGAAAGGAGCTCACACGATAACATTTATTTGTTTCTTTGCAAAAGGGTGTTTTAAAAAGGTCAAGATGACTGTTAAGGAAGGCGTGAAGGTTAGGGGCTCCAAAAAGTACCACTTTTTATTTTCGGCTCATACAGGTTAAAAAAGTTCAGTGTCATCCACAGTGTTATATCATCAAAGAGGTCCAAGAAGACCTTCAAGGGGGTTGTGGTTTACATTTCAAGGAGCAGATATGTTTGGGAATCATCTGCACAGCTGTGAAATTAAGTTCCATATTTTTTGAAAATTGATCCTAGCAGCAGCATAGAGAGTGAAATAAGTACTGGACTGGGAATGGACCCTTGGGGGATCCCACCTGTGAGGGAAGGTGATGATAGATAAATAAAAAAAAACACCCAGCCTGCCTGTTAAATATGATTGAAACCATTCAAAAACAGCCTCTTTAACGCCCACACCATGATCCAAGGTTACCACTAAGGTCTAAATAAAAGATGATTAAAGACTTTTCAAAGTATTCTCTCACAGATTGCAATTTGGGACTCTTTGAGAGCCAGATTTCTCATATTATGTGTCTGTAATCACTTGGTGCCTCCAGTGGTATATTATTAGGTTGACACATTTGCTTTGCGAGTGAAAAGTTGCTGGTTAAATTTCAGCCAGCGACACAAATTCCCTTTGGGATTGTATTAGTAAGGGCATCCGGTGTAAAAACTCTGCCATATCAACCATGCAGAGCTACCCGCTGTAATGACCCCTTGTGGCAAGGGAGCAGTGAAAGGCAGCTTTTTATGTCTTCATCTGTGTTAGCTGGACTCTGTAGACCTCGTGCCTTACCTCTGTCCATCACTGACCCTGCTCTTCCACAGAGAGGAAGGCCACTGTCAGCAGCGAGATGAGGGAATAGAAGGGAGCCGCTCTGGACGAGCTGGAGGGATGGAGGTATATGAAGAATGAGATGGAAGGATGGTTGAAATGCAAAGAGTGCAGACAGACAGAGAGTGCACAAAACATCAAGAACACCAGGTGAAGATTAATTTATTTTTAATGTACGGAGGATCAAAGCTCCTGGAGCTGAAAGGAAAAAGGGACTTCAGATGATGAAGACATTAATCAAGTTAATTGAAGTATGGTGTTCCTCATATTTTGCACACATATCCGAAAAACTTAATTAGAATATATGACATTAAGAGTTTAATTCCAAAACAGGACTTTTTTTAAATAGACTCTGCTCATGCAGCGCTTTTCTACCTCAGCAGACAAAGCGCCTCCCTACTAATCCCCACTCCTACAAAATGTATCAAATAATTAAACAAGGTCTGGTGCTTTTTTTAAAGGCTAGCAGGTAACCTAAGCCCTTGCGCTGCCCATGAACATGATATAACTTTAACACACTGACTCCCTTCTACTTTAGAGGACCAGTCAATTGCTTGGTTTTACATTAAATGATAAAATTTCACTAATGATTTTTATTCAAGTCAGCCAAACTCATATTAAATGATAAAGTTGAGGCAATTGTTTCTATTAGAGCTGGTTCATTTTTTACATATCAAATAAGGTAATTATTTTCTTTCAAAGTGCTGAGGAATGAAACTCTTCCTAAAGGACTCATTTTTTGGAAAACTGGCCAAATGACAGGTTCTATTCCACTCCACTGTATTTATAGTGTTATATAAAGTGTAAAATAACCCAGAAGCCAGTTTTCCACACAACAAAGTCCTTTAAGATGAAGTGAAGACGTGATGAATGACCTGATGGCTCGGTGCTGGTGGTGCTGGTGGTGCTGGCGGTGGGTATCCCGGATAGTTGACGAGGATGAGTTTACTGAAGTTGAACTTGTAGGTGAATCGTTTCCCTTTGGTCTTGTGCAGGATGCGTTTGTTGTAGTAGTATCTGGAAGTAAAATGTTTTCTCTGTCAAGACTACACTCTGAAGTGTGTGTCTAAGGTATGCTTTGCTGTTCCTGTAGGGCACTTTAGATTTCTTTGTTGCTTTCCAGGTGGCATGATTTGCATCTGTGGGCATTTTAGATTTGAAAATTTAATTTGACAACATGTGTTGGCGAGGAGCCTGAGGAGGAAGCTGCACGGAGAGAAAGGATTACTCATATTCACAGTTAAATATATATATAAATTTATAAATATATATATATATTTATAGTCTGTTTGTATAACTTTTTTTATTTCAGTCTTTTTTTCTTTATTACAGGGAAAATTCAAATAAACTTAAATACATTTCAGGAAAGTCAAAATCAAATTAAATGAGAAAATATGTATATTATAACATTACTTGTCTTAAATTCATTTTAAGTCTTAAGTTTTCAGAATATGTTGATGCTAATTTACCCACCTGAGGGCCCGGCTGAGCTTGTCGTAGTTCATGTGCGGTTTGCCCTTCCTCTCGCCCCACAGCCTGGCCAACATCTCAGGGTCCCTAATGACAAACTCGCCCCACTCCCCTCCCCAGCCGATGGCCCCGCCCTCGCCTCGGCCCAGTAGCTCGAGGAGGAAGTGCCAAAGCTGGATCTGTCGGGAGCCGGGCGACCACGTGGGTTTGTAGGCCCAGTCAGGAAACAGCACTGCTGGAGAAGCAATTAGGAAACAATAAAGAAAGTCAGCAATCTAAAATTCAGTGGTGTGTGTTTGAGTCCCCATTAAGGTTGTACATTCATTTTTCTCAGGAAGCCACAAATCACACTTTGATTTGCTGGGTTAATATCTTGCATTATTGGTTAAAGTTAGGTGAGAAGTAAGCAAACATGAGCTGTAAACTGTATATAAATGATGGGACGAGCTGAGCATTTAATTGACCATTATGATTTTATTTTTTAGAAGTCAGATGTTTTTCTGAACTAAGACATGGACGCGATCACCGCGGGCATGCATACTCTTAAATCACGCTCAGGTTTCTTGCCTAATTCCTCCATATGGGATCATAATTGGAAAAAAATAAACTGACATCCGATTTTATTAAATAAAACTTTAACCAGCATTTGAGACCATAAACCCACCAGGAATGTGTTTTTATAAATCAAGTTAAAAAAAGGTTTTTATTTTTTGTTTCTCTACCGACTGAATACAATGAATGTATTTTTTCAACCACACACGTCGCCCCCTGTTGGCCATTACAAAGACTGCAAGTTTAATGCCAAATACACTATCATAATAACATATTACTGGTAAGTGGACTATATCCAGTTAGATTCAGTGAGTGTGGCAATTTGCCATAAATCACCTCTCTGTCAGAGTTAAACAAACATATTGAAGTTTGCTGTGTGGAAGTTGTTGTTGTTTTTTTCTGAAACAAAAATTGCTGCACATCATGAAAAGAAGCTCCTAATATAACATCTTATCATCACCATATCAGATCGTGACTCCAATAGGCTTTGGTTTCTTTTTCTTTATTCCACACTGATTGTACGGATTTTTGCAAATGGGATTTTGGTCGTAGAGGAGTTTAACTGAATCTCTGTTTCATCCAGACGTGTCATAAAAAAACACACAGACACAAACAATGAATATTTCTCATCATTTGTTTTGGTGGTCGTGAAGCTTTGTTGTTCTGTGAGCACAAACTAATAACTCTGCGACTATGAGAAAATAATTTCAAGCTTATTCAAGCTCAGCTCATTATTTTGGGTTCAGAAATATGCTCATCTGTTACAGAGGTTTCTTACTGCAAGCTGGTTATCTATAAATTCTTCCACAAGGAAATAGATTGTCCTTGGATCTGTCTGAAGCTTTGCTATTTGAGACACGACTGTAAACTTCAACAAAATTAATAAGGTGACGTGAATACATTAAAGCATAGATGGTTGCGTGTCTGTCTGTGTTAGCCCTGTGATAGACTGGCAGCCTGTCCATGGTGTAAACTGCCTATCATCCTCTGGCAGCTGGGAAAGGCTCCATGACCCTGAACTTGATAAGCAGTTAAGAAAGTGGAAGGATGCATGAATTGCTATGTCTAACTTGTTGGCTGATAAAAATGTCCCATTTACCAAATATATTCGTAACTGATAATATGTAATATAGTTTATAAGCTGGTAAAAACTGAAGTGTTAAAAGTTAAGACCAAGTTTTTTTGGGGGGGAGTTAGAAAATGGATTACTAGATGATTAAGTTGTAACATATTTTAATTTAACTGAGCAAATAAACTCTAAAATAACAGCTCTGATGCGTCACCTCTCTGGTGGGGATGGAGCTAGCGCTTGAGGCCAAGAAATGCCAGCTAGATATAGTCGGTCTTGCCTCAATGCACAGCCTGGGCTTTGGAACCTGTAGAGGGGCTGGACTCCATACTACTCTAGAGTTGCTCCTGTTGAGAGGCAGCGAGCAGTGTTGGGTATGCTTAGTTATCAGTTCAGCACCTGCATCTTGAGGATTGTTGGACTTCTTCGCTTAACCTCAGCTTGTCTATAATAAGCATCATGGCTGAGGTTAAGGGTGTTCTTTGCAGGTGGCATGAGGACTGTAGGCCAATCATAATTTTAGATCTGTGGTTTCAGGTTTTGGACACTTGGGTGAAGAACAGCAGAGTTGTGAACTGAACCCCAGCTTGCAGTGAGTTGAATCAAATAGTGGGGGAGAATGCTGAACAGGCTTACTGAACCTATACATATAGGTTCAGGTACACCAGAAGGTTAATAGATGTTCAGTAGCAATCTGAGGGACTCTGAGGACATAAAGTCCAAATGGATCATGTTCTGCACCTCCATTGTTGAGGTGGCTGTATGGAGTTGTGGCCTCAAAGTGCTTGGCTAGGAAGTAATCCCAGAACCAGATGTTGGACATTGGAGATGAAGAGAGAGCCGTCAAGCTGAAGAAGAAGTCCTACTGAGCATGATTAGCCTTTGGGACTCAGGAGGAACTTGACAGGTACTGACCAACCAGTGCAGCTCTGGCAGTAGCCAAAAACTTGCATGTGGGAAGATTTTGGTGAAACCATGGAGAAAGACTTTCAGTCAGCCTTGATGCAATTCTGGGAAACTGTCAGGTGACTCAGGAGGAGGAAACAGTTTCCTGTTTACACTGTATACAGCAGGAGGTAGTCAGGCAGAGGAAAGAATATTTTGAGGATCTCCTCAATACTATTGAAAAGCTTTCTGTAGTGGAAGCAGAGTCTGGTAATGAGGGAGAGGATTTGCCCATGACTGGAGATGAGGTCACAGACCATCTTTCTGTCCTCTTGTGAGTAGGCTAGTATGTTCTTCACTTTATTTACTTCTAGTTAACTAGTCAGACTCCCTCTTGGCTCCACTGTCTTGTTCTTAATCTTCCTTGAAAAGAATGTTTACTGGTATCAAAATCAGCTTCTCTGCTTAACTAGAATAATGTCCTAAAAGATCCCCGAGTAAGTAAACTGATGGTGGAAATAAAACTGACAGATGTTCACGCTGGTATGCCATACCTCATGGACATTATAGCTTCAGTTTTAACTTAAGTACAGACTAAATATTAATATCGAAGGTCAAAATGGAGCAGCTTGTATCAGTTGCTGATTGGTCAAGACGGCATCAAGACTGCACGACTTGCTGGCGCTGACATGATGACATATCATTCCTTTGTTTCTCGCAGTTTTATCTATTTTTATCACGCATCCGAATAAGATCTGCACCGAATGAATACATAATAACTCTTACATAAATATGAACGCTATCCCACACAAATGTCTACCCACACATATGTAAATAACTGAGATGAACGCACACCGACACACACGGTCTTACTTCTGCTCCAATAAGGTGAGGAAAGGTGACCGACTGAGGAGCTGCAGCTGCACTGCATCTGTTACAAAATACAAACAGATAAAACTCGTCAGTGTCTTCACTGGACTGATGGGTGAGAAACGAGAAGAAAATATCTTATAAAAAATATTAATTACCTCTCATCTGGTGTGAAATTAGCCATCACAACAAAGCACAAATGCAGCTGATTGCAGCAACTTATTCTTTCACCATCACCCACAAATTAAATCAATGGCAAAGCCAATCTCCCAATTGTATATTAGATCAATATAAGTAAATGAATATAATGTGTATGTATGCCCTGACAGTTTATAATGTGCCTGGAATTGCATTTGACTCAATAGCTGGTTTTACAGTGGCTTAAATGTGTGAAAGCACCATTTTTACCTGCAGACATTGTTTAATACTCTATATTTTTCTATAATTTCATCCTATAAACACACACACACATCACTCGCCCACAGACACAATGACCTTCCCAGGCGATTCACAGCAGCAGGGACACCCACCATCTTCCCTGCAAGGCTGAAAACTCATCTCTTCAAGAAGTACTTCACATAACCCTCTTCCCCCAACTGAATGATGCCTCCTCTGCTATAAGCCCTCTTCCATCGGCTGTAATATCCTCTTATCTTGGAGCAACAAAAAAAAAAAAAAAAAACGATGTCTGCCTTCAGCTCTTATTTTATTTCCTTCTCCCATGCAGCACTGCTCTCACACATGATCACTGCAGGGTCACAGGGACATTATCAGGAAACCGCGGGAGACGAGCCAAAGTCGTTTCACTTGTTAAGGCCGATGATTAGACAAAAACAAGCTCCAAGTTGTTCCGCTTCAAGATTGAAAAACAAACTAAAACATGGGATCAAAAGAGGACTGCAGATGAATTAGAGTTAATTTAGTTTAGCTTTCTGTGCAATTTTATGCAGACTTTGGCTCTCATATTTTAATTTCCCCCCTTTTTATTGGTTGTTTTGGTGGTTAACTACAATTTTTTACTCCATAAGAGCACCAAGTGCCTAAAAATGCAACTCTAACTCCACCATAAATCTAATGGTAACTAGTTGAAATCATTATTTCAGAGAAGCACAACATTTTCACAGGGTTTTTTTTTTTTAAGTAGGTGAATTTAAGGTCAAAATTTAACTAATCGTTAAAAAATAATTTTGTTTACAAAGAGCAGCCTAATTCAGAAGCTCCCGTGCAAGTGTAATCATAATGCAATTGGTCCTGTTACCTTGATTGGAGCCAAAGTGGAAAACTCTTCGTTAAGATGAGTAACAATGATCAGTTTGTCTGCCGGCCCACTTCCAGTCTGGGAGGACTGAAGGATGGATGGACCGAATCTTAAACCCTCTATCTCATCTCACCCCCTAACCGCACACAGACACACACTCCCACCTCCCCCTTCCCTCCTACAACATTACTCCCTCCTTCCCCCAGCCCCAGAATTAGGAAGACTGGGGCATGACAAAAAGATGTTGATTACACTGATGGTGAATGAAGAAAACCCTCCCAAAACATGAAACCATCACTCATTAATGAGTTAGAAATGCAACTTTGATTAGCTGCTGATAGATCATCATCTAACAGTTATTTTTTTAACTATATTAACATGTTAATTTGTGTAAAAACAAATAGGGGCAAATGATTGTTATAATTTGCCAGAGCCGTTAAGTGCACCTTTAAATTCCACAAAAAGAAATCATTCAAATCTCCAAGGGAAGTCATATATGGACCACAATGTGTTATTTAGCTAAACTTTATACATATATATATATATATATTATTGCAAAGTTTTCATTTTAAGAGCTTTATATAAAATTTGTAATTTTAAAACATCACTTTTTGCATAGTCTTTTTTGTCACCCTTATATGGTTTACTTATGGTTTACGCCTTATATGACTTGCGTCTTGTAAGCACAGATGAGTCGAGGTCAACAGCTTCTCACAGTGTTTAGATGATTATATGTGAGAGTGGGTCGGAACTAAAAAGCACGAGAAAATAAGGTGTTAGGAAATAGGTGAAGGTACTTTTCTTCTGTGTCATGACTGGAGCATATTAAAGTGAGCTGAGGAGAGAGATATGATTGAGCAGACTGAAGGTGACAGAAGGTTTTTTTTCCTCGCTGAATCAAATAGGTGATGAACTCAATACCGGAGCCACACTTTAGTCAACGAGAGCCGCTTTTCACTTGACAGGAGTGACTTTGGCCAAGGTCAACAGGCTGTTCAATACTCTGCCGCACAGGCACAGGAGGCCGGTGTAGAGGTGGAGGTAGCGGTGACACATTTTGCTCAAGCTAATGTCCTGCTATTGGTCCCACAGGCCTCGAGCACTTATCGCACTTCTGTGAAGGTGAGGGGGCATTCCTACAGCATGCAACACTAGACAAATAAATAAAACGACTTAAAATGGTTTAGAAGATGTATTACCGTAAATTCTAAATACTTGGATGATTCTAATCAGTTTTTTTACTTCAATTTTTTTAATAACAATACATCCATTTCAAATAACTTTTATAATTGGAAGAATTCAAATAATTTTACAGAACAAAACTTTTTTTTTTTTTTACCAAGCAAGTGAAACACTGTGCTTGAAAGTCGCAAAACCTTTAAAGCAAAGATGTAAGGTACAGATGATAAGTCATTTTGTCTTATTTTTAATATTAATTCCATTTTTGTTCCCTTTCTTTTAACTTCAAAAAGGAAAATTACATGCTTTTTATAACTGAAACCTTCCTTTTAGTTTCTTCCGTGCTTGTGTTTACGCATCATTAAGGAGAACATTTTGACAGATCGGCAAATCTTGAAATATCAGTTCTGTTTTCACGTGTGTTTGTTAAATATGAATTATAGCTATGAAGCTATAACTGGAAACAGTTGAAAGCAGTGTAGATCTGCTCATAGGTAAGCCTAAGGGTAAACCCGCAAATCTGTACAAAAAAAAATGACAAGTTTTATGTTGACAGGACACGTATGTACAGATTTACATTTTAACCAGACGCTATTATCAGCTTGTTGCCTAGCAACTTCGCAGTTACAAATGTATAGAACTAGGATAGCTTTTTTTATGCTAATACACAATTTATGCTAGTGAACAGCAGTAGCTAAGTATAGAAGATTTCTACTTGTTTCTTAATCAGGTAATTATGCTAATGAAGTATTGGAAAGATTGTATATTGATATCAGCTTCTTTTCAAGACAATCACACACACAGACAGCATCCAAATCTATATTTTGCCGAGTCTGTGAGAACTGGGTTACGACTTAATCCTGCATTACTTAACCCGAACAAAATGTTGTGCTGCTGCGTTTGTTGGTGGATTAGCTGTGATTTAGTGTTCCCTATACAGCAGGAGAAAAGACATAAAGAGAAGCTCCCAGCAACAATCTGCTTAGGCTTGTGATGCACATACATCCCTATACAGTCCCCCACCCCTTGCACAAAACACACACACACACACACATACACAGTCCCATACACTTATCGTCCCTCAGATGTGATAGCTGACACCGGAGGCTTTTAATTCCAGTGTAAATACAAATACTCTCCCAGACAGCTATCAATTATGCATGGCACTAATTGAGTTGAATGTTGTGCTTTTAGCAGCCTGAGGACCCCGGGTCACATGCAGAGCTTGAAACCAAACACACATAGATAATTGCACATATACGAGAACCCATTCAGTTCCTTTTCCTTCACTTCAACCTTAAAAAACAGAAGTGAGACGACATTTTTTTTAGCCTATTACAACAGACTACATACTAGTTTACTACTTTAAGCTGGCTTTGGAAATGTTTTGGCCATTATATTTTACTATGAGCAATAGCCGGTGCAAACATTGCACTTAAGCTACATTTCGATATAAAAATGGCTGTACTTGGAGGGAGAAACAATGAGGATTTGACATTCAGTGTCCTTCACAGTGCTGCAAATCTAAAATGAAATCTAAATATGTGGAAAATGATCAGCTAGACTCCTGAACACTGATATTAGCCATAAGTCTCATGTTATAAAATACACAAAACTAAAGTTTGGTGAGCTGATGAGTGAGGTCACTCTGACAGAGCAGAGTGAGTAACTTCTCAAATGCTTTAAAAGATTATGGTATGGTTTCATACAGGAAAAAAATCTACAGTGACTTTAATCACAACATGTGGTCTTTTAACCTTTAACCTTAACCAAAGTACATGCTCCAATCTCATGTTTGCACACTCTCCATCAACCCCAACCACCTCTTCCTGGCTTTAAATGTATTAAAATATATTTCCTAATCAAGCCAGGCTTTTCTTTTTACATTTCTTTGAAGGTAATAATAGAGTTGCACACAAACTTATTTCTAGGACATCTGGTTTGATCTCACATGAGATGTAAAACAGGCCCCAAGCGGTTTGACAAAAGTAAAGACTGGTTCATCCATGGTGCAAAAAGAACAGCCCCAAAGAAGACTTTATTGGAAAATGACTCATTATTTTTTGTTTTTATTTCATCTAATATTAATTTTTTATTTTTATTTTCCTAAAGGACAAGTTTCTTGCTTGAATGATGCGAGCAGAGCTTTTTGATTTAATATTTGTCTAAGCATGTTTTACTCGGTTTGAATAAAAGGTTTTGATTTCCTCCATATTTAAAGTACAATAATCCAACTTTGGATAGTTAAGAGCGAAACAACTTTTGTGCAACAGATACATTTAAAGTAGCTAAAGGCTCGCTTTTAATTAGATCTAAGCTGTTGTCAAAGTCTGTCTTTTTATGAATCCAGAAATTGCTTTTAAGGTCTTAAAAAGTAATTTCACTTTCTTCCTGTGAGATGAAAAGCTCAACACTTCTTTCATGTTGGTGCAATAGATATGCAGCTAATGTTAAAAAATACTCCTACCATCACCTCTAAGGCTCACTAATTAACACACACACACACACACACACACACACACACACACACACACACACACACACACACACACACGCACAGAAAGGAATATAAAAATTACATTTTGGTGATGTGATGTTTCCTAGCGACCAACAGTCACTTTGAGTTTCGGAATCTTGTTAGTGGGGTTGCCGGGCAACAAGGCCAAATAAAATTCTAAGGAATTAAAATACAGCACTCAGCCTGAAACTACATATCGTCATTTTAATATTTCTACAAGATGTAATATGTTAATGAGCTTTAGATGTGCCGGCTGGTAGTATTATTATTATTATTATTAAAGTGCAGCACAGGATGAGATAATAGGGGACATGCCATTGTTCATTTTGTGCTTCATATTTCCCAGAAAAGTATAATTAGTTAAATTAAGAAAATGGAAATTACATGCAGTAAACTATGATTTGAAGGGACCAACCTGGGGACAGTTGCCGCTCCTACACTAATTTAAATTTAACAAAATGCACTGCAAGCTACATTTAGTTTCTTCTGCTTATCCAATTTGGTGGATGGGGTGTTTGGGTCACAGGTCGCCAATCTGTTGCAGGGCTAACACATAGAGTCAGTTTAGAATCACCAATTAACCTGACCCAATGGAGTGTGGGAGGAAGCTGGAGTACTGGGAGAGAACCCACACAGTCACAGGGAAAACATCCAAACTCCACACAGAAAGGCCTTGAAGCCAGGACCTTCTCGCTGTGAAGTGAAACTGCTGTAACACTGTTCTTGGTTTGAAACAAACTTTGTGATTAGTTTAAATATTGTTTGCTCAATCAAAAAAAAATTGGGTTACTAAAATTTTTTTATTTCATTATCTATTACGCCTAGCTGTTCTTGATTCATTATTGAGTTGCTCTTTCTGTAAAATGTAACAGCTGAAACTGACACCATGAACATGAACATCAAACTGATGCCTTCACTTTGCTGTTTTTGTGTGATCTACAACTTAAAACCCCTTCAAAAATAATTAAAGGAACAACTAGGCCTATCATACTTAAGCAAATAACTACTGAATGGTTACATTTGATAGAAAAGTCAATATAATTATATTTGCTCTTAAATCTGAAACGTTTTTGAAACCTGGTGGGATTAAAGTCCCTTTTAAACGGTCAAAGGCACTTTAAAGACAAAGTTAAAAGATCTCCGGATCTTTTAACTTTGTTAGAGAAGCTTTATGTATGATTCACAAAAAAAGACCATCCTTTTTCATCTCAAACTGGTTGAAAGGTGTATTGTGAGGGTCAAGTTTGTTTCTTTTTTTAACTCTTAAACTGCCTTATGATACCACGAGGCATGGTGTAAATAACCCCACTTTTCAAAAATACTCAACTTCAGAGCAGTCCTAACAAAGACAGCTGATAGACAGTGAAAAAAATCCTGCTGTTAGTAGTGGATTTAAACAGACACTTTGGAGACACACACAAACACACAAACACACAACAAAGGAAGTGGCCTCATAGTGAGTATAAAAGCTGACAGTTTGGAAATTGAGCCTTCGGACTGATGGGACTGCAGCACCCAGAAGGAGATGACAGAAAGAGAACTGAGGCTTGCAGCACTGTCTGGGGAATATTACAGTAAAGATGCAATATAAACACAGAGCTATGTGAGGAAAACCCCCTTCTCTGCCTCGCTTACTCTCTAGTGTTTCTGTGCCAGATATTAGCCCAGTCTATCACCAAGAGGAACTGTGCAGGGGGATAAAAAAACAAAACAAATATAATGAAGGACTTCTGCCAGGGTATAATAAGACTTCACATTCCCTGAGGAGCAATTTAGGTAGTGGCGCACAAAAATGGGTCCTGAGACGGGAATTTGCTTTCCACCAAGATTGTCATCCTTGTTGTTTTTTTCCCCCTGCTCTCTTCTACTTGAGCAAGCTGCATTATCTCCTCTGTGTGTGTGTGTTTGCGTGTGGACAGAGGATGAGGAGGATGAGGAGGATGAGAGAACGGGGGGTGGGGGGGGTTAAGTCTGGATTTGATCCCTGCTAAAAGGACTGTTTGTTTTACAGCTGACGACCCCAGAGTTTAATCTGGTGCTTAGCTGCCTGCTCAATCTCTCCTTCTCCTTCATCTCCCTGCATCCTCTCATCCTCACTGCCTCTCTCTCTCTCTCCCTCGCTTTCCCCTTCGTCTCTCTCATTCTCACTCATTCAATCGTATCATCCTCTCACAGAGAGTTACCCCCCTCTCCCTCCTCCCCACACTGAAACCTCTCCATCCATCCTCCTCCCTCCGTCCTCCATCCCTTGTCATCTCCTTATTTCGCTCCTCTTTCTTTGTAGTGCCAGGAGCGCTTGTTCGCGATTTACATTTAACTGGATCCATCAGGTTGTGTGTTAGGCGTAAAATTAAGCTAGTGTTACATCATGCGGTACAGTGTGTGCGTGCGTGTATGTGTGTGTGGGAGTATGTAGAGCTGGAGTGCAGTGAAGGTTTGAGTCCCTGAAATGTCTCAGAGTTCCTGTTTGTGTGGGCTTCTAGACGTGCGTGTGTGTGTTTGTGTGAACTGTGTGTGAGTGAGGGCAGGAGGACAATAGTGAGAGTGTATGTTAAACAGGATGATGGTATTGCAGCAGATGAGGGTCATGCTCCAAGTCTTAAGGGTCAAATCCTGTTAGAAGTAAGAGGGATCAAGGCTTTAGCGAGGCACTGCCTTTTTTCTTAACTGCTGCAATATTCACTGAGAGTGTGCAAGAGAAGCGATACATCCTGTGTGTGTTTGTGTGTGTGTGTCTGTGGAATAACACATAAACTCTTAAATAAAGCAGGAGATAAGGTGGCGGAAGAAAATTGTGCAGGAAAGGTGAAAAAATCTTCAAGAAACAAAGACGGCATCACTTAGATTTCCCTTTTTTTATTCTTTTCCTGAAGCAAGCAGTCTCAAAGTGTGGCCCGCAGGCCAGTGTTGGCCTGTGGTAATAATTTATAAGGCCTGCGAGTGTGTCAGTCATCCTGGTGCCTCCTCTGAGGTCTAAATCGTCGTCGGCGACGGTCCAACCCCTAATCTGAACTCCGGGCAAACTCTTCTGTTTTTACTAAGTTGTTCTCCCAAGTCTTGGCGATCAGGGAACAAAAAAGAAAATAATAATTTTAACTGACAAACATCAAAAACTATTTACATTTTTCCTAAGTTATGTCCATTGTGCCTTTCTACAGGGTTACCATTTAAACCTCAGAGGCTTAAACCTTTATCACCCAAGCGTCATACAGGCCGCCTGGATTTATTTGTAATCATTGCTGTAAAATTACAAAAAACTGTTTTCATCTTTCAGGAACCATTTGAAAAATCCACCCTGATGATGATTAAACATCTCAAAACCGACCCAAAAAAGGACAACTAACACAAAACCCCCAAACCTTCGTTACACAGGAAGCACACCCGCATTTTGAAGCAGAAAGCAGAAAACTTGGCACAGTAGAGACTAACTGAGCAGTGACTACTAAATCGATCACAGGCCTGATGGGAAATAAGGGCGATCACTCATGGACCTGAAGGAGAGTTCGAGGAGAAATGAATCTCATCTTGGGTGCACTTCACACAAACAGCGAGAATGGACTTTCAGTTTGAAAGCAGAGACTTTGATAAACGTTATAAATAATAATAATAATGATAATAGTAACCCAAGCCAAGATCCAGGCGTACAGATGCCAAATATCAGCCCTTGATACATCAGCAACAGATATTGAAGAACAAGAGGACTTTATGGATGTGACAACAAATGTAAAAATCATTGAGATCATTGTGTGCAGCTCTGGAAGCTTTCTGCTATTTTAATCTTTAATAATAAGAAAAATGAAGCATGGATTTGTAATTATTTTGTTTAATGTATATGCTGGCTCCGTTAATTGGCACTCAGTCCTTAAAGCTTTGAGATCGCATTTGTCTCTGTTTGACTGTATTTAATTTAATTTATGCATCAATATGTCTCAGCTTTAAGCCCTCGCTTGCATTGTCTCCCATCAGTTGTGTGTTATGTGTAAGCGCAAACAATGTGTGAGCGCCGGCAGTGCATTATTTCATTATGTTTGCCTTGTTGGAAGACAGAAATCAATCAGTCATCACCAGACTTCTTGTTTTCCTGGCTGTACCAATCAAATATTCCTCATGCATCATTTCACATACATCAAAACAAAACCTGAACCCTTGACCCTTGCAGTAAGGTGATCTGGTGGCTCTGTTGAAAGCGTTTTGCTGGCGTGGAGCGGGCTCACTTATCGCCTTAAAAGAAAGAGTCACTGCAACTGAGTGGAAAGCTGATCGTCTTTATCCTGCCAAGACACATGTCTGTCACGAGGGTTTTGACACATTGGCACACCATCGATGTCATCACGGCACATTAGGGAATCTCTCTTGGAAGAATGGAGCAGAGTTCTAGTGTCTTAAAGAAACAATTTCAAGGTGCACTGAAGCTGTTTGATGGTAATCAGGGCTCACCTCCTTACTAAGACGCTCTGCGCTTGTATGTTATATTGTTTTGAAAATGTAAATATTCAGTATTAATATATAGTACTTTAGGTGGAAAATGTTAAAACTGCTTTATTTGATAAAGATAAAGACTTGGATCAGTTTTGAGCTGTGCACTGATTACTCCTGACTTTGCTGAGATTTTAACCTGCAAGTGACCTCAGCATACTTCTGCTACTACTTCTCCAGCAACCTTTCATATTTGTTTCATTTGTCCAATAATTTGAGTCATTTAAGGGCCTGAAAATATATAAATGTTTTTCTTATTTTGTGTGTGCAAGTGTTTAATTTTATTGTTGATTTCTTGTAATGTTTACAATATCTTATAGCTAACAAAAGCTACGCCTTTAGGAATTTCATTTCCAAAGCGAGGCTCTAATTGCCTCAATTAATTGTGATGAGTGAGTTAAGTCTTTTTTACATAAACATGATTGAAAGCAATAATTATATTATCATATTAATCATCCTGGTTGAAGCAGCCATCAAAAGATGGGTACACTATGGTCATGAAGGGAGTAAACAGCAATACTCAGGTGGGCAGTGGGGTTTAAATGATGCTTAGTTGGTAGTGAGGTCCTCAAAGTGTTGCAAGAAACTATCCCCACACTGTTACACCACCACCACCCTGAACCGTTGCTACAGGGCGGGTTGAATCCCTGTGTTCATGTTGTTTGAGCCAAATTCTGACCGTGCCATCCAAATGTCACAGCAGAAATTGAGACTGAACTGTAGTTTCCTGTTTTTAGCTGGCAGGAGTTTTCAGTCTTCTGCTGCTTTAGCTCATCTGTTTCAAGATTTCGCATCTTGTCCATTCAGAGATGCTCCTCTGCTTACCTCGGGTGTAATGAGCAGTTACCGGAGTTACTATTGCCTTCCTACCAGCTCATAGTCTGGCCATTCTCAACTGTCCTCTGACATCACCTGAAGAACTGACGCTTGATGGATATCCTCTCTTTTTCGGACCATTCTCTGTAAACTCTAGAAATGGTTGTGCAGGAAATTTCCAGTAGATCAGCAGTTTTTGAAATACTCTGACCATCTCGTCTGATGTAAACAACCACTTAAATTACTTTTCTTCCTCATTATGATGCTCAGTTTGAACTTCAGCAGTTCGTCTACATTCCTGAACTCACCAAGCTGCTGCCATGTGACTGTCTGATTAGACACTTGTATTAACAAGTAATTCAGCAGGTCTACTTAATAAAGTGGTTGGTGAATGTAAAACACAAATAGTGGCATTAAAACACACTGTGTGTAATAGCATAACGTGGGTCATAAAAGACCCCAATCTGTCATTGTGTTTGTTAAAATAGCTTGGTCCCCCGAGGCTACAATGTTGAATTACAGTGGTATGATTTTGCCTTTTTCCCCACACCCTGAAGACACATTAAGTGTTTAAAAATATTCTTCAAATGAAAACAGTTCAATTAGCCAGAATGCCATTAGTACTTTGACACATGCTCTAATTATTAGGCTGCCGTTCCTCTTCATTGCGGATTCTCTCTGAATGTTGGCCCAAAATAAAAGCAGCTCTGTCAAATGTGCACATTGAATATACAGAATTAATTCCATTGCTCCATTTTAAAACAATCCCACCATGCTAATTTAAAATAAGTGTCTTTTTCCCTTCTTTTTTTCCCCTAATACTGGATTAGCCAAATAGCAGTGCCTTTCATACATTGGCGGCTGTACAAGGCAAACTGATTTGAGTGCAGTGCTGACCCTCATAATCCGAAAGTAGAACAAATACGATGATTTACAGCTTTGCGTTCTCTTTCCTGTTATTTCATTGTTTTTTAGTCCCAAATCATCAAAGCTGTCACTGAAGCACCTCACAAGGGAAAACTGTCAAGATGGCAACGACTGAACAAAAGTGAAGAACAGAGACTGTAAAGCTCTCCGAGGAGGCAGAGCGGTATAATTTCATGAATGAAAAATTAAGTCAATACAATTACAATAAAATGGCCCTGGAGCACTTTTGAGTAGGAGTGCGTATTTATGTGAGACAACGGCTCAGTTGTTGTGTTACAGAATAAAAGTTGGCTAAAGCCTGAAAACCAGGAGGTTATGAGTGCAATTGTCTTCTTCACTGCTTTTTTTTTTGTCTACTCCCCTCCAGCCTCCGTGGTTCATGCGGCCCTCTGGGGAGCTGTGGTTTCTGAAAGGTTTTTCAGTGTCCTTAATCTCTCCATCTCTTTGTGTCCAGGCAAAAAATATATCCGCATGAAACTCGAGAAGCCGACAGGGGCCAAGTTGTGTGAGAAAATGATGAGCTTCTTTCCAGCATTTTGTAAGAATAAAAAAAAAAAAGTAAGAGAGAAGAAGATAAAACTAATTTGGCTTCAGCACAAAGCTTTTAATTAGTGATTCTAAAACGGGAGACCTTTAGATTCAGCAAAAAGAGGAATGCTTTGATTTCACTCTTTTTAATAACTAGGAATGATCCTAATTAAAAGAAAGGATGACAGTTTTAATCACGGGTTTCTGCTTCCATCATTATCCCAGAACCCAAACAGTACATAAATACAAATATCTCGTGTATGTGCAAAGGTGAATAGTGTACGTCGGTGATTCTAAACAAACCCCAGACCACCAATTATTTCACTAACTGCAAGGGTTTTTTTTTTTTGGTTTTTTTTAACACTAGAAGAGCAAGACATCCAGACGTGTTAATTATCCCGTGGCTAGACACTACCTGGACCTACATATTAGCAGCACATCCATGTTACAAGCCTTTGGAATTAAGCATTTTCGTCTTTCCAGAAGAAGAAGTGAAGATTTAACCAAAGGGGAGCTGGATTTATAAATTAAAGGCCACTAAATATCTTGGCTTAAATGAGGACTTTATTTTTCTGAATAAATTTTGCTGCTTATAGAATTTTAATTGAAATAAGATGAATACTCTGGGCCAAATGGATGCCATTTTCTGATATCTTATATCTCAACACCCTTTTAGTCTCTTACATACAAAAGTATAATACATTCACTTGGCCAAGCATAAATAAATGAATAAATAAATAACAAACTGCTGTTTTTCTGAATTAACAAGCTATCTTAAAATTCCCAAAGAGCCTC
Organism: Haplochromis burtoni; assembly: GCF_018398535.1. NCBI lineage: Eukaryota > Metazoa > Chordata > Actinopteri > Cichliformes > Cichlidae > Haplochromis > Haplochromis burtoni. The sequence continues at coordinate 2,630,650 of NW_024582388.1, read as the reverse complement.
TATCGACTCGAAAGCTTGATTTCATGAGCAGTAAGCCCTCCTCCCACTCCTGCTTAGTTTAATGCACTTTTATTTGGTTTAGGCTTGAAAAATGTGCAGATACTGGCATCGCTGTATCCTGAGTCATCACACAGCCAGTCTGAATGATCCTGGAGAAACACTGCAGTGTCCAGTAAATAAACAGTCTGTATCAGCACTATGTGTAATGCTTGAAAATGCCAGTATATCCCAGTGTTTCAAATCTAAACAGAAATAAAAGTGTGTTGGGTGCAAGGGGAGCTTATTGCTCTAGAAATCAAGTTTGCCTCTATGGCAAGATACGAGAAGCAGTACTGTGCATTCGGAAAATCTAATAAAAATACAATAAAATTATAGAGGAAACTGTAGTTCTAACCAGTTTTAGTCACGGCTTTGATGGGCATGTTTATGAACATGTGGGATGTCTACGTGACTGTGAGTCGAATGCCTTCGCAAAGTGTTGTGTTTGTACTGCGACGCTGCTTCTAAACTTTTGAAATTCTGCCCCTGACAAATACAGCTCAATTATAATATTGATGATAAAAATGTAAAGATAAAAACAAGTAAAAGCTGAACTAAAACTAAACATTTTAACCCTTTAAATTGTGAATCATGACACAATTGCCAGAAAATTGAACTGTCTTGAAACTGGAATGTTGATCTACAGCTGGCATTTTTGATGCAATTTCTTGCTCATAGCTTGTCTGTGAAGGTTCTCAGTCATCCAGGTCATCGTAGTCAAAGGAGCTTGCAAAGAAAAGCGTCTGGACTTAAAGAAGTCCAGACGCTTTTCTTTGCAAGCTCCTTTGACTTGCTCGTAGCTTTTTTTTCTTAAACAAAAACATATGAGGGGGTTTAAGATTTTAAAAATCTGACATGATACACAATAAATAGGGTTAAGCAATGGAAACTGAACTCAAATGCTCAAATCCACTCTAGAGTTTAACTGAAAGCAAACTGAATGTTAACCAAAAAGTCAAAATGAAAGAGAAAAAATAAACTATAATAACTCTGGTTTGGGCCTCACCTGGGAAAAAGTGTGATGCAACATTAATGGAAGCAGATAAGGCTACGTCCCATCTGAGGCAGCTTCTTTTGAATTATGCCGTTGATGGCTCAGAGTTGAGACACGTTCATTTTTCCCAGCAGATATTATAAAAGCACTAATCCGTTTTAACAAACATGACCATGGCATGAAAATAAAACCATTGTAAATGTTATTCCAAAGAGAGCGCCTTGAAGTTCTTTGATTTTTTTAAGCTATAAACGGTTTGATTATTCCAGGAAGCACGAGCAGTGAAATCCTCTTTTCAAAACCCCAGATCTGTTTGGAAGACATGAGCAGAGAATAAAGGCATTCGAAAATTTTATGTTGGTAGATAAAAAGATCTCACATCTCCAGTTTTGTACATCATCATGTCTTTATTCGAGTGTAAACAAACTCCGAAAAGAGCATCAGCCAGGTTCTTGATTATTGGCGTTAACATGATTAATTTGTTTTGCAGTCGTGGGTAAAACACAGTCACTCCACTGCAAAAAAGGGTCCTTTAAACAAGTCATCTTGCACCGTCTTCGATTATCTCATTTCTTTTTGTTTCCAACAGTCTTAAAAATTAATGCACCGACCATAACTTTAAACAGGCAGATCGTTCTTTAAAAGAAAGAAAAAACAAACAGAAATAAAACAAAAACAACAACAAATGCCCTCGGAGCAAGAAAATGAAATCACCTTCCTCCACACCCCACGTCGTTCACAATAAATAAGACTGTAAAACTGTAAAAAGCTGAAATGTTAAGTTGATCCTAGTTTGCAGTGCGTATAATAAATAACATGATGCATCCATATTGACCTCAGTTCAGTCTAGCAGGGTAACTTTATCTCTTCATTCTTGCTGTATGCAGTGTTTCTTACTTCCGGCTAAGGTGCTGAGTGTGTGTGTGTGTGTGTGTGTGTGTGTGTGTGTGTAAGAGTAAGAGAGAGAGGAATGCCATCGCTCAGGAATGTGATTCAGTGTTGTTTTGTTGGTATGTTAATAGTTATGTTTTGAACACGAACGTGTGTCCAGAGGCTCATTAGGTTAGTAGTTGATCACAAAAAAAAAAACAAAAAAAACGTAAAAATCATTAAATATGTAACAATTCAAGGAGCTGCAAAAATAACCCTCTCAAACAGAACAATTAAAAGTTGAGCAGCGATCACAGCAGTAGTGTTAAGCTCAGAGTGCAACAGAATCCGTTTAATCACTTCCATCATACAACAAATATATTTACAATCAAAAAACAAAACATAAATCATTAAAGAATTATTACCGCATTCAGATTCAGAACCACAGACGAGTTACGGACTGACTAGCACTGTGTGAGAATGTATTCATAGTGTGTGTTTGTGTTACTAACCTATTCTGACCTTTCCACGTAACATCTCCCGCTGGCCTTAATGTGGAAACTTCACCAGTAGCAGCCTCCGTCTTCAGTGACCAAAAAAGCGACGTGTGTACTGTTAAGTGATCCTGAACTGTCCCAAAACACAAAAAGAGCAAAGCGACGTGGTTTTTTTAATGTTGAAATAAGGTGACTTATGTGAAACTTGATGCATTTGGATGCAGATCTTGAAGTGGTAAGGGTTTCTACCCTCAGCTGTGAAACTCTCATGTCCTGTATTTTTGCAGAATAAGCCCAGATTTCAGTACTTAAAAAAAAAACAAAAAACAAACATCCTGTCCCTGTGGTTCAACAACTAAACACACGTCTAAAAGAAACTCCACATATACTCTGAGGGTTTTGCAGATGCAACAAGGCAGATATCAGTATTCTAAAAGTCAGTACCCATTTGTGGTTTATTTGTTTTGGTATTCTGTACTTCAGAGAGCCACGCTGTACAAAATGCACCATGAGCAAACCGCACGCAGGTATCTTTTGGAAACGGGAATAAGTGGGGAGGAAGGATTCTGTCGAGCTCTGCTGTTAATGTTATTTTGACTGCAGAGAAGTTGGTGCAAACCTGTTGGCTGGATTTTGGCTCCAAGAAAAAAGAAGCTTTCAAATGCGGTTACATTCTTGTCGGACCACAACTTTCACGCGTGTCACTTCTTTCCCGGCTGAAAAAAACAAACCGGTGTGGAGGAAATCTGTCTCCAGGTCTGGCTTTGAAGACGGAGGCTGGTTTGCCTTTGACAAACTGCTTTCTGAGCTGGTGCAACTCTAAAAGAGCATCCTGCTTTTGTTGTGTGATGGTATGCATTAATGTGGCTGTGTATGTATGTTTGTGTGTGTGCGTGCGTGCGTGCGTGCGTACGTGCGAGTGTTGAATCCTTCTATCACACCTCCTTTTAAGGCTTTCAAGCTGCTTTGGATCAAAGTCAGTCCCAGGGGATAATTCAGCATAAACACAGAGTTCAGAAACATCATAGCCTACCTTCACACGCTGCTGAATTCAATTTTTCAGACACTTTTCAACACCTACTTGATCTTTTAGATTCACAAAAGGAGGCTGATGTCCCTCCAGCCGCCTATCTTCTTACTGGCATCAATTTCTTAGCTTCATCTGACTTTTGTTTTTCAGTTTAAAAGGAAATGTTAAATGCTGAAATACTCAACCTAATGACAAATTAGGATTAGAAAGGGCAAGTACCCCCCGCCACCCAAAAAACTAAAGGCGGCCCGATAATCACATCTAAGACTTAACTTTAAGCCCTCGTCTTAGAAGTTGCAAGTGCAGCAGATGCGCCGCAGACGAAAAACAGCGCAGGGGTAAAGAGGAAAAGAAACTGTGTTTTTAAAAAAAAAAAAATGTTAAAATGAGCCCCACACTGGCCACGAGATTAGAACAGATAAACAGTACATTAGGCTATACGCGTCATCATAATTACCGATAGATATATATAGCAGTCGCAGCCGCCACCATCCAGTTCTGGAAACACGTTGGACTAAAAGGGAAAGGGACAGGAGGAGGAGAACTGTTTCTTTCTGTAGTAGGGATTTAAATAAATATCGTGTTTTGTTTCGTTTTTCTTCATTAAAGCCAACTTTCCTCCGGCCAGGCGGTTTGGAAAGAGAGATACGGCAGATGATGGAGAGGTGTTGGTGGTGGTGGGGCTTTATGTGAAGTTCTGCAGGGGCTGGCTGACCCTCATGCAGGCCCAGTAGAAGGCCCGAGCCAGGGTGACGAGAACCAGGAGCAGCAGCACGGCCCACGAGGCGTAGATTCCCTTGTAGGTCTGAGCCTTCACCCACGTTCCAGCCTGCAGAGAAACAACAAGCAGAGGGAGCATTCAGGCATCCATCTGCTCCCCACAAAGCCCTTTCAAGAGGGACATGTAAGCAGTGGCAGAGCCAGGCATTTTTTATAAGGCTGGAGAAGCTTGTTTATTTATTTAGTTTTTTAGGTGGAAAATGCAGGTATGACGGCCATGCAGAAGAACAAAAGGATGAGAAGAAGCCAATTTTATATAAATCCTAAAATAAAAACAAAAACATGTGGAACAGTCACTCCTATTATTATTGGTGATTAAACACAAAAGATATTTATAATGCACTGTTAAAATGTGTCCATGTGGGAACAAGTGTGGCTCCACAACAAAAAAGTCCTGCTAAAAAAACTGAAGTTACTGACTGTAACTCCAGTTCTGGGATTACGTGCGACCCAGATGGAATTTTGGATGGCCAGAAAACGCCGATCAACCTAAATGTAAGGGAACGAAGGAGCCTAGGCTGCAGGTACGTTTGAATAGGTTTCCTGCATTTATCCTCAGATCAGTTTTGTTGCTGTAATCTGCACAAGTATGAAGTAATCTCCGCCACGACTTTGCAGAGATTATCATGTCCAATAATCCTTACATAAATCTGCCAATAGGTTGATGAAAAACAACAACAACAACAAAACAAATCCCTCAAAAGCAAGTCATACTGAAGAAGACACTTGGATGAGTGATGTAATGTTTCACAGAAATGCTCCATCTACATAAACACAATCGCCTTCCTGAGATTTCCTTTCTGCTCTGTGTTTATACACCACTGTGTTTAATCATCAGCAATTATTATTATTATTGGCTCTTGGGTTGTTGTTTTTTTACTTACTAATATTGTAGTATTTTTATCTTCCAATATAAAGCACTTTGGTAGGACTGTTATTTTGAATCGATGGTATAAAAACGAAACTACACCAAAAACAAGATTACTCCTTTAAATCAATAACATTTATTTAACCTTAAGAAATGTCTTTAAAAGTGGATTTTCTTGAACTCTGAGTATAAATCAAACAAAAAGCAAAAACAAAAATACCTACGTTTTAAAAGTCTCTCGAGTTATGCCTGAATTATGATCCTGCATTAAACTGCATCGCAGTCCGGTTTAACAGGTCTTTTTCATACTATATTCATTAGCACAAGGAAGCTGCTTTCAAATAAAATATAATGGGCCTGTAACTGATAATTATGATAATGGAATAGATAGTAGTCTGTCAGTGTAGACATGTGCCACTTTTCTTGTTTCCATAGCTCTGAAAATGTGTGCACACATCACAGTCTGTTCTCAAGCTTCCTCGCTACCCTGCGTTTCCATAAAAGCAGCTGCTCAAGATTTACTGTCTGTAAGACCAAGATAGACAGCTTTAGTTTTACTCGTGATGGCAGAGTGATGCAGACACACCAGTGGACAAGGACAAATGTAAACAAGCAGGTCGCCCACTGCAGCGAGTACTCAGCAAAGTAGTATAGACTGGGCTTTAGATTAGGTTAGACTGTGTAGTCTGTCTTGCGAGGGAAACCGCCATTCAACAAGGGAAGATGAAGAGAAGAGGGTGACTTTACAGATGTGTAAAGAAAAGAACTGCGCTGGATTTATAAACTAAGAAAAATATCATACATTTAAATGAAATTTCAAGGCAGCCCAAACTAAAACGATCAGATTTTCAGCTTTTAAACTGACTTGGCAGCAACACAATTTCTCCTCTCAAGGACAGAAAAACAAAGACCAGTTAACATTTAGCCCCATATCCACACTTAGTGATTAATTCACCAGCACCACACTAATGCAGTGACAGGTTTTTTTCCCACAATTTTTCAAGCAGAAGCTAATATTCAATACGTAGGAGTGACTGAGAGATAAGAGAGAAAACAGCTTTGCCATCAAGTATTAAGTGTGCAGCTGCTCAGAAGAAAATTATTTAATGAAGATGGCAAAAGTGACTTTGAGAAAACCCACAGGGATTTTCTGGGAGTACAGAAATATAAATTCCCTTTTCAAAGTCAAAACACTCAAGCAAAATTCACATGGGTATTAAAAGAAGCAGGAAAAGAAAAAGGATTTAGAGGCGTTTCTGTTGTCAAGAATATCTAAACTTAATATTACCATCTATAATACACTATTATGCTTCCAAATGTTCAAGGCCAGAAGCAGAAATCCAAAAAAGCTTGATAAAAATAGAAATCATGAGGTAATCTTAACAGTTGAAGCAGGCCAAAAGACATCAATATGCTTTCAAGCTTCATCTTTCTTCTTCTATAAACGATGTGTGAACGTTTAATCATTCATGTCGTTCTCAAGGGGGTTTTTACAGTTTAACAGGCAACTCTCAAGACAAAATCCAGGATGTCAAAGCCGTCACAGAGTTGAATCTTAACTTCTTTTTTCCCTTTAACTATTCTGTTTAAAACTCATAATTAAAATTCAGCCTGGAAAGTCAGCTTGATCGGTTACTTGTCTCTGGTTCTTGCTGTTAAAAGGTTATTGACGCAAAACACCCCTAAAGATTAAACTGTCAAAACTTGCTGCTCATGCACCACTCATATAATTAAAAACACCTTTTCATAAAACACAACCTCATTCCACGTCGTGACATTTATTGCCACAACACCAGCATTACGCAATGCTTTCAATGCAGCACATTTAATGTTTGGATTACGGTTCTTAAAGCTGCCAGGCATGCAACCCTCTTATGCTCAGCCTCTTTTGATGCTCATCTTGCGCCCTCTGCTGTTCAGAAAGCAGAATGTCCTGACCATTTAGCCCTTCTGTGCATCACTGTTAGACTTTTACATCCCTCATTTACTCTAGACTCTCTAAAACAGCTGTTATCTCCTTTATTATTCTGATAATATTCCACTGCAGCATCTATTTACAATCACTTAAATGCAGGCAACAACAGAAATTCTAAAAAGCACCGTGAGCTCTGATGGATTTTTGCACACGTCAAACTGAGAGAACAAGAAGCGACGAGGCAAAGCAGGAGATCAGAACTCAGCACAAATGTTCTGTTTTGTTATTCTGTGGGTGTTGAAGGCAGCGTCGCAGCCTGACACAGCTTACAGTTAAAGCAGGTTGTGTTTGTGCTTTTTCTCAATGACAAATAGAGGCCTGTCACACCGTGTCTGCAGAGCAGCCGCGAGGCGCCAACCTTCCATGTTAAACAAGCGACGACAAAAGAAAAGATAGCAATCATGTTGCTTCTCCCTGCTACCTTTGTTTTATCTATAATTGTGGACTTTTCGCTTCATAAAACAAAACAGGAAGGACATGAGAACCATTTTCTAAAAAGATAAATGCCCGGCAGACAGCTATTCATAATCTCTTTTTTAATACTGAACAACAGCTCCTTGACTCATGTGGGTGTCAGACTGGCGTTGGGCGGCGTGTGCTCACCATCAATCCGGCGGTTGAAATGCTGAATAGCAAGCAGAGTAGAAAACACCACAAGCTCCGCCTCCGTGGATACCTCTGACCAATTGAAGACCTGTAGAGGAGAGATAGAAATTAATATTGCTTATTTAAATGCAGCAAAAAACCCTGCAGGTTTATGTATTTTTCTGTTCAGACTCATAGTGTGAGAAGTTCAGCCATTAACTATATCAAGTGCTTCCTGTCTTTTCCTTACTCATAACTGCTGTCCTCTTTATTTTAATATCTCCAGTTTTTCCCAAGGAACTCCAGTAATTTGCATGACCCTTAAACTTATTAGGAATAATATCTGCATCAGTACCGTTTTGTGTTTATCTAAAACTACCCAAGTTGCCACAATGTCCAGCCTCTCAGTAAAACTCTACATACACTACCCACAGAGTGCATACAATTTTACTTAGAATACAATTGCACTTAAGCCCTCCTTACTGTGAAGGAACAGGGGAAAAAAGACTTTTAAAACACACCAAATAAATGGTAGTTAGAGCCACATGTGCCACATGAAACAGGGAGTTTCAGACCTCGATGAAGTAACAAAGATATTCACCGATTCCAGCTTTTTATAAACAAAATGTTAGAAACACAAACAACGCCTCTTTCCTGCCATATTGAATTAGGAAGGTAGGACAGTGAAATTAATTTTCCATCTCTGAGCTGGCCAAATAACACCAGGCTGTCTGTGCAGCTGGCTGCGTGACCAGTGTGCAGAGATACTACAGTAATATTCAATATTACTTAACTCACACATCACTGACCTCCCTTTGAGTTTATTTACTTAAGAAAATGCACTTTTGTGAAAACATGCAGATGTTCAAACCTCATGTTGGCAGGTTTGTACAACTAGTGTGTTCACCCTCACAAATAGACTGCATGCAGTACACTACAAGTACCCAGATTATGCAAAATGTAGAACACTTGTCACCCTCCATGGCTGCCATCGTGCCCAAGCGGCAGACGGGGAGGGGCCACTGCATAATTTTCAGCCAGTACGTTGGCATTAAAATTACATGTGTTTGCTGTTTATGTGTGTTAAAATTTTCCTCAGTATTAAAGGATTTAGTATTGGGCGTGTGGACAGTGCCTCAACAAGTTATGAATGCATGCAAACTGTGGCTGCTAGAGCAACAACCTTGAATCATTTGCCATGTTTGGTTTGAGACAACGCTGCTACCTTTGTCACATTCAGGTTTTCCAGTCAGGTTCAACAGCGTGACAGCAGCGTGAACAATATCACCCCGAAACTGGAGCAGCTAAATATAATTCAGCCATCATTAACTGTGTGTGTTGGTTTTTTGGGTTTGTTTTTTTCCACCAGAATATTTCCTTTTGTGTCATGTTAAAATACATTATAAAAACAATTACAATAACTACTTTTGGTAGCTTAATTTTAGTTTGCATTTCTATATTCTTCATTTTTAACCTGCAGAAACGCACCTGTCCAGACTGAATGCAGGTTCTGTAGATGCTTTTGTGTTGACAAATGACAGTCTTGTGACTAAATCTGTTCACAAAAACTGCACCTGCACACCTGTGCACTGCAAGACAGCTGACATACTGGCACGTCTCTTCAGTACCAGAACAAAAGGCAGCTATTTGCTTTGTATATCCGTTCTGATTATTCAGTTTATCTTTTTTTTAAACGTATAATCAATAACATGTATTTAACCGCATCCTATATTATTTCAAATTTATCATGCAATTGCAATAGATACTAGAATCCTGCATCCATTTCTCACCACGTTAAGAAGCTCATGCAGACAGTGATGCAGTAATCTGTAACCTGAGGTACTAAACATATATGGACATACAATGTGACAGATCAGAAGCCTCATGACATTTAACACTAATTGAGGTCTGTGAGGAAACGGGAAGTAAGAGATTTAATTAAAGTGTCCCTGAAGTCACTGCTTATTACCTTTTTGTTACTGTGTCTGAGTAAAACCTTACAGCTTAATGCCAAACGGTGTAAAAGCAAAAATTGCGTACGGTGAGAGGAGAGTGGTGTAATGGATGATTTGCTTATAGCTACTTACACTTTCCTGCAGTGTGGGCACCTGGCCAGCGTCCGATCTGTGAACTCTGTCCACTGAAATTACAAAGAGAAAGATGTGAGCTTCGGCTTCAGCTAAAAACGTTTGCCAACTTAGCAGTTATGGTGGCGACACACTTACACTCACATTAATTCTCTTTTTGACCTCTAACAGACAAACTAGTGATTCTGCTTCTGTTAGGTTTATAATGAAACAGGCACAAAAGTTTGCCTTTGACTTCACTCAGAAAAATAAAAATAAATGTAGCACCAGGTAAAAATTAAATAAGTATAGCTGTGCAGCAGATTGATAAGCAAATGTGAGCAGGTGTTGGAGAGAAGTCCTACACAGTTTGTTTATAAAGTGCTAACAGCAGATAGATTTGTTTTTTTCCCCCCATCCATTTGGGCTGGTCAGAAGATTTTTATCATCAGGATGGGATACTGAAGGGAGTGAGAAAGTGTAAAGGGCCTGCAACTGAAACACTGCAGTAAAATAACACTCTTCCAAATAATCAGAATTCAAATACAATGATGTCTTCCAATGACTATCAGCATAAATTATCCAGATGAAAACACGATGTTTCTGCATTCTTTTTGTGGCCGACATTTTTTGTCTTTTCTTTAGCGCGTCTCTCCAAACTCAGTCTGAGGTGAGTTTATCCAGGATGACAGGAAGAACGACTTTGATTAAAATCAGAAATAAATTTTTTCTTTAAAGTTAAAAGAAGGCATTGTGTTTTATCAGGACCTCAATACTATATCGCTGCTATAATTGACCAGCCCCAGGGTAACTTTCTTTTTGTTTTTTAAATAAATGTTGAGTTTTCCTGGCTCAAAATTGGCTTTTGGCACACACAGGTGAGTCAAAGTCAGTTTTAATTGACTTTACAGAGGTCTGACCATTTGACATTTTACCAAAATTTTAAGCTTGAGTAATGAAACCCTCCTTCTACAGAAAAAAAAAAAGTTTTTATACAAAGCATAAAAAACATGCAAATGTAATGTAAATGAAGAGGACTTTCTTTCTTCTGACAGGAACATTTGTCGTTAACGTCTCTCAATCATATGGATATCAGCTGCAAGGAGCAAAGAACTCCTCGTCTCTCTTCAAGTCACATCAATCATAAACACCACATAAGGCTCTGCTGGGGTGTGAAGAGCTCAGATATATGTTAATGTAACGTCATGTTAATATATCGATAGTGCTTGGACAAAACAAAATGCTCCTGATGTAACAGTGCACCCAGCTCATTTAAAGTAAAAATGAGCTTTACCTGACAATGTAATGTGGGAATTTGACACTTGAATTCAACAAACGTGTGATGTTTCAAAAGGAAAGTTAACATGTTAAATAATGAAAAAATAATCAGGATTATAATTTTTGCTACAATCGTGCTCCTCTACATGCAGCTTAATTGTCTTTAAAGTCCTGCAATTTCCTTCTTGCAGAGAAATATGTAACTTTCAGTCACATAAAGTAATAAATGAGAACATAAAAATTAGGCTTGGTTCATAAATCATTGCTTTAATTCCAATAACATGTTAAATCAGGGCTAGACAACTTTCTTTTTCTTCCCCCCCACAGGGAGGTACAATGATAAAGTGCGAGAAGGACCACTATTTATGTTAAACTTGATGAATTTTGGTAGGCAGAAAAAAAGGCCCTTTTTTCTAAAACCAAGAATTTCCTATTACAAAGACATGAAACATCATCTCCTCCTTTAGGCTGCTCCCCCTAGCGTATGATCTGCCACTTAAGATACTGCACAATCCCAATATTCTACAGAACATATTAAACATTTAAGCTGAGAAATTATATTATTTCACAAAAGTTTTTGCTCTTTCTAAACTCAATGGTAGCAACTTGTCTCAGAAAAGTTGGGTCGGGGCAACAAAAGCCTGGAAAAGTAAGTGGTACTACAAGGAAACAGCTGGAGGAACATTTTGTTACTAATCAGGTTAATTGGCAACAAGTCAGTAACATGATTAGGTATAAAAGGAGCATTAGAGGGGCAGTTTCTCAAAAGCCAAGGTGGTTAGAGGTTCAGTAATCTATGGGAAAAAAAATACCTCTAAAACTTGTGGAAAAATTTCAGTCAATGTCAAATTGTGAAGACTTTGAATATCTCATCACCTGAAGTGCATAAAACCATCAGAGTTTCATCAGAAATCTCTGTGTGCAAGAGACAAGGCTGAAAATCAATACTGAACGTCTATGATCTTCTGGCCCTCGGGCATGATTCTGTCACGGAACTCCCTGCATGGGCTCGGGAACACCTCAAGGAATCATCGTCTGTGAAGACAGTTCACTGTGCCATCCACTAATGCAGGTTAAAGCTCCATCATGCAAAGAAGCTGTATGAGAACATGATCCAGAAACACCACCAGCTTCTCTGGACCAACGCTCATTTAAAATGAACTGAGGCAAAGTGGAAAACTGTTGTGTGGTCACACGAATCAAAGTTTTTAAGTGTTTATGAAAAACATGGATGTGAGATCCTGGACTAAAGAGCAGAGGAACCATGTGGCTTTTTATCAGCACTGTTTCCTAAAGCCAGCATTTCTGATGACACGGGGATGCATCAGTTCTTACACATCTGGAAAGACATGTATATGTATTTACAGGTGTTAGAAGACGAGGGAATCCTACCCAGCAGAAAATACGGATGGACCTGTCACAACAGTTTGACACGTGTTGCTGTCATCAAATTCAAAATGACCTTATTATGTTCTTGAAATGGTACATTTCCTCAGTTTAAACATGTTCTATTGTGACTAGAACATTGATTCATGTGAAATTTGTTTGCTCCCAAGTAATTCACTTTAACACCCATTAACCAAATACTTCCTGTTAATTTTTTTTCCCTTTAGTAGTTTCCCTTTAATGTCTAGGGCCAGACTCATATGGTTCACAGGCTAAATGTGGCTATTGAGCCCTTTGTTGCCCATGTGTGCAATAGATTATTTTGATATAAGGTAATATTTTGCTTTTTATGTCAGGTACAAGTTATGAAGTAGTCTTGAAGGCCTTTTTTTTTCTTTTTTCTAAATACACCTACTGATATTCAATCCAAATATCCAAATTCTTGGCAGCAGGTGCTGCTTGCTACACAAAAGCAAAATAAGAAAAATTGTTCTCTCTCACGACACAGACAGTTACTTTCTTCCCAACGTTGGGCCGTGATACATTTGTAAACCCTGCAGGGCAGAATTCACTGTGTGCATGCTGTACATTATTCTTGTCTTGAAAGAAACACTGAGAACATTATCACCAGGATCTGCAACAAAAGATTAACTGGAACGCCACCCAGGGCACAGATCTGAACTTTTTGTTCAGCCGCCCTGTCTTTAAGCATGTAGGAAAGGTCCAGCTGAATGCTAAACGCCCAGCACCATCCATCTCACCTCGGAGGTGGGTATAGTCAGAGAAATCGAGAACGGCGGTGTATTCTATTCTTCTCCTTCTCCCAGTATACCCACCTCCTCTCATCCACCATATATCTAAACCATCCTTACCTGTCCCACTGATTGTTAAAAGAGCAGCAAGAAGAATTTCCCTTCCTCTCTTTAGCAGAAAATGACCATAATATATCAGCAGAGAGCTGATAGGGTTATTGATCTGTACCAATAATTCAACATATACTTGGCGTAGTGCTTTTTGGATGTTCAATAATTCACTCACTACAGTACATTTCACAACAAAAACCTTGCAGGGCTACTCAAACCGTTACAGGTTTGTAGCTTTGGCTGCAGACGATAAAAGCGTCACCCGAAAGACAGTGTTTTATTCAGCTGTTCTGCATAGTAACACATCCCTTCTGCAAAAATGTGTTTTAGTGGCTGTGGACCTTCCTTAGTGACAGGACTTTCATTGGTCATCTACAGTATTTTTAAGAAAAATACAGTAAATAGAGGTTATGACTTTAGCACAGTTAATAACACCATGCAGAAATATTACATTGATACTATGAATGAATGAATATTCTGAGTTACAGGCCCAATTTACTCTGCCAACTAAAATGAGTATCTCATAATATTGATGCTCAGAGTTGGTAATAAAAAAATTATCTTTTTGTCAGACTTGGAGTGGGAGTAAAATTGATTTGATTGCAGTTTTTAGTAGAGATTAAATATATTTTTCAGCCTTAAATTTAAATTTCAGCACTCCCCTCTGAACCTTGAGCTCCTGTAACTGTAAAAATACTCCGAGTATTAAGTAAAATTTTGCATGATTTTGTTAGATATGCTAAAGTTATTGCACAAAAAAAACAAAAAACAAACTCAAACAGCTGAATCTGAGGGGAAACTTTTTTTTAAGATTCAGCTGATTTAATATGGAATATTAACCACACAAATTGTACTGATGTTTCAACTCCTACACGCTGCTTCAGAGGTTAATATTTATAATCAATAGATATATTTTTAAAGGGGATCTGGTGTGCTTATTTCTAGTTCCATAGTTATATATTAGTGGACTCTCCAGATTAAATATGCATGACTAATAGTACAAAATAATCTTTTGTTTCTCTAACAATGTCTGAAACAAGCTGTTCCTCTCCCTTTTCCTTGCAAACAGAAGGTTGAAGGTGGAGCGAAGAGCTCAGGATAGCAGAGCCAACAGCAGAAAAAAACGGTCTGAAACTGAATATTCAGAGGAGTCTGAAGACTGATCTGTTGACTTGTACAAACCCTGACGTCATTATTTAAAACTATGATCAGCCGCCACTGTAATATAAGCCTGGAATTAAGAAAAGCAAAACATGTTTCTTTTAACTATAGCAAATATTAATGACACCCTAATAATTTGATTTTAGGAATTACACATCTTAAAACCCACAGCACTGTATGCACACAGCAGATGAACAGAAAACCCAACAAAAATCTATTGATTAGTTTTTGGGACTTGAACCATTACCTCACCAAACTGCCAGGTTATGGTCTCTCTGAACTGCTTCGTAAGATGTATTGTTGTTCCAAATGGCTACACAGGAAGATGAAGTCAAAGGCTGGCCATCACAGCGAAGGGAAAGGCGTGATATCTTTTTAAAAACAGTGATAAGGGTGTCAGCTTCAGGGAGACACTGACAGGGCTGTATTGAGTTGTACGTATTAAATGTGCCACAAATAAAAATAATGAAAAAAGGAAAAGTAGAAAGAGGAATACACTGCTGTTTAGAGATAAGAGGAAAGCATGTGTGTGGTGGGGGTATGACAGTATCTGACCAAGTGACACAGAGTTCAGACAGACCATAAATCCTGCTTAAGTGTGTCACGCGAGGACACCTTGGAGAGCATGGCCAGTTCGATTCACTGACTCTATAATTTTCACAGCTGAGCTCAGACTGATCTCGCATGTACTGGTTTTATATTTCTTTGCACAAAGGATTAGATTTCCCTTTCAATCCTAATCCAAACTACTTATTGAAATAGTAGTATAACATTTTAAGAAATTAGTGAGGTTTAGTTAAAGAAGAAAAGATCAAGCCCTTCTCAAAAAGGAGTCATCTTGGCACCAACTTCAGGCTGTTATTTTGTGGTAATACAACTATATATTACTGGACATCTTACTGGACACTAAGGAGTGCCAATACATCTTTCTCTGGCACGTATACTAGAGACTCGAACAAAATTCAGGATAATTCATGTCATCTTTCATATAGAAAACCCAAATAAAAACCTGTAACTACAGAAATCTACCACTGCACAGCTGAAGGTGAACCTCTACTGAGCTTAGGCGCCAGTAAAAGAAGACTGTGTTCCTTTAATGTTTCTAATATAAGTGTGCCTTCATACATAGATGTGCTTTCATATACATCTATGTATGAAGGCACACTGTGGTTTTACAGGTGGTTAAACCTCTTCTAAGGTTGGACCTGTGACATAGATTAACCTTGTCTATTTAGTCAAGCTCTCCATTGAATTAAAATAAAGGTCTAAGCTTAATTCAGGTCTTGAAGATACTGGGAGATGGGCATCGTTACCTTGAACCTTAAGTCAACTTAAATAAGCCTAATCCACAGCTGATTCAGCATTATACCTGACAGACACGTTTGAACCCACCATCATTTAAATCAGTAATTCTCAAACATTTTCTGGCATACACCATTTAAGGAGGTTTATTCCCACATCCCAGAGATTTTTAAATCAAAAAAAATGAAAAATTATTCAAGTTGACTTTTAAACCCTACCCATATATTAATTCGATTCTGCTTTACTTCCCTAATAGTTTGAGAACCACTGCTTTAATCTAAATGAGCAAATTCCCCAAAACCTTGAAGGCAGAGCTTTTTATGATTCGAAATCCTGTGGTTATTTCCCCTAAAGCTTCTCATTTATTCTAATTAAATAGATGTTTTTTAAAAAAGCAAAGAGCTGGTACCAGGAAGGTGTTGCTGCAGTGTCCACAGGAGACGCGGGCTCCAGCTGGCTGGGGATCAGGACTGGCTGGACCAGGGTGAACCGGGCCCAGATTTATTATCCTCTTACTGGAAGGAGACAGACAGACACACAACGTCAGCATTCGCACCAGAAGTGACTCGAGATATTATTCAGTGCAAGTGCTAGCTAATAATGCAAGCTGATGCTGGGAGCAGTCGTCTCAAGGGCTGACTGCAGCCTCATGAAATTCATCAGCATTCACTCCTCTCATTACTACACACACTGCTTTCCTACAATCAGCTTTCTCACATGGCTACAGTAGCTCAGAATCACTGATCAGGCCGCGGGGCTGAGATGTGTCTGGTTTAGTCAGCATGTCTGGTTTGAATGCAAAATAGTAATACTGGAGGTAAACTCCTAAAAGTAATTTACTGCAGGAAAAGTGGCCAAAGAGGAATGTGCATACACAACATATTTTATTACTACTTGAGGTTAATGGATGTCTTTTGCTAAACTGTAATACAATAAACTATGACATATGAACAGTTCATTCAGTACAATTCAGTTTTGTTTGTTTATTATTCACAACCTTAATAATATAATATTAGAAACTCCAACAATCGAACAACTCCTACAAGGGAGCACTTGGCAACAGCGGGAAGGAAAAACTCCCTTTTAATAGGATGAAACTTCCAAGACTCAAGGAGGGGCAGCAATCCACTGCATCCGATTGGGTAGTGAGAGAAAAAGTGCCAAGAAAGGCAGGACAAATGGCAAACTACAGCAGAGAGGGCCAGAGTTTAATAATTGTTCATGATTACATATAGCAGTGATATAAACACACTACTGTGAAAAGAGATCCGCTCAATCTATCATAGGAAGACCCCCAGCAGCCTAACTAAGGGAGGATTCAGGGTCCAGTCCTAACTATAAGCTTTATCAAAAAGGAAAGTTTTAAGCCTAATCTTAACAGTAGAGAAAGTCTCTGTCTCCCAAACAGAAAACTGGGAGTTGTTTCCATAGTAGAGGGGAATGATAACTGAAGGCTCTGCCTCACATTCTACTTTTGAAAACTATAAGAGCCACAAGTAAGCCTGCAGTCTGAGAGCGAAGTGCTCCATTAGGATAATATGCAACAATGAGGTCTTTAGGATAAGATGGGGACTGAATACTTAAGATTGTGTATGTGAGGAGAAGAATTTTAGATTCTGGATTTAACAGGGAGCCAAACAGAATATGGTGGAAATAACAATCGCAAAATATTAATGTCAAATTGTGTTGTTTCTCCTGCCAATACATTTACATTTTGTATGCCATTGTTAAATATGCAACATATTCTCATTCTGATGAGGTCAGGTAATATATTTACTCGTTGTTTAAAATGTATACAACAATGTCAAATGAAATTAATGGCTATAGAATTACTGATGTCAGAAATATTTGTCTTCAGCTGCATTCACACGCCAGATAATGCAAGCCTTTTTATCCCTGAGCCTCACTTCATGATCTGCATTTACAACGACACATTAACTCTGAGTTTCACATCTTTATGACAACACATTTTGTAACAGTCAGTTGATGCTTGTTTACATAGCAGCATAAATCTAAAAATTAAAAAAAAAAAAAAAACATCTAAAAAATGTTGCTCTTGCACATTTTATGCCTTGGGCATAAACAAAAATCTTTTCTGTTACAAATTACACATGGCAGCTGCAGCATGATGTTGAGACGACATGCCAAAGCTGTGCATCTCCAGTGACTGACATCAGCCATCTGCTTCTTACTATAACAGTCCCATACTATGAAAAAAGTCCCCTCTTTATGTGTTTAGGTAATTTCCTGTCAAGAGAGAACCAACTGGATCTGAACTTTCAGCAACCTTTAAAAAGAAAAGAAATATAAAAGACATATCCCAAAAGTTACATTTTCATAAAACTAACTTTTCCAGTTAACTTTGCCCTTCTTTGTTCTGAAGAGGCTGCTGTGCTCATTATGCCCTCTGAGATTATAATATGAAGGAATTTGCTAAGTGTTCATTTGGTTGGTAGCTGCTCCGCAGGAATTCGGTGCATAATTAAAAGCAGATAGATGCTGAATGAATATTGTGATTTTTTTTTCTTTGCTGCGAGGTTCAGAATAACAATTAAATCTCAACATAACCCCCACATCTCCAAATACACATTTAAGAAAAAAAAAATACACATAATGCATCCACTGTATCATCCACACAGACACACCTCTCATAATACTAATGACATGCAGAAGTGAAACTCACGATGCAGTTGTTCTAATTAGGCTGTTATTTCCTCATCCGGCTGGCTGAGCACTGCATGTAAACTGTGCTGGGAGCATAGCCTTAATTGAGGGACTGCTGCTCCCATTGCACCTTGTTTCCTCTGCTTCACTTCTCTCTCGCAGAGAGATGCAGTGTTATTGCAGTCTCACAGTGGCGTGCGCACACACACACACACATTCACAGACATACACAAATAACTTCTCACCAATATGGTCGGGGACAGGCAATCCTCTGGGAAGTGACTTTGCAGATGAGCAGACAGTTGCAGGGGCATCGCACGTACTTCTTTCCTGCTGGGGCATTCTTAATGGGCTGCAGAGGGAGACAGAAACACACAGGAGGGAGAGATAAGACCGCAGAACAACACATTCGAATAGGAATAGATAACAAGCCAATTATTCATGATGGACGAGAATTAACCAATACTACACGAGGGAGAGGAGTATGCCAGGAGATATTGGCGTGAGTGTACAGAAGCTGCAGGTTAAGGAAGATAGTTGTGATTTATTATGGGAAACTGTTTAAAAGACTATTAAAGAGTGCAGTCAACAGACAACTAACCAAATGAACATCTATGGGAGATTTTGGACTGATGTTTAAAGCCTTGTCCACATATAAAAACAATTCAGGGTCCATCGCTTTGTACCTGGTTGTAAGTGGACATAGATGGCGGTGACTGTCATAGTAAAACTACTATACAGGTGGTGTAATAATCACATTTGAATTTCAATTACAATTTCAGCTTCTGCTGACAACTAAAACAAGATAAAGTTTTGCAATAATGGAGTTTGTTTTTGCTTGTGCCTCTCCATAAATGTTTAAATTCACTCTCTGCCAGACTGTGGCAGGTCTAGTTACGCTCAAGCTTATTTATTTAAAGCTATTCAGTAAGAAAAAAATAATTATTATTATTTTTTAATTTTTAAGGTTTAAAAAGTCTATATTTTTACCCCCCAAGCATGTAATCGTGTCAAATAACCACAATCTTTTTTGGGTGTTGTTGTTGTTCATCCATCTCTACAGTCTTGTACAACCTATAGAATATTTCTCAATGAATCAAGAAGTGCTAAAGTCCGTGCTGAAATCAGTTAACAGTGTTAAGGATGCACTGATATATTGGCTGACCATTAGCATCATCAGGCTTTAAGCTTGGATGACAACCACTGGCCAACAATGAAAGTGGGCAGTGTTTATTTGTTGTGTAAGGGCCAAAAGCACAAGCTATATAAACGATATTACTCAATTTCGATTCAGTTTTATTAATATCGCGCCAAACCACAACTTCTTTTAGCAACCTGAAGAGTTGCCCCCTGGTGGTCTGGTAAAAGAAGGCAGGCATAACATATTTCCCATTTACATTCACTTCATGTTCCTAGACGCCACATCATTTCCATACTTTAAACAGTCTATGGATATTCTGATAATAACAAAAGCAAAATCAACAGCTTTTCCAGTCAAGTTATTACTTGTAAGCAGGGAGGTGGGTTGCAACTAATTTTTTCTGTTTCGTTTTTACCAGCCCAATGGTATGATGTAATGCACTTCTATTGCCAGATGGTGGTGCTAAAGTACCTAGAAGAACAAAAATGAACTGATATAATGCCTTTCTACTCCATTTAGCACTTAAAGCTAACTAGTCACCCAATCACACACGCACATATTCATAGAATGCTTTCTATCAATCTCACACACAAACATACCCACACACACTCCAATGGCTGTACTAGGGATCATTCGAAGTTCAGCATGCCCAAGGACACTTCAACATGCAGAGTGGAGGACTCAGAGATCGATCGACCTGTTCCAGTTGGTAGATGACCAACTCTACCCCGTAAGCCAAAGCTGTGGGGAAAGGATGCTAATAATAATAAAGCGCATGTGGCGCAGTGAGATTAGGGACCGATTATTTTTTGAAGTCGTCAAATATCGGAGCGCAGCACACCATGACCCCATGTGCTGCTGCGTACACAGCAAATTAAAAAATAAAAATAAAACAGAATGCATGAAATGATTTTTGGTGGCTGTGGCGGGGCGTGGTCGGCGGTGCCGCTGCAGGGGAGGTGGACGCACCTGCAGGGCATCTGCCAGGTTAAAAGTGTGCTGGGTCCACTGTCGTTGTTGTTGTGTATGTTAGGCTGGCAGCTATAAAGCTGCAGCTGTGTTGTAACAGCAACTGAGTGATAAGTGTGAATAAAGATGCTGAAAAGCATGTTTGTGGAAATGTCATCGTCGGATCTGCCATGGTCCTCTCACAGTGGCCTTCATGTCTGCTCAAACAGCAATGTTTCATCAATTTCATAGCACACACTTGGAAAAAATAAAAATAAAACAGGGTCACTGCTTAACAGATGGGCAGCAGCCTGCTCAGCCTCCTAGTACTGAAGCCCAAGATGGTAAGTTTCAAAATAAGAGCAAGAGGGCTGTCAACTCGTCACTTGGGAGGAATAAAATAAATAAATAAACAAATAAAAACAGAAAAATTCTAAAATGAGTTGCCAAATATATTTATTCAGCGATTAATATGCATAGGCAACCTGCCCAAGTGATGTTGGAAACACCACAATATTACACAACATCACCCAGAATGAAATAACATCCCGCGTGTCCATCGTGCTGCGTTCTCGCCACAGCGTCATTAAACCCCGGCTAACCAGATCAGAGTGTTCCTTGTTCGTTTCCAGATCCATTATCAATTCCGCTTACAATGCCCGGAGGAATGAAGTTCTTTTCTCCACTCAAGTGAAAACTAATATTAGGAGTGATCATTACACAGTGGATTAGCCAATTTTGTACAATTTTAAAGTTGCCGTGGTAAAATGATATTTCAGTCTTAATATTTATTTCCTACAAAAAAAAAAAAAAAAAAAACGTAATTAAATTCTCACTGTTACAATGATCCGTTTCGGTATAAGAGATTAAAAAAGGGTGAAGTTCGTGTTCCAGTTTAACTGTGTAATATTACAGTCGCAGAGGTTTCTATCATTCAGCCCATAAGATAATCTATCAGTTAAGCAAAAATAATGAGCAGTTACAGGAAATTAACCTTGACCACAGTCTAAATATTGTCTTCGGTGAGACAACAACTCATCCAACGCTGCATGTGACAACTCCATATATAATCATTTCTTCCGCTCTATGAGCTATATCGCTGCTCCCAAGAGACTGCATCATGATTATAACCATTAACTGCGATAATAAACATTTTTTTTAATGCAAATCTGAGGCTGTAAAATAACAATTAATACTGCTTACTTGCAATTAATGTTCCTGATTGCCATCCCACGCCTGCTGTCAAATTAAAACAGGAATGAGCAAAATTGCACATCAAAATCTTACTAATTCATGAGTCTAATTAAGGATAATAAACATCCCGCAAATTACACATATTTACTTAAAACAAATAACCGCTGTCTGACATCATCCTCTGCATATCTTTTGGATTTGAGCCAACCCCTGATGTATGTAATAAAGCACGTTTGCACTCTCAGATCGACATCAGTGTAAATGTTTTGCATGTTTCATGAGGTGGTGGAAAACAGGATATCCTCACACCTCTGACATATTTCTGCATATCTGCATATGTCGCCTCCATCTGTAAATTCCTCATTATGCCCATTGGTACATCTGGACACACTTCATATTTCTTCTTCCATGCGCACACAGATTTGCATGGCTAGTGAAGCACACTTGTGGAGCCCCATCAACCTGTGAATCTGGCAGCGATAACTGTACAAATTACACACGGTGTTACCATCAGCACGACTGTCAAATTGACCCAATCATTGGGATCTTCTTCCACGGTCAAACCCGCGAGTTAAACTTGTTAATTAAAGTTGCAGCTGAGCATCTGTTTACTGCACACCTGACCAATCTTTAGCTGGTGGTAGCAAATGAAGAACTTCACTATATTATTGCCAAATTATTTGCGATACCTGTGTAATTACAACATTAGAATAATTAGACCGGCTTCTAAACAATGTCAAGCTTCGTTTAGAGCTATTAGTATTGTTTGCTGAGCCTTTCACAATGTTTGATTGTGTACCTCACCTCTATTTTCCCATCAGCATTCACTCCAAACAAGGCTGGAAACTAGAGCTCAACTACTATGGGTCATTTGAGGCCTCTGATGATTGCTGGAAGTAAAAATGATTGAGATTCATCAGCCATACTCTTCGTGTTTATACATTTTAGAGATGTTCCCGGCAACTAATTTACCAATTGTTTATTTTTGTAAAAAGTAATCACCTAGAATCTTACAGCCAAGTGTGTGTATTTAATAGCCATTTGTAGTCAGATTGTTCAATAATCATGCTGTTTAATTGACAGGTGTCTATATAACAGCATACAACACACAATATCAGATTAGCTAGCAGAGTTTGGTTAATATTAAAGGCGCCACATGCATGCATTAAATAAGAGAGTGAAAAGGCAATCTGTGTGGGCTTGTGGGGGAGGGTATCATAAGATTTTAAAACCAACAGGTAACTGCTATTGTGCACGATTAAAATAAGAATAATTACTTTAACCAACTAAATATCTGCTGATGACCAGCTAGGGCAGCAACTGTTAAACGACTAGTTGTGCATCTCTATAATACACACGCATACACATGTAGAAGGTTAAGTGATGAGGTTGCTGTTAATCAACACTCCAGCAATGCAATTCCCAAGCCAGTTTCCAACTTGTCATTAAGACACCACTAAAATCTGCTGTGAGCAAACGAAGGTGACCAGGTGTCTTCCAGCATTTTTAATTGTTGTCCCACCATTCCATATACTGGGACTACGTCAAACATTTTTGAGTTTTTCTTATTTACTAAAGTCAACAATGAAGAGCAGACATTTACTCTAAAGCCTGCCTTTCATCCAAAGCGGTCCTCATGGGTCAAGGGCAGCTTTTGTTACTTATGCTATGCTCAACAGGGAAAATTTTATGTCAAGAGAATATGATGCAATGGACCACAAATAAAGGGAAATGCAAAAGTAAAGAGTGGAAAAATTACTTGAAGAGGATGAAGCTAGTAAAAAGCTTTTCCTATGTTTCTGCCTCTACATTACAAAAACATTGTGGTTTAAAAAAATGATATCCCAGTCTATGCAGTCCTACTGAAGTTCAGTTATGATTAGCAGAGGGAACAGCAGCTGAAATAACAGTTAAAACTTTTAAAAGTTATTGTACATAACTAGAGAGAGAGCTGTGAACGTTTTATTTATCATTAATCCCTCTATAATCTGTCCGTTTTTATTTTTAGCAACAGTATTGGTAATATGTATTATAAACAGTGGTGTTGCAATGCGCTCTGCTAAACAAACTGTAATGAAACCACTTATGATCAACTCCAAACCTCTTTTTTTGCCCCTTACATTCAGTTTAAAAGTTTGTCATACAGGATAACATATACACTGATAGCAATAGACTGATCGGCCGTCTAGGCAATTATTATCCCAATGGGCTCTATAATAATAATAATAATAATGGATTGGATTTATATAGCGCTTTTCAAGGCACCCAAAGCGCTTTACAATACCACTATTCATTCACTCTCACATTCATACACTGGTGGAGGCAGCTACAGTTGTAGCCACAGCTGCCCTGGGGCAGACTGACAGAAGCGAGGCTGCCATATCGCGCCATCGGCCCCTCTGGCCAACACCAGTAGGCGGTAGGGTAAAGTGTCTTGCCCAAGGACACAACGACCAGGACAGAGAGCCCAAGGATCGAACCGGCAACCTTCCGGTTACAGATGCGATTCCCAACCCCCTGAGCCACGGTCGCCCCGGTCTATGAGACACTGGGCCTGCTGTGGAGGCCCACATGAATAAGTGGAACTCAATTCAATGTCAATTTTATTTATTTATTTATTTTTTAAATGGATGCGGCCCTGCTCTACTGGAACTAAGTGCTAATCAATAAATTATTTCTAATAATTTGCTAAATTTATGAGTATTAGAGACATATATCCTATAAACACCTATTGGATTGCTAATGTGAAACTGTACAAATCTGCAAGCAAGTCTCATCATGATTTGATTTTTCTTATTTCTTTTATTTTTGCCCCTTCATCTCCACAGTCATTTAGCCTTTGACCTAGAAATCAATCTCACTGTGTCATCCCGGATGACTCAATTCCTAACATGCAACTGCAGGACATAGAAGAAAGAAGAGGAGGCTTGACATAGGTAGCTATAACTGAAGATGTAGAGCTATATCGCATGCCAAAGTATATTTAACTTGCAATATATTAAACAGCTGTGACACACAACTTGAATAGCAGGGGTTACTTTCTGGTATTTCTGTTATTCACCAATGTTGTATGTGAAAAATAAACAAAGATAAGTGAAACATTTACATTCTTGTCATTGTGCAATGACTTATTTGACAGCTGAGATGACACATTTAAAACAAAAAACATAAAAATATGCATAGCGGATTTCAGCTGAGTCATGTGATACTTAGCTGAATTCCCTCTAAAATAACATTTTGAAAGTGAGGATGTCACACGTTGTTTAAATGCTTTTTGCCTGACTTGCCCCTTCCTCCCCTCCTCGTATCGGACATCTTTCTCTGAGAGGCACCAAAGGAACCACTATACCCACTACATTGGTCACCTTGCATGCCACCAGTGGCTTAATAACAGTCACATCCATTTATGCTCATCATTATAGTACAGGTACCTGTTGCATTATTCACCTGAACAACAGGTGTTGCCACTCAGACAACACCTCCACATCAGTGCTGGTACAAGAGCAGAAATTCCAGTGTTTGGGGTTTTTTCTGTGAATCTGACATTGCCATTTTATCATTAAAACGGCAATGTCATATGTTGCCGTTCGCCAGACACCGGACAGCAGGTATAATGGGGCCCTAACACTTGAAGAGAGGAAGCGAGGAGAGAAATGAGTTCAAATGAGATTGCACTCTCCTGCCCAAAACAATCAAATTAAGTTTAGGACAAACTAGTTTGCACCAGATGAGCCCTGGAAAAGCAACTGTGTTTTCAAACCCTGAGACTACTCAGCTGATTTCCTGCAAATCTAACTTGACGCGTGGCGATTGGGAAACAAAAAAAAAAAAAAAAAAATTATGATGTAATTTATAAATGTTTAATGGTGTGTGATTGCTATGCACAGTAGGCTGAAAAGTGTTTCATTACAGTATTTTCACAAGGATTATAGGAACCATTAGTGACCTCACAGCAAACTCTGGGGATTATCCAGAGTAATGAGGATGTTGATTCTGAAAAAAAAAATGCTTTTAAATTTTTTGATGGCTCTGAGCAAAAAAGGGGAAGATTACATCCACCTTATATTAACATAAAGGGTGACAACACCAAATTTGGCGATGTGGTCACAACACATGTTTTGTAATTGTAGCTGGGCAGTATATCGCTTTATTTTAAAGACCGCAACATTATTTACATTTTGTCTTGCCCTATCTATCTATCTATCTATCTATCTATCTATACACATATATACATACACATATATACATACATACACATATATACATACATACACACACATATATACACATGTGTGTGTTAGTCTGTACATTAAATGCATGGAACATATTGATAGGTTACCTATATTAAATGTATATAAACATACTTCTGACAGAAACATAAACTATTTATAACACTAACAGTTTACAAACTTATACAGCTGAACAGCATTCTGGGTAATGTTAGCCAGCCAGGTAGCATAACAGTCTATTAACAGCTGGGAGGAGCTCTGTTAATATATTCAAGACTGATGGAGGATGAAGGACTGTGTTTACAGTATTTCAGTTTAAAAAGTTAAAATATGAATTTTGGCTTGATTTCTGAACCTGATTGTTTCTGTGCTGGATTTTCACTCAGGGTACGGCTCAAACAGCCTCCAGACATATCTATAGTCATGTGATTCTAGGATCTCATGTTACTAAAGACTAGCAGGGGTTATTCCTGGAGACATAAATAATAACTCTAAATGGAGATTCCTTCACAGCTCTTCTGTAGAAACATTAATGCTAAAGACCCATTTGCTGATTTTGTTTAGAAACAGCTGAAAAAATAAAGCGGGATTACTGCTCTCATGCCCCTCTGAAACTCTCTTTGGCCTTGCAGTAGTGGTGCATGAGTCTTTTGGGTGTCACGTGGGCTTAAATGCTAACCGTTTACATCTCACAAGATATGGATATAGGAATGTTTGACTAGTGAAGGTCGGAACTGTCACAACTGTGTTATAACAAATGAACTGAAAAGCAGAACAGACACCCTGCTGAAGACTGGCATTATATCCCTGTGTTGTACATTTAACGTTTGTTAACAGAGCTTAAGAGCGGATTATTTACCGTTTTGGTCGTGTGGTTTCATTTTAATTATGTTTTCTTTCTTTTTAAGTGTTTTATACTTTATATACTCCTGGAGGAGAATGGGCCACTGTAAGCGTATATAAAGGCTCAGTTACACCAATATATTAATAATACTACAACTACAACTTCTAATAATACTGAGATGTACTATTGAACCACTATAATCTTAAAAATACCACAAAACAAAAATTTTGCTCATACCTTCCCTACATCACACATTGGTTTGCGCATTAACATACTGGAGGCTCTGGTGTGAAGGTGCTCAGTACCTAAAGATACTGCACACACAGTAGCTCCTTGTAAGTCACAAGGTATTTATGCCCTACTCATAATACTCAAAACGTTTTTCTAATTTTACAAAATGAACCTCACGTTATACTAAATAAGACGTGTTCTTTTCTATGTTCTTCTGTTGTCCTAAATCTTTTTTATATGTGTTAAAACTGTTTATACTAACAATTCAATTACAAACAGCTAGATGCTGGGCTAGTACAGGAACAGTTGTAATTTGTGCTAAAAAAACAAACAAACAAAAAACATAAAACAAACAAAACAAAATACAATCCCTCATTTTCAGATCCAAAAATGGGGGGAAAAAAGCCAACTTAATTCATGTTGAAATTGTTTGATTCATACTGGGGTTCACCTTCTTCCATCTGGACAAAGGTCTATGGTCACAAAATGTAAAACAAATATCTTTGTTTCTGCAGCCATCATTCAGATCAACAAATTGTATCTTCTATTCCTTTGAGCTGACATAATGTAACCTGAAGTAGCCAACGGGCTTTACACCTGGGTCTACAGATTCCTCTGGAAACCAACCTACCGTAGCTTCATTGCAAACCCCACACTTCACCACGTGCTGGTGAATCTTGCCCTCCACAGAGATGAGGCTCTGACACACCCTGCAGCTGATAACAGGGGCACTGCCACTCTCTGGTGAGGTGAGAGGGGAATAGGGCGGAGGGTCCTCCCCTAGGAGCACCGATGGCTGCGTGGGACTGGGGAATGGAGGGAAACCTGAAGGCAAGGGGAAAAATACAACAGTAGTAAGGACTAGTGAAGGGACACAGTCATAAGAGTTGTGCAGTGAGCTGGAAAAAGCCTCAATTCCCATGACAAATACTCTGTTATGATAAACAAGATAATAAGATTTGGTCTGGAGTTCAGCAGAAAGGAGCTTTAGAAGAAAAACACTCCTGGAATGCTGAGCGGGCTGAGCTTTAACAAATGAGGCTGGGTATTTGTGAAAGACATTTGTGAAAGGTATTTGTGAAAGCCATTTACTCACAGTGTGTGAGTAAATGGCTCAGTTCCATCTAGAAGTCATATGCAGCATGCAGCTTTACTTTTACTGCAAGCAGCCCATGTT
This sequence comes from Haplochromis burtoni, assembly GCF_018398535.1. Taxonomy (NCBI): domain Eukaryota; kingdom Metazoa; phylum Chordata; class Actinopteri; order Cichliformes; family Cichlidae; genus Haplochromis; species Haplochromis burtoni. Next base: position 2,602,528 of record NW_024582388.1, on the reverse strand, counting down.
TCTCAGTTGATCTATTCAGGCACATTTGTCCCTTTCTAGGTGAACGATCATTGGTCGTCGCTTTCCTTTGCAGAATCCCTCGGCAGCCTCCATAATGGCTTTCTCACATGTCAATCAAATCAGGTGTTTCTCGTATGCTAGCTAGCTCAGAGAAACAGTTATCTAGCTTGTGAAGAAAATGGGCTCTCTTAAACTGCCAAATTATATGCACTAATTTGTGTTAAACCCGTAAATGAAATATAATTTGATAATAACGTTACCGAGCTGCATGACTGAGGCTTTGCGGATGGTTTGCCGGTGCTAAGCAGCGCTAGCTGTCAAGCTAGGTTAGCCAGTGAACACAGCGTTGATTCCCTCCTGTGCTTTCTTCCATTATTTTAAAACTATCGGTTTTATTCAAACAGTAAATGCTTTGTAGCTTTGTAGCTTTACACCACATACTGACCAAACACAATCACACTAGGGTGACCCCTTCTTGTTGTGATGGCTGAGCTAGAAGAAGAGGCTAATAAAAGCTAAGCTAACTGAGGGTGGAGGAGAGAGCACCATGGATACTCACTCGGTGGTTTGTTGGGCACACCGTACGGTCCCGCACCGGGGGACAACCCGCCGTTACCGCTGCCGAGAGCACCATCGCCCAGATCTGATAATAACGGGGACCTCTCGCCGTCCGCCATACCGAGAGCGAGGCGTGGGGATTAGGGGGGGAGAAAGCGGAGAGAGATTGCAGACCGATACGGTGTTGTATTGTTGTGTCGGAAATGCAGGCGTCACATGATCACACCACCACCACTACGACCGCTGCTGCGGTAACGATGCCCGGGGGTGTGGCACTGCTCACCGGGGGGTGCTACGAGTTGGGAATGTAGGAAAGTTACATTGGAATTATTTGTGAATTATTTACCCCCAGTATTCGATGCACCAGTATAACAAACGCAGGTAGCTAGTTTTTCTCTCCGGTCATCAATGGAAAATTACTAAAATACTCTACTTAGATACTTTTCTTTGATCATGGTAAAAATTAAACAGAGTCCTTCAGACACTTGACTTGAAATGAGGAGAGTGAATGAACAATTAATAGTTAAAGTTTAAGCCTGCATGATGAAAACTGTCTATGTGTCTTTCTATATAAGTTGTTATTAGCAGTAATATTACTTGCAGTAATATTAGAAATAGTAGTGGTGGCGCTGGTAGTAGTAGTATGATTGATTGTTTCCAAAACGAGAACAAGTATAAAGATGATAAGAGTTAGTATGTAATTCAGTAAATGCAGCATCTCCATTAAGTTTTGTGTGAATATAAAAGTATTTTTTAAAAATGAAGGCTGAGCAATTTTCTTGTATATCATCTTCAGGCAGCACTGAGCTCTGGGTACTCCTGTATGGAGTTTGCATGTTCAAAACTCTCCCCACAGCCCAAAGACATTAATGAGGAAAGATTGACTGGTAATTCTAAATTCTCCTAGGTGGGACTGTGACCGTGAATCTTTTTTCGGTCACTATATATTAGCCCTGCTGGGATAGGCTCCAGTCCAGTGAAAAGTTGTATAAAATGGCTTCAAAAGACCCGAATTCAAAGATTAATTAAGCTGTGTACCAAATTAAGATGTGTACACCATGAAAGTCAGTAATAACAGCTACATTAAGTTGTTGTACTGCAATATACACTATGAATGGTAAATGTTATGCAGATAAAAGATTGTTTAAAAATAGACAGTTCCAGGTATCATGTTCAGTGTTCCTCAAAATAAGGGTTTCCCCAACCTTACACACAGTATGCTTGCATAATGGTGAGCAAAGGCTGAATACATCTGTACATGTTGTATGTTTTTTGTTTATTTTTTATCAAATTTGCAAAAAAGTTTAAAGTAATTTTTTTCATGTTGTCATTGTAGGGTATTGGGTGTAGAAATTTGAAGTGAAAAATGAAAATAATCCATTTTGGAGTCAAGTATTTATTAGAAATCCACAATTTAACAGTCATAGAGGCTGTGATGGCACAAGCAATAGCTTAAACTCACAAAATTCATGAAGAAATTCATAGCAGAGTTTTTGCTGATTATTTTCCAATTCCTTTCTGGTTTTAATGCTTAATGTGTCAGTTTGTATAATGTTATTTGCTGCTAAATCATCCTTTTTCATTGCATATTGATGAAGTCCATAGGACGCTTCATTAGTAGAGTCACCTCCAGTTCCTCCCTCTCACTGAAGAACTGGGCCTTGCTCTCATTTTTGTGGACCGGATCAGGGAGATGGAGCCCCAGTTTGCTGAAAACAGATGGAAAGGCAGGTTAAAAAAAACCAAGTAGCACTCAGGGGGGGATGATATATGTCTAACACTGAAAGACATTAAGAGTTGTGTGATAAAGCAATCAAAGCTCAGATCTTGGCATGCACCTCTGATTAAAAGGAAATATCTGAAACAGGGCGCTTCTGGCCTTAAATGTTGCCTCTAAGTCTTCAGGGAATTAAAAATGAAAGCAAACATTTTCAAAGGATCTCTTACTATTTCGGCGTCCGTAGATCAAGGAACTTTTCTTTCACATCCAGCACCACCTCTTTTGCTTTAGTGTCTGGTAGTTTGATTTTAACCTACAAATGAGGGAAAAGTTAGCATTGTTATTATTCTACATTGTTCACATTAATATATCTATATGTATCATTTTTATTTTAAAAACATTTCCCCTTTTTTATTCTTCAATTGTAATGCAAGATTAGGTTTTAAAAAATACTTTCCTCCTTCCAATTACTCTTAAATTTCAAGTAACTGAGTGGGGTCATTTATGACCACAGCCATGTATGTATATGTGCTGCTGGGTTTTTTTAATTGTTAGTTGTTACCTACTTTGAATATTACTTCTACTTATACTTCCACTTTTTAAAGGTTAACACACATTACATGTGAAACATCCCAGTTTGAGATCCTGAAACAGCTAGTGTACTATAGTGTTGATTTCAAAGCCGGATAAATGGTTGCATCATGAAGGGCATCCAGCATAAAATGTGTGCCAAATCAAATATGCGGATCTGCTGTGGAGATCCTTCCAGTAGGTGAAAGTACCTAAATAGCTGCTGTAATTATTGTGATATATTGGTGATTATTCCAGAATCAAGCATCTTACTATGACCAATCTAAAAGAGTGAATGCACGTAATCTCAATATTTATAAGTGTTTTAACACAAACTATTTTAAATACAGACTCCAAATATTATTTATTGGAAATATTTTTACATATGTTTTAATGCATGCTCAATAATACAGGTGAGGAAATCCCAGAAAGTTGATTCTTTTCATTTGGATTTCAGTAGGAGAAACACTACATCACCCATCCAAGTCACTTTGTCAGTCTCAGCTAAATGCAGGTTTCCCCAACCTTACACACAGTATGCTTGCATAATGACTGAAACTAGCAGCATTGCTTAACAAAGAGCCAGAAGGTCTGTGGTTATGACAATGCGTGTTCTGATCATGAAAGCAATGGTGCTTTCTCTCATTATGCAACTGTATTGTTTATAAGTTTGGGGAAACCTGCTGTCAGCTGAGACTGAAGGAGTAACCCTGTGAAATGTTTCTCCCACTGAAATCTAGATGAACAAAATCAGCTTTATAAATCTACAAACAAGACTTTTGTTTAGATTTTGTTTAGAAGATTGGAAGTTAAAGACAATGAAAAAACACCCTGATCTATGATGTCTTCTTTGTAATTTATTGCTGATCGAAGTATTATAAGTCAGTTCATCTGTATTTTGGAGTGAAAATGATACAAACATACTAAAACACACGATTCCCTTAAATATACATAATATTTCATATTTACACAAAGTAACAGACAAAGGCAATCTTAGGAATTTGAGAACATTTTGAAGTATCTGTCAGAGATCAGGTGAACAGTAGAGGAAAGATAAACACTATTAGAAGCATTTAAATATTTTTTACGTATATAGAGCCTGGTCACTATAGCGTTAACCTGTCTCACCTGTGCTAATGAACATTTTTAGACTGTTCCTTTCTAAAGTCTAAAACTAACTACGTCTTCAACAGAATTATCTGAAGCCAGCCAACATTTAATAGGAGATTCATGCCTTGCTGCTCTTGATCACAACCTTGTGCATTTCATTTTAGTATCAAAAAAGTGCACTGAGTGAAGTGTTAAGAAATCTTGTGACACTTGGTAAGTTACCAGCATGGCTTCACAACACATGGAGGATGGATCCTTTCTGCTTAATCCCAAGAAGAGATCCTCTGTTCCTACACTCTGCTTCAGGATTATTTCATACCTGCACACAGAGGTTATAAATGAAGCAGACACACTAAAACCAAACGCAACAAATATCACATTACCAGACATTAAAAGGAGATTAAACTCAGAAACAGACAGTGTTTGAAGAAGTATGAGGACTCTTTTGAACCTTTAAATATCCGCTTTTCATAATGTTTGATGCTTTTTTACATCCACTGATGGTGTGTGTCTCTTTCTGCATTGCAGTCTTACTCAGGTTGTGGCCTTGGGTCAGTCAGATCATCATACTGTGAGCCTTCGGCCACTTCTTCTTCACACCAGATATCTTTGCTGTTCTTCTTCGTGTTTGCGGTTGACACTAATTAAACAGTCACATAAAGAGAGAAAGACAAATGCAGAAACAGTATGCTTGAATAAATACTTTTTTAGAGTGCTTATAATTGAAAAATACCTTGTTTTTCGTTTTTGGGTAGGGGGCCAATATGTCCGGGACCCAAACGTGCACATGCTTTCACATCCTGTGAACATAAACTAATATTAGTGTGGGGGGAGACTTGGCTTAATAATGGTTGCTGTAGTTGAAATACAATGATACATATTCTGTCCACTTCGTTTTACTCCATATTCTCCCATTGGTCCTCCCTGCCCACACCTGCAGACTAATAAACTTTACACCATTTTTCTAAATACCCTAAAATTTATATTTTTATTGAAAAATTATTTTTAAAGGTTCATTTTGCTAGTGTTGATTGATTATCCTTCCTATATACATAGGATTAAAATGTTGCTTTTTGAAAAATGTAAAGAGACTACAATTTCTGAGGAAGATACTAAAGGCTAGTGTTAGCAGGGTTTTAACATGAACGCATGTAGTTCTTACTTTACACTCATCTTCCTCTTCTTCATCTTGCTGACTGGACAACAAGGCAGACAGAGCCCGGAGGCTCTTTGCGGAAGATACCCCAAGACAATCCATTCAGAAAAAAACAAATAAACAAAATAAAAAGCGCAGCGGACACAAACGAGGAGGAGAAAGCTGCTTAACTATAACTAACTATAACAAAACAATTATTTTAATTGGTGCTAGTATACTAATTTTAGCAGCTCACGTTTGGATTGTTGACGCTTTCTGTTTCCCTGGAGACACCAGGCTTTCCCGCTGCCATGGCAACCAGTGACGTCGAACAAATTACGTGGCCAGAGTCACGGTTACGCAGATCGCCGTGAGCTAAGAAGCCTTGCCAGGGAATTTCTAATATCACGATCTCCTCTAGCTCTCTTTTTTTATTGCAGCTTTGAGAATAATGCATACTGTACTGTATACGAGAAAAACTGGGCACTGAGAAAACAAACAACAAAGAAACAAAGATGGTGGTTTTAAAGACTTATTTTAGCACAGAGTTGTATAAGAATGAACGACTGCTTCATTAATGTAATGTCCCACTAACTATTTAAATTTAACTGAAAGTTAATTCACGTAATGGTTTAAAATAGGTGTCATATTTATGCCTGAATGGGTTAGCAAGATGGCTGCTGGGTGACTTTTATAGGACGCTGTTACAGGCTAAATGCTTTATGCACTGTAAACAGCTTTTCTTTAGATTAGTCCGGCAAAAGTGCAGTCTAAATATCAGTGGTGTATCTAAGATTGTAAATAAAAGAAAGAATGACTATAAGTTGTTAAAACTGTTTAAAAAGAAACATTGGAGGAAAAAAAATAGTGTAAGTGATGCAAATACTAATAATTTCATCCAGTTTAGCCTACCTCAGGTAGCAGACCTTGCCTTAGCTTTGACTTTTACGTGGAATATTTGAGTATCATATAATGAGGGCAGTGGATCAGAACAGCAGATATCCCAGTTAAGTACAGAGGACTTTATTGTAGACTACTAAAATAAAGCAGCTTGCTTAAGTCCTCATTCTAACTTCCTATTTTAAAGTTGTTATTAAAAATATAGTTCTTACAGTGTATTTAGTTTACCCATACCTTCACAATCTACCTTTAACAAGTAGGTTATTCCTTTTTTGCAACTTTATTGATAACGAACCCATTCAAACATATGCATGACAGGCAGTCAATTTATGGTGAAACATGTGGACACTTTTTTAAACTGCATATCTTTGGAGTTCCATATGAAGCATGGTTTGGAGATGTGGGCACAGACATCATTACTATCTGTAAAGAAAGCCTTGTCCTCACTGATATACTTTATTCCTCCTGCCACTGTTGGCGCGCTTTCAAGCGTGGTAAAAGCGTTTGGGTGAGAATCAGAGAGGCGGGGCTATCTGTCTTGTCCCTCCGTGAATACCGTAGTGAATGCATGGCCCGCGGGGATCATGTTGAAGGTGACAGGTAGTGCCATGCCGGGAGCCCTGCGATTTTCACCGTTCACCGTGTTTGCTGCTGCCGGTGACGGCGAGAAGGAACCAGCGGTGGCTCCGTTAAACGTGGACGAACTGTCTCTGTACACCGCTCCCCCGGAGAAGTTTCAGTACGTGGAGCCTAAAGCCGGGCAGCTGGAGGAGCGAGTCGCCACCCTCAGGAAGTTATCGGAGCCGTACACTGCTTGGTGTCAGGTCACCTATGAGAAAATTAAACCCAAAGTTCAGGGGGTCTTCCAGTTTGGGAACGACGCATACGCCTATGTGAAGAACCCCCCGAAGGACTTCTACCCCCGGGCGGGAATCATCGGCTTTACCGGAGTCCTCGGGCTGGTTCTTGCCAGAGGCTCCAGGATTAAGAAACTCATCTACCCGACCACTCTCATGACCCTGAGCGCCTCTCTCTACTACCCGGAGCAAGCAGCGTCCATCGCAAAGTCAACCGGAGACTCCGTGTACGACTTGGCCGTGCAGAGCTACGCAGCGGCGGAGAAGATCTTAAACCCCCAGAGCAAAGCTGAGAAGGTCAATAAACCCGAAAAGAGCAGCGACTCCGAGACCAAACAGTGACGACCCCGGCGTGACTGCAATAACCGAGCAGTAGCCAATCACACAGCAGCTTTATCCCGATACTGTAAACTGAGCGCTTTCTAGACAGTGTGACTTTTTCATGCCTACACTTTGCACTAAGCTTCACATGAAACTCAGGCCGGGCAAAGGGAAGGGGGGATTTGCAACTTGAATGACTCCCTTCCGATTTGAATGTGTATTTATGTAGAGATAAAGCAGTGTCTTACATTAAAGTTGCTTTACCGCCTTGATTCTGTGTCTTATAATGCCACATGCACAAACAAGATGGTCAGCACCAAAGAGAAGAAAACTAATTCAGGATTTTAATAATCAGTCGTTTATTTTAACAATTTTGTTCAATGGGGTGACAAAGACCAAAGTAGGCAAGTCACATTTGATCTGAAATTGTGTATTAGTTTCAAGTTTTGTCATATACAAGTAACAATTATTATGCTCAGATTTTAAACATATTGTATAAAATAGGTTTTGCTAAAAAGTCATAATCCTACATAAACTCAACATTTGTAGTATTAACTACTCATTAGACCCATTTGCATTATACTGCTCAGTAATGCTAGATATATCTCAGCTTTATATTTTAATGCTTTTAAAGTAAAAACTTCAAAGTCATTCTAAAGCTTTAAAGTAAATGGTATGGAGTAGAAATGGCTAAAAATACTGTTGAAGTAGAAAACAGCATGACCCAGAAGTACTTAGAAGCACTACTTAAAACAACATACACACCCACCATGACATCACCTACTAATTAGTAAAATCTCAGCTTTGAGTTGAGCAATTTTGCTATTGCCAGCTTAGCATTCTGAAACTGGATATGCCAAAACAACCAGTGGTTCAGTCTGAAATTAAGCCCATGCTCATTGGGTAGCAACTTGTAAATAAAATGTCATTAGCCAATGAGCATTTCCTGGAAAATCATAATTTCTGACTTAGTAAATTTAATGTTTTATGAAATATAACTTGTGACTGAGCTCACAAATAATCAGGAAAACGTTGATGTTAAAAAGGACTGGAAGGCCGTTAACCTTATAATTCTATGTAAACCAAAGTCCTTTTACAGGCAGAAGTTCCCACTGCCTGCTGACCTTCAGAAAGAATGAAAGCTTGAGGGGCCTCACACCCTTAAACTATGCTCATCTTTTACACCACAAATGAACTCTAGTCAAAATATATTGGTGGAGGGCCAATCAAATGTCATGGGTCGAACAGCCACCCCATGTCCCCCCTCTACATACGCCCATGATAAGATATAAGGTCAGTTGCCTCCTTAAAAATACATTATTACAGATCAAGAATCATGAAGCCTGTAGTGCAGCAGGTTGACAGCAGTAAATGTGAGGTGTCTAATAAGCAGAAAGGAAACGTGTTAGCAGTATGATCCTTCCTTTAATGTTCATTAGCTACTCGTGACAAACCAAACAGCCTTAAATTTAATTACCATCTTACCACAGGGAATGAACACTGTGTGACTGTTTAACATCTTTATTTTCATATCAGCCAAAAAGAAAAAAAAAAAAGGTACAAAAATTAAATATGAATGACTTCAAAGAAACCCTCTCAGAGCAGCACCAGCTTCTCATTGAGAGCAATCTGTGCTTGGGTGAGGTTGGACAGGTAGGTCACCATCAACAGGTCCTGCAACAACAAAAGAGAGCATTTAGATTCACACTAAACTAAAGTGAAAGATTATAACAGTATAACAAGGAAACAAGATTAAAGGATGGCAAGTTTGGAAAGATAATGCCCAGATAAATGATGCAAAAATACTTCCATCTTCTAAAGCTTCTAATCCTGAAGTAAAACAGTATGATGCAAGTAGAGCCCAGAGACCATAAATAACCATAAAAACAGGAGGAGAGTTTAATTAAATGCCAAAAACAACTCAGAGCTCACCTAAAGCCTCTTATATAAGAGATATGACAATTCAGTTTACTCTTTTTAGAGCCAATGTGTTTATACGTGGAGAGAAATTAAGTACATTATTGCCACAACAATCAAATTTTCAGCTACTTCCTTGTCACAACAGGTCGGCACAGCGGGTTCGATTTGGCAGTTTATTGCCAGATGATCTTCCTGACGCTAGACTTGTGTCTCTACCACAATAATAAAAATGACAGTGTCTATTAAGCTAGTCTCTACTGCTATTTTTTAAGTGCCATTTGCCTGTCTGTTTAGATCAAATAGCAAAACAAAAACAGTAGTTGTCACTGATATAGTAACTTAAACACGAGCACTTACATTGATGTTGGAATTGAGCATGTTCTCAAAGTCCTCAGGTGAGATAGTGGGCACTTTGTTTACCAGATCCATCAGGAAACGGCCCACGCTGTTGTCTGCTGTCACCTTGCCAGACTGAAACAGAACAACATGAACTTCATAGCCATGATCAGCGCAAAACTTAATTACTGCTCAAATGTTCCCAGGTGACCAATATTAAGTTAAATTGGCAGGGATTTAATTAGAAAAGAAAAAAAAAAACCCAGGGGACAAGTTTGTCTTGATACTCACCAGCACATCCTCAATGTATGCCAGCACTGTGGTCAACATGTCCTGTACCCTGGCTGCAGCACCACCAACCTGAGACAGGTCAGAGGTCAGCCCCTTGGTACGACTGGGGGTCACACGTGTTCGCTGTAGCAGGTCCACTAAAGAACAAATAGAGAGTATAATATAAAGTTTTCTTTCCTTTCATATGCACCCCAGCGAGTTGTTTGAGACACTGGGATTTAATTATTTGGCATTTCACAGATACTTAGTCACGAAGCATTTGTTTTCAAACAGTCGCCTTCATTTATTCTTTGTATTCTTACCGCCTATCCTCTCAGTGTCATAGTACACATACTTGACAGACAGTGGGGTGAACATCACACCAACTGTCTTTCCTGGCACACCCATCTGCGCACTGTGTAGGAGACACACAAACACATTCAGAGAAGCACTTTCAGGCTGTAGATGATCACATAAACACAGGCGCTGACAGAAAGATCAGCCAACCTGACGTAGGCGCGGATGTTCATTTTGCCACTCTGCAGTGCCGTGTCCACGGTCAGGTGAATGGGATTAGAGGCCTCACGGCTGTAGTACTCGTGGATGAGCACTGAATGTTCTGTGATATCAAAGCCTGTGGCATACCTGTCAGAAAAGTTGAACATCTGCTAAAGAATACTGTTTTTTCCACTTTTAACTTTAAATTGTTAATATGACTGACTGACACACCATCCGATGATGACCTCTGTAGGTGAAACCCTCTTGTGAAGCTCATACATGTTCTTGGCAAACTCCATGTCCACAGCAACCTGTTGTCAAAAACAATGCATTTAAGCACAGCCATGTACACTGTCTCGTAAACATTTCTACAGAATCATCTTTCACTTGTGAAAGAATTCAGTGATAATTACATAATACATGTATTAGTCATAGTTACCCTGTAAGATATTTTGTAATTCACTGTCTCACAAAGCAGGATTAAACATAGTAGGTGGTATCAAAAACCTTAGAAACTAACGATTTAGCCTCCACCCCATACCTGATAGCATAACACCACCTATAGTTTTCTGAGGGGGGTTGTTTCTATTGTTTACTCAGCTACTCAAAAGTAGTGCTTTGCAACACTATTACACATATCAAAATGACGTATCGCTACAGTGACCCAGATCATATCCAGAAAAGAACTTCTTGTAACAGGAAGAATCACAATCAGAATACTTTATTAATCCCTAAGGAAATCATGTAGCCTCAGTAGCCATTTAGAAAAACTACCAGGAATTTATTCCGCCTGGTATTTAGTAGCCATATCGAAATTAAAACCTTAATGGACATTTAAAAACCCAGACTCATCTAATTAAAGACACAAAAGCACAAACACACAAGTTTGATAAATTTTAGTTATCTTTTTCTTTGTTGATGCTCCTAAGATTTTAATTCATGACTCTTTGAGTTTCGGATATTTCTAACTGAATAATGCGTTATTCTTTAGATTACTTGCTGAATGTCAGTTTCGTGTCTTGTTTATTACTCGATGGCCGATGTGGAATGGCTACTGTATTACTGGCCCTTTCCACTTGGCTTCAACATCAGCAATAAATAAAATTATGTTAGCTGCAAATAAAGAGTTTAGTAACATACCTCATCTTCAGATTCATTGTGAGGGACAGAGAAGCAGTTGGTCACCTCGATAGAGTGCTTGTCAATAGTACCTGAAAAAAGCAAATGTTTCAGTTCTTGCATTATATTGTTGTAGCGACGAGCAGCTTCACTGTAAGTTAGCAAACAAGAGGATTCTCCATTAAATCGACAGTAATAAGCGCTAACATCAGCGATCTTTTCCTGTTGCTAAGCATCAAATGAGTGCAAACCCCACCAAAATGGAAATGAGTCCAGGTGATTTGCTAACTTTTTAACTATATGAACAACTGAGTGGGCGGCCAGCTGTTACGAGTGATGCCGCTAGCTAACTAACAGTAGCTAATGCTAGTCAGCTGCTGAACTGAACCAGCATGTGTTAGCAGCTAAAGCTAAAAGCAGCTAACTATGCGGCAACTGGTTTCGTGCGAAATCGGTCCAAGCGGCGCAGGACAAACATATTGTTTTTTTACTTACCCAAAAGGGTTCCAATCACACGACTCGCTCCCTCATTTCTTCGCTCGTAAGAGTCGCAGATAGAAGCGAGAACGACGGGATGAATTTTCACAACTGGCCCGAACACCGACATCTTGGAAAAGGAGGGCAGACTACTGATCACACTGCCTGAAGAGACCAACGGATTAGCGGCGTCATGGACACATATACCGCCACCTTGAGGCTGGCGGATAAATAGCGGTTAGTGAGAATAATGCTAATTATGATCAAGTCATTGATATCATTGTGATACAATGTTGTAGGACTGTATCTTCCTCTATAAGCGGAATTTTTTAATTAGTGAATTATTCTAACAAGGAGTCTGGTATAATAATAGTAATAATAATGTTATTATGGAAAAGCCATAAAAAGGATTGCATCACAATCAGACCATATTTAAAATGACATATACAATGAGCATTATTACATCCAATCTGTATGTTTATGTTTCTGCATTTTTGCATTGTTACTGCATCACAAAGGCCTTTAATTTCCCCATCAGTGAACTCTGCAGATGCTGAGGGTCTGACCGAGAGGAGGGAGAGGACTGTCCCTTCTGTTGTGGAAATGAGAAGCGTCTGAGGCAAGCAGGCAAACAAGCAGGCAGGCTTGATAGGGGCTGGGCTGATGACAGCATCCTCTACCGCTCCACACCTGACCGACTCCATCAGATACACAGATGATGGAGCTCTCCGCGCTGCCGGGTTATTATCCTGTTGCCTCCATTTCGCACATCCACTGCCAGACACATGTTCTGAAAAAGCCTTATCGTTAATCAGAGTACTTGAACTGTTTTTTTCGGGTTTGTTTGGGTGTGTGTGTGTGTGTGTGTGTCTTTAGCTTGGGCTGCCCGCTTTTTATTTTTTGTGAATACTGAGCGGTCGGATCGAGGTGGTCTTTGTTTTCCAGGAAAAGCGAACAAGAGTGGACTGATTATGCTGCGTCGCTCGTAAATACCAGAAATGGGTGTAATTGAACCAAGGTTGCGAATCCTGGCTCGTTCTTGGACTCGATTTTCGCCGTTCTTATGGCAAAACATCTGCCCAATCTGGGTCTTACACATCTACAAGTTGGTGCACTGAGCAGGTAGGATTTTACTCGTTTATCTTTGGTCTGTGTGACATTAAACCAAACCGTAGCTGAGCTGTTTGGTTCCTGTAGCCCTCTTGCCGGCTCACAGACACTCTTTAACAGAGGCTATTTCTGATCCATCCATCAGGCGTAGTGCGTCATCTTGACTGTCACCATCAGTCTCCTCTGGCGTCCAATCCGCCAGTTGTCCAAATGGACGCACATCATCCAAGGCTATAGAGGACTAGGACTCCATTTTACTGAGTAAATATTTCATCACGTCTCGTTATCCATGTATATATTTAACTCGGCTTCTTATATAGGACTTATGTAAGACTATTTCAACAGGCCTGCTGTATAAATCCAGCATATTTAAAATAGCACGAAGTGCACTTATACAACACACACGTCTGGGCCACACACACACTCCTAGCCCGAGGCTTTTTATGAAACATACAGACCAGTTAAAGTGGCTCTGATATGCATATGCCATGTCGTGCATCAGGAATAGAGGTCTTTCAGAGAACTAATTTATTCTACCATTGTGTCTAATTTCCAAGGACTTTCAAAGTTATCCATATTCAATCTGAAAATAAGGACTTATTCCTTTATTTTATTATTAAAAGACTTCAAATGAGACTTTGACAATAGTAATAAAAGCACAAAAAATGATACACATTTATTTATAGGTTTTTAGAATTTATTATAGCAACATCAGAGTTCAAGCACTCCTGTGAGGAGGTCTTGTTTCTTTAAAGAAATCATTTGACAGTGAATTATTGTGACAGTAAAACAGATAATCAATTCCATTGTTTCATTTGATCAGATCATTGTGTTCTTCTGCTTTATTCCAGGCTTCAGACAAGCAAACAAATGGTTCAGTCAATAGGTACTGGACAGACTCTGCCTTAGGGAGGATATCAATAACACATTAATACTCTTTACACGCTTACACACACACACACAAACGCACGCACACACAGACGTAGACCATGGCTCTGGAGAACTCCATCTTCCCCTCCCGTCCGGACTCGCTCTCGCTCCCTGTGGAGGAGAAGGTGGAGAGCGAAGAAGTGGAGGTGGCCACGGAGGTCACAGCCTCCACGGGAGTCTTCAACGTATCGGAGGAGCTGGGCCACGTCGTCACCACAGAGACGACTTCTTCCCTTCCGAACTCGGCTCCGGTCAAGAGATCGTTTCAGTCCAAGCTGGCTGAGCGGGAAGCCAATGCTAATCAGCACAGGAAGAAGACACAGGGGACGGAGAAGGAGAGGGGACGGTTCGGGTGGGGTGAGTGACTCTCAAGATGACATCTTGTCCTTGATCCCCCTTCTGTTTGGAACAGTGCACTCACTATGTTCTTTAAATGTTGTGGCTTCTTTCTGGACCTGCAGTTCAACCAGACTGAAATGCATCACTATTAATCTCTTTGTATCTGATAAAAATCTCGAGAGATTTAGAGATATTGACTTACTCCTGGATGAACATTTTCTCCATTCAGCCCTGCACCCTCTTCTCCTCCCCATCTGTCTCGCAGTAGTAGTAGTGAATCTTTTCTAATTTAGACCATACTGCAGAGCTTCACCCCTCAGCAATTTTGACAGTCTTGCTCATTAAGCTCTGCTCTGTTTGCTCCAATCTTTGCCGTACATCTTCATAGAATAAAAAGAAAGAAAGCCTAACTAGGGAACTAGGGAAATGTGCAGTTTATATGACCCTTCGGTGTTTTAACTCCAACTTGTGATCAAGAATTGATGTCATCATCGCAAAGGACAAAAATCCTACAAAGCAGAGCCAGACCTTTTTCGCAGAAAAGGCAGATTTTGTTTTACCTTAAAATAAGTCTCCATAGCTTGAGTAGCATGCACAATGATTGATATTCATTGATTAAAGCGTATGTGATAGCGGTATAGTGTCATAATTTCAGTTCTGGCTTGGTGCATCCACAGTAAAAAGCCTATAAAACAAAACAAAACACAGATGAAGTCCAGTGTTATAGCTTTTCTTCTCCAAGCGTTTGATGATGTTGTCCCGTCGCACTTCATCTGCTCTGTTTTATTCACCTGTCATTTTTCATTTATGTTTTCCCTTCTTCACCAGTCTGACTTTCCTTTGAGCCACGCTGAATCTCCCTCAGTAGTTTTGTCCCTTGCTACCTCCCTGTGTTTATGCTCACGTCTCTCTAAGTGCCTTCATCCAATTCTCATCGTCTGACTGCAGTCAGAGTTGTAGCTTTAAAAACAAAACATTTCAGAAAGGGAGCCTCATGTTTTTGAAAGTGTTTAATGGAACAATAAAGAGTTGTCTTCAACGCTGTAAAGGATCAAAAGGCGATGGCACTTTTCCTCCCATTTGTTAGCCTCACAGATTTCTAATCGGGCCCCTTCTCTTCTGTCTCCACCCTTCCACCAGCCCGCACTCGCCGTAAGAGACAGCGCTACGTGGAGAAGAACGGTCGATGCAATGTGCAGCATGGTAACATGCGGGAGACTTACCGATACCTGACGGACATCTTCACCACTCTGGTGGACCTCAACTGGCGTTGCTCGCTCTTCGTCTTTGTCATGGCCTACGCTGTAACATGGCTCTTCTTTGGAGCCATCTGGTACCTCATCGCTTACTGCAGGTAAGATTTAAGATAAAGTCATGTGCACTAATGTATTTGGATCTCTTGCAGTGTGGGAAATCACCATTTGATCTCCCGCTGAATTTGTAAGTGTGCTACCTTGCAAAGAAATGAACAGTCTTTAATGACATGACACTCAGTGGAGAAACTCTTGTGGGAAAACACAGCAGTAAGATGTTTCTCATAGTTGGCCACCAGGTTTTCACTCATCTCTGGAGGGATTTTGTCCCACTGCTCTTTACAGAAACTCTCTAAATCATTTTGGCTTCTTGGCTGCCGCTTAACAATGCCAAGCTTCATCTGCCTTTAGAGATTTTCTATAGTTTGAAATTAGGAAACTGGCTAGGCCACTCCATGAGCTTAATGTGCTTTTGCAGACACTAATTTGCTGCCTCTGTGGTATGTTTTGCGTCATTATTATGCAGGAAAACTCATCCATGACGCATCTTCAGTGTTCTGGCTGAGGGAAGGAGGTTCTTGTTCAAGATTTTATAGTACATAGCACCGTCCATTTGCCCCTTAATGCAGTGAAGTCATCCTGTACCCTTAGGAGAAAAACAGCCCCAAAGCATAATGCTTCCACCTCCATGCCTGACTGTGGGGATGGTGCACTTTTGGTCATACTTAGCATTTCTCTTTCTCCAAACATGACAAGTCGTGTTGATGACAAACAGCTTGATTTTAGTATCATCTGACAACAGCAATTTCTCCCAAGATTTCTCTCAATAATTTAGATATTCACTGGCAAACTTAAGATGGGCTTGTACATGTGTGTTCTTGAGCAGGGAGACCTCGTGGTGTTGTAATGTTACCAGTGGTGCTTTTGGTCACTGTGCTCTCAACTGCCTTCATTAAGCTCCCTCCTTGTAGTTTTGTGTTGATGCACCACCTGTCATCCTCACCCCATGAGGCAAGATTGGTCTGATTGATCATTTTATATTTCTTTCATTTCTGAATATTCACACCAACAGTTTCCACCTTCTCCCCAACTTCTTGCTGGTCTTATAGTCCGTACCAGACATTATGCAGATCTACAATTTTGTCCCTGACAGCCTCTTTGTCTTGTGGTGGAGATGCCTGAATGGGAGAAATTGAGTTGAGATCAGGAGTATCTGTAATTGATTGATTGATTGCAATCTGTTCTACATGGGCACAGAGCCAATCTGTGGAGGCCACAATTCTGGTTAGTTGCAGAGGATCAAATATTTATTTCAATCAGTGACATACAAATGACTTTATAACTTTTGTTTGTTTGTTTTTCAGTTGTTATTCTGTCTCCATTACAATGAAATTACCATAAAGGTTAGAGACTGTTCATTTGAGCAAACTTACAAAGTCAGCAGGGCATCAAATGATCATTTCCCACAGATTAAGTCCTGATCCATAGGATCCTATTCTGAATCCAAGTGATATCAGGAATATGGGACCTAATTTAAACTTTATCTTTTCATATGGTAGCAACACATTATGACCAAAAACAGGATTTTCCCTTGTCTGTGTGCTTTTTTCTGACAACAAATCCTCACATTAAAGTTTCTTGTTTTGGGAAATTGTCTTTTCATATCTAGAGTTTGAAAAAAAAAAAAAAGACCATCTTTATGTTAATGTGATCCCATCCAGCAAAATCTTAGTTGGACAGAAATGTAAACAACACTGTATGTATGTAGCTAAAGAGTTGTTTTTGAGTTACTTGAAAAGACATATAATTTCACTAAAAAGTAAAAGAACATCTCTTCCTATTTGTCACCTCTGCAACCTCCTCAACAAGCAGATTCACAGCCAGACTCTTCTTCCTGTGCCACTGCCCTTTGCCCTTTGATGTAGAAATAAGTTTGGAGCGTTAGGAATTTCATACAAATGTTATTAACCGGAGTGGACATTGTGTTGCGACAATTGTGTCAATTTGCATTAAAAAAACAAAAATACATGTATTTTTGTTCTCTGGCTCTGATGTAGTGGTTTGCTTAACATTCACTTTGAAACAAAGGTTAATTCAATTTTAATCAAAGCCATTCAGAGCTCTTTTAGACCTGTAATCATCAGAAAATTGCAGAGAAAGCATAAACATGGATTTATGTTTGCAATTAATTTGAATTCAAGTCTATGTAATAACTCCAAAAATGCAGAATTTAACCATTTAAACAGAATTTTGCTCATAAATTTGGTGCTTTTCTTTAACGAGTGCAAAAATTGAAGCGATGTACTGTATAAGATGTACTGTGCTAATCAGGGAGCTTCAGTGGGGATGGCAGGGAAATTTATTTTAGCTCTTTTCTTGTTTGACAGCTTAGTGCTAAACTAAGCTGACTGCCTTCTGGGTGCGGCATCATATTTAGCAGACAGCTATGAGAACATTATTGATCTTTTCACCGCATTTCCCCCAAAGTCCAACCATTCTTTAAGTGAGCATTAGATTTTTACACATCTACCATAAAGGCCAAAATGAAGCTGCTTTCTCAGCCAAAAAAGCAGATGACAAAGCAGTATTAATATTACAGCGTATTTCATCATGATGTGCTGCCTCTTCATGAGCTGTGATTGCTGGATCTCTGCTCTAATTAACTAACGTATTTGTCTCGTAAAAATTGTGACCCTTTTTTATATCAATTGCAGGCCATTCAGTTTTGTGCCAGAAAGCTGTCAGTGTTGCTGCAATCCCTTTGTCACCAGCACAGGTCAATAAAAGTCATAGATTATATAAATGACCTAACACCACTTTCGCTAATTAGCGCTCCCTTTCTGGCTGGAGCTGTGTTAATCGGGGACATTAGTGTGTGTAGTGTGTGTTAGAACAGAAATTCTGCGGACTCTTAGTGGCACAGGATTGAAAAAAACCCTCAAAAGATGCTGAGAGCAAGTTGCGCGTGATGATTTATGATGAAAGTGGCGGGTTTCTGCAGCCTCGGCAAGAAGTGACAGCATAAATGTTGGCTTAAGCACCATGTTTAAATCTGATGAACAGGATTGCTTCTATTCATTACAGGAATTAGCTGCAAGGTGGTGGAAAATTTAAATGGAGAGATGAGTCGTCATCTATATATTTCTGCACCTCCAGTCTAAAAATATATATCTTCTCGCTCTCAGTCTATTTTTCCCTCTTGACACCCACTTTGTCACCTCCCGCCTTCCCTTTCTCACACATTCTGCTTCTCCTCTTCCCAAGGGGTGATCTCGACCATCTGGAGGATGAGACGTGGACGCCGTGCGTGAACAATGTCAATGGCTTCATCTCGGCTTTCCTCTTCTCCATTGAGACCGAGACCACGATTGGCTATGGTCACCGTGTCATCACCGACCAGTGTCCGGTGGGCACAATGCTGCTGCTGCTGCAGGCTATACTGGGATCGATGGTTAACGCCTTCATGGTGAGCAGCTTAACTGGTAAAAAACAGAGATGGGGAAATATTTAGAAATCCATCCATCCTTCTCTCGATTTCGTACCCCTTACCTGGGTTCAGTTTGCAGTCTAAGCAGACTTCTCTCACCCCAGGCACCTCTTGTAGCTCATCCAGGGGGAAAACGAGTTCCCGAGCCAGCTGATTCTTGCAGGATGACTGAAACGCACAAACCCCTCCACCACAATAACATGGCAATTCAAAGATATACGGAGGATATGATTATTCAGACTTTCACACATTCACTTTCTGATAAATTATGTTTTTTGTTATATTTGTTGGTTCTGTTTTGCCCCACTGTGTTTCTATTTTCTGCATTTTTCGCCCTCCATTCTGTGTCGCCCTGCCTCTGTCTTCATGTCCTGTCTTTCAGTTGCTCCTTCCTTTACTCTAAAGGTAAAGATGTCTAATTTTCCCATCGGTCTTCTGTGTAAATATGACTGTGTGTTTAAGATCGACTCCAGCTTTCCTGTGATCCTGTATCGGATAAGTGGTAAAGAATGAGATGGATGGATGCCCTTTGGACTTTGTGTTTTTGTTTGGTCTTTGTAACATTACAAGTTTCCTTTTCAATATTTAAACCAGGTGCATGTCCTGCAATTGGGACCTCTCTTCCTATCTCCTATTAAGCATGAGTTTAAATTCATGCAGTGCCAAAGTGAATATTCTCAGTAATTTTGGGATATAAGAATCTTAAATAGACGTTTCCATATTTAGAATGAATACTGCTGACATCTGTGATGATTTGTTATCTGATTATGTATTAATGACGATGTAGACATGAGTGTAACATATGTAGCAAACAAGATTGTCAGATGTGTTTTAGCAAAGCAGGAAGTCAGATTAGAGAAACAAATGGAAACGAAAAATGAAAAACAGGCTTCGGAACTTCTGAGTCAGTGTTCAAATTCAGCTAACTCCTTTTGTGCCTGCAATTTCTGTTTGACCCGAGACTGTTTGCTTAAACGGAAGCTTCCTGTCAGCTCAGCTGAATCAAATAAAATAATGATACGCTGTTTTTTTAGCTTAGAAAGAAGATTGAATGCACAAATACAGTGGAGCCATAATGACGCAAATTATATGCAGATGGTATTCTTCCTAAAAAAAAGAATATTTACACAGAAAATGCCGATGAAGCTCAATTTTTTTTGCACGGTGTAAGCACTCTTTTGATGAGGATGAAATCACACTCCGACATCCAGGCTGAATCATGTTTATGCATGTTTGGGAGCTGGAAACGTTCCAAATTAACAACTGATGTACACGTAGCGTGGGCTGTTTTACTATGCATATAAAAACAGTTGAGTCTGGGGTTAACTCAAGTGTCACTGATCTTTTTAGACAAGAAAAACTGGCAATAGCAAGCTCTTCTAAAAAATGATCAAGGTTAGTTTGTATTCAGCGGCCACAATGAATGTGTTCCAGATGTGCAGACTACACCGGAATTATTCAGCTCTTTAGCTGATGTGTTTGTTATAAACACCAAGACATATGTCTTGGTGTTTATATATTATGTTCCTTTCATAATAATCCTCTGCTTTTCTACTTTGTGCAAGGCTCCCTGTGGCTTTGACTTTTTAGCAGGGCCCATGTTTCACATTGTTCCTTCCTCTCTGTCCAGGTGGGCTGCATGTTTGTAAAGATCTCGCAGCCTAACAAACGAGCTGAGACGCTGGTGTTCTCCAAACACGCTGTTATCTCGCCGAGAGACGACAAGCTCTGCCTGATGTTCAGGGTGGGAGACCTTCGAAGTTCCCACATTGTGGGGGCCAACATCAGGGCCAAACTCATCAAGTCTAAGCAGACTCAGGAGGGTGAGACAGTTAATAATGAATCTTTCTTTTTCTTCCTTTGGTGACAAAAACTGTAACAACTACACCTATTGAAAAATCAAATGGCCCAGTAATAACAATAATAATAATAATAATAATAATAATAATAATAATAATAACACACTTGGCCATGTGAACCGCTCATTCTAAGATCTCTTTTGTGTCTTTCTAGTATTCTGTCATTTTAAACCTGAGCTTCCAGGTACAACCTCTCTCCTTGTCTCCACTTTATTGGCTCTTCCAGGTGAGTTCATCCCTCTGGATCAGACAGACATCAGTGTGGGCTTTGAGACGGGCGATGATCGTCTCTTCCTGGTCTCACCATTGGTGATTTCCCATGAGATTGACGCACGTTCACCCTTCTGGGACATGTCGCACGCCCAGCTAGAGAAAGAAGACTTTGAGATTGTGGTCATTCTAGAAGGAATGGTGGAGGCCACTGGTGAGAAGGCAAACACCAAATTAAGAAACATCTGCGAGTTTAAATCTATTAATGTAACCCCTAAAAAAAGCATGTTTTATTTGTTGTCCTTGATTTTGAAATGAAGAGACTCCTCCTGTGGGTAGAAACCTTGCAAGCTTTGTAAATCACCCTTAAAACTAACCACAGCACTGAGCGCTATTTTGGGGATTGCGCTCATACATTATTTTGTTCCGTTTATTAAATCTAGCCCCAGGTCCTATAATAAATCAGCAAGTAAATAGTAAATAAAGAAATCATCTGGTTTAGTAGTTTAGATTAAATTAAAACATTGAACAAAAAAAATAAGGAGAAACTCATTTCCATGTATGCACAAGAAATGACAAAAACCTAGAAGTCACGGTCTAGCAATCTGCAGTCTGATGTTACCCCAACAGAAAGCAAACTGTTTAAAACTGGAGACTCATCTACCCCTGGGCAAATCACAGAGCCCTGCTGCGCTTACTCACTCTTGATAAATCATCAGTAAAAGTGGACCTATTATGCTATATATTTCCAGCGCCATATTTTTATTTTTAGCCTCTTCTAGAGTGGCTTTGCATGATTCACAGATTCCATCCATCTTCTTCCGCTTATTTAATTCATTATCGTGAAGTGGATCCCAGTAGTTGCAGGGATTTAGAATGACCCGATCCAATTTAACCCGATCCATGTCTTTGGACTGTGGGAGGAAGCTGGAGTTCCCAAAGAGAATCCACACATACACAAGGAAACTGTACAACATGCAACCCTCCTTTAGCTAATTTCTTCTAATTGGCTGCCCCTTGGAAACAGATGGGAAAGGATTCCTATCCACTCACCCATCCATATATCCATTCATTCATCCATCCATCCATCCATCCATCCATCCATCCAGTAAAATAAAAAAAACTATTTCGGACACTATTGGGACTTTATGCCAAAATATCAGAGCTGAGTCTGCTAGATGAATAACTGACGACTACTACTACTGCATTTTTGTCACAAATATAGAATACACTGAGCAAATTTTCTTAAACGAATAAATGCAAATATTTAGTGGCAGTTCCTACCTTGATTTGCTGCCATCTTTCCTCTCATCCTACTACGTTTTTAAAAAAAAAACAGACAATGCATGATGGGATAGGTAACAAAATACTCATACTCAATACATAGCTGCTACACACTAAGTATTAAGTGAATACAGACAGAGTCTATATTAATCCCTCCTCTTTGATATCATACAAAGTTAAGAGAAAAAAACAGTTTTAAAGAAAGTGTACGGAGCAATCTGAACTTTTGGCTCATAGGGATTACTTGTAAAAATCCTGACTTTAACAGTATACAAGAAAAGAAATAAGGAAAAGCAAAACTAATCCTCTTGAAAAAACATATCATATCAATTTATAAAGCACTTTAAAAAAAAACAACAGGGATGAACAAAGTGCTAAACAATAGCACCAAATATAAAAGACAAATCGAGGCCACCAGGTAAATGATATAGACACATAAAAGAGTTGTGGAAGTTAAACAATATAGGAGTACACTAAAGTATGTTTTACTTTCTCCTGCTAGTCTTAAGTGCATCTGGATTTATAGGATATTCATTCCCAAAGTAATTTGCACAAGCTGGGACGTTCCAAATATTATGTGCTTGTTTATCTTTTCTCCCTTATCCCTCTCTTATATCGCCTTACGTCAGATTCATTCTGAGAGGATGATATACTCTACTAGTTTCCTCACAGTTTAGCAAGAACTCAGTGTATCGGAGCTATTCAGGATGTGTATCTGTGAGGTAAAGGTGGCCTCTCCACCTACACCAAATATTGATTCCCTTAGTCAGAGCGCTATGTTACAAAGACTTAGCTGACAGTCATAACTCTGCTGCAGAGAACATCCTTACAACGACAGCTTGCCAGTGAAATTGTTTGTGACTAAATGGGTAAATGAATTATGTTTGTGTAAGAGTTCTTGGTGTGGTGCTTTTACTGCTTTGCCATAGCCAGGCACAGCGAATCCAGTTAATATCAAATCATTTATCACACAGACCAGAACAAATGCCGTGAGGGAAAATGTGTATTATGAATCTCTATAGTCATCCATTTGTTTGTGCATGCAGGGATGACATGCCAGGCGAGGAGCTCGTATCTTGCAGAGGAGTTGTTGTGGGGTCACAGGTTCAGCCCAATGATGTCGCTGGCAGAGGGCTTCTTTGACATCGACTATGGAGCCTTTCACCACACATTTGAGGTAATGTCTCTTGAAGAAGATGTGATGAGGGCAAGCTAATAAAGCACACATGATTTGTTGCACTCCCATGACACCTGTCACAGGTGTCACTGGAAAAGAGAGGGGGTACACTCTGGGCAGCTCGCCAGTCTTTCGCAGAGTTATACAAAGGGGTGGACAAAGATTGATGCTTTGATTTACACCTAAAGCCAATGTAGAATCACCAGTTAACCTAACATGCACGTCTAGTAAAATCTTCTCTTATAAGTATGTGTACCTCATGAAGATGAAGTGCCTCAGGGTCTGTCTTAAAATATAATTTACTATTTAACAGAAAATCTCACCTCAATTTTCCTAATCATGATCAACAAGCAGATAGCCAAGGACTGCATGAATTTGTGTTTAAATTTACTCACAGAAATTTTAAAGTATTCCAAATATTCTTAGTGGTTATGTTGGTTTCCAAAAACATTTAATATGTGACATTTCTGTTAACAGTATAATTTATTTTAAAATAGTCTCTAGTTATGGAAGAAGGTTTGCTTGGCTATGACGGAAAACATCATAAGGTGAAGGAAAGAGAACAGTAGTGTTTAGAGAACCTGCTTCACTTTGAGTAAGGCACTTCAAAATGTCACAGTGGATGACTGTCCTTAGGACGGGCTACAAAGTACTCATTTGGCTTCATCTCGATGTTTTCTTCTTGTGTTATTATATACAGGCTCTATATGTGGACAAGCATGTGAAAGTTACCACTAAAATCCTAAGGCTAGAAATAATTTAAAATAAATGGTGAAGTTAAATTTTTGTATTTTCTCTTCCCTATTAAGAGATGTTCCACTTTATTCCTTTATTAAAGCTTTCTGCATATCTGAAGTAAAAATAATTAACAATAAGCATCCGCACCAATCCGTCTGTCGATCTCCCGCTGCCCTCTCCTCTCACTTAATGAACAAAACTCCTTCACTTGGGGCAGTAACTCGTCCCTGACCCAGAGTGGGCACTCCACCCTTTTCAGGCTGAAAACCATGGCCTCAGATTTGGAGGTGCTGATTCACACTCGGCTGTAAACTGCTCCGGTGCAAACTGGAGGCTATCACTTGATGAAGCCGACAGAACCACATCCTCCGCAAAAAACAGAGACGAGATTCTGAGACCGCCCAAGTGGATGCATGTCGCCACTTGGCTATGCTTAGAAATTCTGTCCATAAAAATCATGAACAGAATTGATTCAACACCCAGTCCAACACCCACCAGGAACGAGTCTGACTTATTGCCAGCTATATAGACCAAGCTATTGCAACAGTTGTGTGAGGATGGAATGGCTTGTAGGGGTTGTTGGGCCTACTCCCCTGCACCCTCAAGTATCCTCGAGATGGTAAAGAGTCCAGGTCCAGTGATGAAAACCGCATTGCTCCTCCTGTATCTGAGGTTCAATTAACGGAAAGACTCTTCTTTTGAGCACCCTGGCATAGACTTTCCCCGGAAGGCTGAGGAATGTGATTCCACTATAGTTGGAGCACACTCTCCGGTCCCCGGTCATATTCATCATAGAGGCATGTCAACCAAGACAGCCCTACAACATCCAGAGCCTTCAGGAACTCTTGGCTAACCTCATCCACCCCAGGGGCTCTGCCATCAAGGAGCTGTTTAACTGCCTCAGTGATGGATCAATCATCCCGCTTGTCCCCAGGCTCTGCTTCCTCTACGGAAGACGCTTCAGTGGGATTAAGAAGGTCCTCGAAGTATTCCTTCCACCGCCTGATAATATATTCAGCTGAAGTCAGCAGCGCTCCACCCACACTATTCATGGTGCAGGTAGAGCACCACTTTTGCCTCCTGAGTTGCCTGACGGTTTGCTAGAAACTCTTTGAGGCAGTCCAAAAGTCTTTTTCCATGGCCTCTCCAAACTCCTCCCACACCCAAGTTTTTGCTTTGGCCACTGCCTGAGCTGCGATCTATTTGGCCTATAGGTACTTACTGGCTGCCTCCGAAGGCCCATAGGCTAACCAAGCCTGTTAGGACTCCTTCTTTAACATGATCCATTTCGATCATGTCCCAAGTCAGGCCTGTTCCCAACCTGAAGGCCTAGGGAACAAACCCTCTCATCCACCAGGAAAAACTCCTACGTACAAGCAGCAAGCCTAGGGGATACTAAGATACCTACTCTAACCTGCCACCTCTCTCCATGGGCAACTCCAGACTGTGACAGAGTCTAGCCCCTTTCCAGAACTGATTCCAGAGCCCAAGCCGTGCGTTCAGGTGAGCCGACTATATCTAGCTGGTACCTCTCAACCTGAGAACTAGCTCAGGCTCCTTCCCCACCAGAGAGGTGATGTTCCATGTCCCAATCGCTAGACCCTGTAGCCAGGGATCGGTCCACCAGGGTCTCTGACCCTATGGCGCCTCCTGCAGGTGGTGGACCTACAGGAGGGTAGGCACATGTCCCTTTTTTCAAACGCCCTGTGGGCTAAGTCCTGGCCACCAGGTAAAAGGTGAAGATCAGTAAAGGAACCTTCCTGAAACGAACATTAGAAATGCCATCTTGAGAACTCCTATTGGGATAAAGTAATGAAATGAACTGAAAATAAACAAAGGAAGCAAATGAACAGTACAGCTTGCGAGTAAAATAGCTACATAAATGTAAGGCTTCAATGTTAGTTCCTCAGAGTTTAAGAAAAAAGACAATTTTCTATAATTCATCATCTGAACTAAGCAACAATTCTTCTAGAAGCACCAAGATTATTATCTACTCTTTGTCTGTTATCCCTATTCCTGTCTCCACCTACATGTGTAACTGGCAGCTGAATTCTCACATTCTCTTGGGGTTGTTGAAAAGCATGCTGGGATGTGTAGGAACTCTGACTAAAGTATTTATTTCATGTTTATTTTTGTAGAGATGTGGACTGTACATTACATGGACATGTGCTACATACGTGGGCATTTGTATCCTATTGCAATGAGTCTTTAAAAATATAAACAGAAATACTAACTGAAGTGAGCACTGAAGTGAGCAGACAAACACAGAAAATATGGTGAAGTTTGATTCATGTTCAAGTTTGCAGGTTTTTTTCTGCATAAAGGAACTTTTGGCTCTATGGAAAGATGTTTTTGCCAAAGCAAAATCACACAGATTGTCATAAGATTATAAGTTTTTAACTAGTTTTGTTATTTTGGATGAAATTTACTGAAAATAACAGACAATTTATATATCAAATGGTTTAAAATAGCCTGAGAAAACAGATGTCTTTAAAATAAAATAATGCAGTCAGAGTTGTAGAAGTGGATGAGGCAGATTACACTAAAAAGATTAGGAACTCGCATTTAAGCTGGCAGAACTGTCAGGCTGTACTTAGACACAGTAATACTTTGAGATAAATCCTAAGGTCTTCATGCTAATATGCCCAAAGTGACATGTTGATGTTTAGCATATTAACATGTTACTGACTGGCAGTAGACACAATGCATAGTTGAGTCTGATAGCAATGTCTTTAGTTTTGCAGATATGTGATTATGGAAAAGTAGATGGTGGTTTATGGTTGTGGTGGCGCTGACAGAGGGAAAATTGTAAGGATCCATTAAAGTAATTTGATATGAAGACAGTGAGACAATGATGAGGCGTGAGAGATGGGTTCATGGTGGGGGTGGGATCATGTCAGCTCGGCTCTGAGCCCCTTCTTGTTTGCAGTGGTGATGGACAGGCTGACAGATGAGTTCATGCCAGAGTCTCTATTCTGTTCACAGAAGAAGTTGTTATTTGTGGGGAGGCAGGCAGAAAGGTGAAGATGCAAGGCGTAGAGGTAATGAAGGTAGATGAATTTAAATACCTAGGGGTCAACTATGCAAAGCAATGGACAAAGCACAAGAAAGATGAGGAAGAGAGTGCAGGCAGGGTGGAGTGGAATACGTGAAAGGGGAGGTTTTTATAAGGTGGTAGTGAGACCTGCTATACTGTATGGTTTGGAGAGAGTGGGACTGACATAAAGACAGGAGGCCGAGGTGGAGGTGGCAGAGTTGAAGATGATAAGAGTTTCACTGGGTGTGACCAGGACGGCCAGGATTAGAAATGAGAACATCAGAGGGACAGTTCAGGCTGAGCATTTTAGGAACAAAATAAGAGAGACAAGGTTGAGATGGGATATAGTGGACAAAGGAATTTGAAAATGCTCCTGCCAGGCAGGAGGAAAAGAGGAAGACCACACAGAAGATTAATGGATGTGGCGAATAAGGACAGATGAGAATATTAGGGATAAGGTGACCCCTAAAGAGATCAGTCAAAAGAAGAAAATAATTTTGTAATGGTTTTTATTTTGGTTAGTTATAGTTTTTCAAAAATAAAAGTTCTAAAGCCAGTCGACATTGTCTTCTCAAGCCATTGTGCTAAAACAAGTCCTGCAGTACTTGCTCTTGCCATTTTACCAACATTGTCTGTAATTCAATTACACAGTGATCATTGGATAATAAATACATTTTTAAAGTGTGCTTTCAAACTGCAATGAAAAAATATCTGTCTATTTATTTTATTTTATTGAATTTATTTAATTTTTTTTTACCATTTTGCTAATGTATGCTGTTTGTTTTGTTAACTTTCCTTTTAATTATTTTATAAATTGAGTTAAGTTTTGCACATCCTGTTATTGCCTTTTCTAAAGCACTTTGCTATTCATGTCTGGGTAAAAGTTTAATATAAATAAATGTTTCCTGCTTGCTTGGTGGCATCCATTTCCAAACAAAATGTATGACAAATATTAAAAGCATAGTTAGATCAAAATAGAAACTTCAGAAACATAGGACACTGTTTGGGTGGTTGAAGGTGAGCGCTATCAGGTGGAAGTTGCTTAAAATTCTCTGCTGCTGCTTCTTTGATGTGTGAAATCAAAATACAGATGCTGTAAAGCAGCGTCTGGTGCTTTGATGTTCTTAAAGCCTATGGAAGATAAATGCACTGGCTCGTGTATTGCACTTTTCTACTGTACTTGAGCACTCAAAACACTTTATATAAGATGTCTCATGTTTAGCCATTCACACAAGCACTTTTTTCTACATATAAGGGCCACCCCAAAAGCTAATATACTAAAACGGGAAATACTGAAATGGAACTATATGTGTCAACTCTAACTTATGGAATACATGACGGCAATTACAAAGTCAATTCAAATCAATTTCTATAGAACATGTTAACACAGTAGAAGTTAACCAACATGCTGCAGAGTAAACAATCGAGGCATCATTAAACCATTATAATAAATTTAAAATAAATCTAATTATCTGATGATATACTGTGACCTGAATCTAAACTGAAACTGAAAAGGTCAGCAAGGACAGGTGTGTTTGAGTTAGATAGAAAACTATTACAGTTTATGTTGCACTTTTGGGTTCATTCGGGATGATAGAGCAGGTCATCTGCTAATCAGTAGGTTGGTGGATCATCACTTCCTAGTTGCTCCAGTTTGCATGCCAAGTATCTTTGGGCAAGATACTAACCCCAAGTTGCTCTCTGACTCATCAATTGAAGTATGAATGTGTGTGAAAAAGCATACCAAACAGTGCTAGTGTGAATGGGTAAATGAGGCAATTTGTGTAAAGTGCTTTCAGTGGTCAGAGTAGAAAAGTGCTATAAAAGAACCAGTCCATTCATTTTGGACTACACAAAAGTTAACAGAGAAATCCTCATCTTACTTTTCTGCTTCCTTCTAAGGTGGACACGCCATCCTGCTCAGCACGAGAGCTGTCATTAGCTGCAGCCAGACTTGACGCTCATCTCTATTGGTCCATCTCCAGCAGGCTGGATGAAGAGCCCACTCTGGCCAACCAGGCGGCCAAGCAGCCAGACAGCGGCTCGGCCAACAGCAAAGGAGGGGAGCCGACCTTCATTGTCGGGGAGATGACTGACATCCAGGAGCAATCAGGACTGGGCGAGCTGAATGGCAGCGTTGCCACCGACCAATCAGAATCCGAGGCCTAGAACAGAGAATGTTTACAAAGACCTTCAGTATATCGCCATTACCATGCCACAGTTTCCAGACCTTTACTTTCAAGGCAACAAGTAGTTTCATTAGGCTCACTTCTGCAGTATACTCCATATCTTATGTTACCATCTGAAAGAGTTTATTTCTTGAAACTTTTGTCTTTTCTTTGTGCGTTTGTCTTTGTTAAAAGTGTACTGTATGTGTGCTATCTCCTTTCAGTTTGTTGTGTTAGCTCCAATCACCCTTGCCTATATCTACATTTAAATGACAATACTATGCTTTAGGTGGGGTCAACAGCAGTATATCCTGTGGACCGAAACAGAAACGTAATATGTCCTGTTGGGTAAAAGGATGGCTTCATGTGCAGAGTTAACTATATAGATTGTACACATTTAAATAGGTACAGTGCATAGATGCTTTATTTTCACATGCACTAACATCGACATGGTAGTAGCCTCACATTTGATTAGATGCAAGGATTGTTATGAGATTTAATGCACATCCATCAGGTGTTAACAGGGTGGGAAATTAACACCAGCACACAGCCGCTGGTACATCTGTCTGTTTGGCAACAAACCATCGTGTGGTGCTAGAAAAATGTCTGAACACCTATTTGACCTGACAAAAGTGTAAAAGCATCTGTGAACATCGCAGCTAGCTTCCTGCCCAGAGATTAAGCACTATTTTCTCTTCAGAGGACACAAAATGTTAATGTTTGTTAAAACTACTGATAGAAATTTGCTGCACTCGATACATTACGGTGAGTAGGGTATGTAAAACCTTTAACGTAGAGACAGGTTAACACTCAAGCGTATTCGTGGCTTCGTTTCACATGCAGTGTGTGTACAACGAGGGTAAATGTATCTTTTGTCCCCTGCCAAGTAGAAACTTATAAAGCACAACAGTGTCCTGCTCAGTTCAGCCCAAACTCCTGCTTCTGCTGCTGTGTATATATGTGGTCATTTTTACTTGATGTTTTTAATATTTAAGATGAAACATCAATTAGAATGAATAAACTGCAGTATATTCCACAGGATCTGCATCTGTTTATGTTCTGACGAGAAGCTACATGAAATATGCAACATGAGCGTTCACAAGTTTTCGTGTTTGATAAGAAAACTGGTGTTCAGTCCTGAAAATTTGTTTACGGTAATCCTTTTTACTATTAAATTATGTAGTCTAACGATAATAGATAGGCTGAATATATCTTCTCAATTATGGTAAATACCGTTCAAGGTTCCCATACTTTGCTTTTTAATGCCATTATATACATCAGCAAATTTCAGTGGTGCAAATGGTACTTTCTACCCTCATACACTTACCTGAAAATGAATTATACACAAAACATACCCCATTTGATAAAATATGATGAACTGTTAAACTATTAGCTCTATAAGCATTTTATTACGTACACCTTGCTAGTCCCAGGTTTAACCCCTTTCATCCATTGACATGACAGCATAACCCAGTTGCTGCAGATACGCCGACTGAACATCCACGATGCGTCCCAAAGGTGATCTACTGGATTGAGATCTGGCGACTGAGAAGGCCAGTGTACAGCGACCCTGTCGTGTTCACAAAACCAGTTTGAGCTTTGTAAGATGCTACGTTTTCCTGCTCGAATAGCCTTTAGAGGCTGTGGTCATAAAGGAACAGACGTGCTCAGCAAAAAGTCAGGTAGGCCATGGCATTTACTCCCGTACACCATTATACCACCAGAAGCCTGAACTGTGACACAAGGCAGGATCAATCCATGCTTTCATGTTCTTTACACCAAATTCTGATCCTACCATCTGAATGTCACAGCAGAAACTCATCCGACTAGGCAACATTATTCTAGTCTCCCGTTATCCAATTTTATTTTGGTGATCCGGTGTCAACTGAAGCCTCAGTTACCTGTTCTAAGCTGACAGGACTTGTACTGTTGCTTTCTTAAGCAGTCTTTCTATTCTCCTCCAACCTCTCGCATCAACGACACATTTAAACCCAGAGAACTGCCGCCAACTGGATATTTTCTCTTTCCTGACCTTTCTCTGTAAACCCTAGAGATAGTTGTGTGGGAAAATACCAGTAGATCAGCAGTTTTTGAAACACTCGGAACAGCCTGTCTGACACTAACAACCATGCCACGTTAAAAGTCATTTAAAGCACCTTTCTTCCCCATTCTGATGCTCAGTTTGAACTTCAGCAGGCCATTTTGACCAGGTCTACATGTCTAAATGCACTAAGCTGCTGTCATGTGATTGGCTGTCTATTACCTAATTTCCTTTACCAAGAAATCAAAGATTAAAAAACCTAATATAATTACACCTAAAAGTTGGTCTTCTGGATCCTTGTCAGATTTGTTTTGTTATTTTGGGAGTGAGAGAACCACAAAAGGCAAGGTGCAGTTGTAATAGCATTTACTTTGGGTGGAATCAAATCACACAGTCAAAATACAGTACTATCAAGATGTATTCTCCATGATAACAATGGTTTCACAATACGGTAAGTCTGTAATGCTAAGTACATTAAAACACAATCGCCTACCGTAGGATATCTGTGTTCATGAAGAAGAAAAATGTGTCTGAGAAGCCAAAAAAAGAGCATTATGTATTTAATAACTGCACTGTCGTGCTAGTGTGAGTTATTCTTTAACTTTAATTAACAGTTATCCCTGATTTTCTTTTCTATCCATTGTCCGCCGTCTCTCCCTTTTTAAGGCTGTTATTCTTCTTCTCTGTAAATAAGTTAACTTTAGTTTACCATTCGTCACCACTCGGTGTCAGAGAGTCGTGACTCTGGTGAAACAGGTAGGGAATACATTTAGAGTTCCTTTATGTGAAACATCTGAGCTTTTAGTTTTTAATTTTTATGAGTATGACTAAAAGGCAGTCAATGTTGGCCTGCTTTTAACCTTTTCTATTAAAAACAAACATAAAAAATGGCCTGAAATCATCTGAATCTGTAAACATCATGTCCCTGACTAAAACGTTTAGAGACATACAGACCCTGTGACCAAATTAAAAAATAAAATTGCAGGTAATTTAGATAATTGATTTAGATAATGCCTTAAAATAATCCCCTGAATAAGTGCTCAGATTACATTCAAGTAGTGCGACCTACTTCTAAAAAAACCCCCTAATTTTTGTTCTCATTATGTACATTCAGCTGCTGATTAGCTTCTAATTAACTAATGGTCCATATTAAACTTCATCAGTGTCTCCAGTAGCAGACTCACTGTGCTGTACATCTCATTAGAAATTCAAGGGCTGGCTGTCAGCAGCCAGAGAAGTCAGCATATTGGGTTACTAGGCAGAATCTAGGCTTTAAGAAAAAAGACATGCCTTCTCTGTTTTGGCTGCTAGATGGCGGTACAGATCCCCACACATGCTCCTCCCGCCAGTCACACAGCCCTGTTGGCATATAATGAGATGGGGTCCCCATTTCAGCTGTCTCCTAGGCAACTAGGGCTGGGGACAAGGAGAGGGCAGGGTGTGCATCTGCGTGTGTGTTTATATATACATAGATGTGAGTGTGTGTTGTTGTGATTTTGAAGGGGACCCTCAGAAATGAGAGTTTATGAAGAAAGTCAATGTCAGAGCTGATGTGACATTTGCAGTTTAATATTTGTGTAAGAACAGATGATGATGATGATGATGATGCTCAGCAATGACCTTCAGCTGCAAAGAACAAATGTCCTTGACTGTGAACACTAAGACATGCAGGATATTGACTGATTTCTGTGTTGTTTTTATATGTCACAATAAAACCATACAAATATCACACAGAAATACAGGTTTTGTCATCTAAATGTGTCATTTTGAAACAGAAAGAGCCCGAACCATCAAACTCAACAAAGAAACAGCAAACTTACAGATAAGAGCCAGCTTTTACTTTCACCTCAAGTTGTGTGACAAAACTGGGACCAGACACGATTTGCTTTTTGAATAAAAGGCTAAGTGCAAGTTTAATAGTTTCTAGTGATTTTGAGTTCGCCCCTCAGCCGAACCCCAAGTGCACATGTTTCCGAGTTCTAATTATGATTTTAATGAGAGGCTGTTTTGCATGATCCCTGCTGAGCTGAAATCAATGTTTTTCTTGACGGAAGGAAGTCATGACGGTCTTGTTTCAGTCTAAGCATTCAGAGGAAACAGGTGAGGAACATTTAGAAAATTAGTAGATATAAAATATCCGTTATACATTCCACCAGTTTCTGCAAATCAAATAAAAAACTTTTTCTAAAAACTTTTTGGAGTCCTTGAAACGCCACACTGACCAGAGGCAAAACTACTCAGCTTATTGAATCTTATCTTAAGGCATTGTGTGTGTGGTCTACAACTACTATAGCAGCAGTTTTCAAGTCAAAATTACAAAGCATACCTGATTTATATTTGTGCAAAATACACAGATAATCTATGTCATGGGTGTCAAACTCATTTTACTTCTTGTGCAACATACAGCCCAACTGGATCTCAAGAGGGACACAACAGTGAAAAACATTTATTTTCTATAATAAGTGTAAAGGAACAGGAGCATATTCTGAAATAGTTCACATTTTAATGAGACTCGCATTTACAGAATGGCTGAGATGTCTTAAGAAAAACAAATGCATTTACAAGAAAGTGTCTGAATGTCGTATGTTAATGCCACACGACACTGAGTGAGTCTACTGTCACTGAACAGAGATCACAAATAAAAAATACAACATTATTTTATGTGAATTTTACCATTCAATTTGTCTAGCTCTAAAAATATGTTTAATTGTCCACGTATTTCACTTCTGTGTAACATATGGGGATACAAAAAACACATGATTAAAAAAAGTGTAAGTAATGGCTTTGCTTTAGGTGCCATCATGTGGGATAATTTGGACCCTCTGGCAGGTCACTTCTGGCCTCATGTTTGATACTGTGTCTTTTTTGGCACGACAGCAGTTCTTCTTTTGATTGTATACTCGGGTGACAGCACCTGGGCATGACGCCTGCAATACTTTTGGTTTCTGTGCAATAACCTTAATTTAACTTTTTTTCCCATTAGACAGTATCATTTTGCTACCTCTGGCTCTGGTTTGGCACTCTTTTGAAGGCTTACTTTATTTTCCAAGTGCCTCTTCACATTGCTTGGCTCAGTGTTAGAATTATTGAGGTTTTCCCAGCAGATTGTGGACTGAGGGCTTCTGACCAGTTGAAGCACTGGTGGTTTCTTTTAAGAAATTTCATTCCCCCACCTCCCAAATTGTATGTCCTTCTCACTGATAATTAGCCTTTGATGCGTCACAGTGTAATATGCCATTCATCCTGCAAGTGTCCGAACAGATTTGGATTCTCATTAACACAAGTTTTGTTCCAACAATATAGGGCATAAATTTAACTTTGTAGTTTTAAAGCAAAATTAAAATGTATCCTTTACTTTATGCATCCATGTACGTAACAATATAAAGTGCAAACAGCACATCATCTGGGAACCTCTGTCCTAGAATTGACAGTTTCAGAATTACTCATAACCAATTGTAAGCCATCACTGTACTGTGACTTTACAGTCTACAGTGTGTACATGTTGGAGCACCTATAAGTGATATATTTAACAAAAGAGCATGTTAGTGTTTTATAAGAGTCTCCTAATGTGGTAGCCAGATCAAAATGATTAGTGAGACCCGTTCAGGTATGGAAATGATCTCCTTCCATACTAGCAAAAATAATTTGAAGTTCATGTTACTGCACTGATTGTTTTTCCCACTTCTTCCAATTCTCCATATTCTGTTTTCATACTGCATGAACCACAAGGTTCCACTGTAACACTCTGAAGTCACTAACCTTCATCAAGCCATAAAAAAACCTCAGTCAGATCCTTCTTCCTGCTGTTCTGCTGATGAGAAAAACAGGCAGCAACACCTCTTGTATGTGTAATGACTTCAATCTAAAGTGAGATCACATCCTGGTAACAGCTGCTCTCAGAATACGGGAAATTAAAGCACAACATTTAGGCAATGTATGGAATTAAGTGAAGCCTAAAATATCCAACTTTATGTCCCATAGCTCCAAACAAAAGTACATTTAAAAAAAAAAAAAATCAGAATTCACCTTCTGATACCAAAAGAAGACGCCTCATTTCCAGAGTGGTCTCCTCACTTCCAGAATGGATGTATCTCTGAGACCTCTAGTTGATTACCTTAAAAGCATTAAATTAGATGTAAAAGCAAAGGCTTGCACCCAGTTAAAGCAAACCTGCCATGTGAAGTAGAGCAGCGCTGATACAAGAGTTAGACCACCCACTGTAGCATACAGCAGGCTCTGAGGCAGGCTATGGAAATGGCAAAGTCATTTTCCATCTGCTAAATGACATAATTTCACATCACTTACACAGTACAGACTGTTTTCGCATAAATCTCCCAACCATATCCAGACAAGTCTGGATATAAAGGAGGTCTAAA
Source organism: Haplochromis burtoni (assembly GCF_018398535.1). NCBI lineage: Eukaryota > Metazoa > Chordata > Actinopteri > Cichliformes > Cichlidae > Haplochromis > Haplochromis burtoni. The sequence continues at coordinate 2,566,728 of NW_024582388.1, read as the reverse complement.
AGTAATCAAAATCAAGATGCATGATTAACTGCAAAGCATGCAATTAAAATCAAGCTCTTGACAAAAAGAGCCATTCAAACAGAAATGCAAATAAGAGCATCTAGAGATGATCATGTGCTGGTGAAAACTATAATATGCGGGGCTTAAAAGAACTACTAAAAGAATCTCGAGGTGTGTTTGTTTTGTTAACTACCAATTCCAAGTTCAAGATGTAATTTGCAGCACAAATTAGATATGCATTTGTACTACAACAGGGGTTAATTTGAGTTAATTTGAGTGATAACTGAACATATGAATGTGTACAATCTGTAGTCAAGAAGTCAGATGTTTGTTTTATGGTATTCTTGTTGTTTGAATGCTGTGGCCAATCAGGTTGCATGCAGGTGAAATGTCTGTGTCGAGACTGCTGAAATGCAACTGATTGATTTAGTTTTTATGAGCATTTTAAAAAATGTGTCTGGATTTCTAAGCAAAGACTGAAATCATGGTCCCCCAATATCTGGCTGGCTCTACCTGAAGTCCCAATAAATTGGCTGCTTACCCCAGAGGCTGATTTATTTTACTATAACACTGTAGAAAACGACTGCACAGGAGTCCCATCGTGTAAAAACCCAGCATTTTTTCAATAGGAATGGCAGAAAAATATGTCATGTACAGAAACCGTCCAGATTTAAACTGCATTTAATAACTTTACAAATAATATTTTTCTTTAAATGAATTCAATATCTCTAAAATATTTTGCCACTAGTTCAGATTAGTGCCTTTACTTCACTTTGGCAATCGTTTTAAAAAGAGAAACATGTACGACTACTATAAGGCACATGCTTCTGCCAAATGGCATATGTTACCATAAAGCTAACAGCCTTGATAGTGTGACAGGGAGCAGCAAAAGAGCTGATGCAGGGGTCTGTGTTCAGCTGGTGTTCCAGCATTTTTAAAGGAGACCTATTGTGCTCATTTCCAGCACCATATGTTTATTCTTACACTCTCCTAGAGCAGGTTTTTCTAATTGACTTTTCAAAATAATCCTCGGTGCAGCAGCTGAGTTCATCATCTGTCTGATTTGGGACATTTTAAGACATCCTCCCACTTTAAGGTCATCATCTCTTTAAGCCATCTTTCTTCTGATTGGCTGCCTCTCCCACCTGTGGATGGGGGTCATTGTGCTCTGGGTCAGAGTTAGAGTTAGTTAGTCAGAGCCTGAGATAAGAATATTAGGGATATTTGAATTCACTGATATCATGCAGAGCTGAAAAGAGACAAATATGAAGTATTTTGAAATCAAGCTTTTAGAGAAATCTGAACTTTGACCCATTTGACCCCATATTTGACATACACATCCATCGTTTTAACAAGGACAAACTTAAGGTCTCATTATATATTAAAAACAAGGTACAATTTTTGGCATTCATACTTGAAAACACAGAAAACTGTTGAATTTCTTGATCAGCTGTGGATTTTCTAAAGCTCTGAATTGTCATTATTTGAGGTGTATATTCTACACGTTGTGACATGAATGCATAAAATCATGTTGTGATATTATATGATGCAATTGTACAGTGTAGGAATAAAACATAATAACCACTTAGCTTTTAAATATGAAGTAAAAAAAGAAATTACTTCAACATATATTTTGTTACATGAAGTATTTTCATATGAGTGAATGTGAAGCATGATTTGCTTTTGGACATACGGATGAATTTTAGCCAGCATGCAAAGGATGAACATAGCTTTTAGTTTTGAAAAGTGGAAGTCTTAATCCTGTGAAAGACCTTATAAAATATTTAAAAGAAACCTAAGTAAACCTATGTACTAAGCACTTTGTCCACATGAGATTAAGTGTATCTAAGTGATGCAGACTGGGCTAAAAGATGAACTTCCCAGTGCTCTAGTGAGAATTTGCAGGCAGAGAGCTGTTGGAATACTCTCAACACAAGGCGAACTAACTAGATTTTCATTAGCTTGCAATAGTATTCAAGTTTATTATCAAAATTTAGCTAAAAATGCTATAAATAAATAGAAACAGCAACTCCTAACTACTATCCCAAGTTCACAGATGTGAAGAACATGATTATTATTCATTTTTAAACTACAGAAGAGCACTTTCAGGCTTAAAATTGTTAGCTCCGGGCTATGGATGATATTACACTCATTATCAAGGATTTCCAAGTTGCCAAAATGCGTTACAATTTCTGCAGTGTGTTATTTTATACACACACAACTACAACGTGTATGTTCACAGGTGCATTGTTCAGTAACATATTTATGTCTTAGTCGTATTACAGATCTGTCACTCATTGCTTGGACAACCTAAAAATAAAGAGGGCTCTGCACTCACACAAAGAACGTAGCTAACTGAGAGTTTGCTGCTTGAATGCAGTGTGAAACATCTTCCAGCACAGTGTCTGGTTTTTAGCAGGGTGTTGGCACTGGGGAACAAATATAAACTGGCACAGGACCATGTATGGCTTCTATAGTCAACTGTATCTTTAACATGTGGCCTTGGATAAGTATGGGATAGAAATCGGCTTTAGTTAGCAGCATTAAGTTTAGCTTTGAGCCATTGTCAGCTAGGTGCATCATTTATCATCAGCCTGACATCCAAGTGTCCTAGAACACGGCCTGTATTGGGTCAAGGCATTTTGGCCATTTGGGATCATTTGCACTGCCACCCTCCATTTTGAGCAGATTTTATTTATATTATGAACCAGGGCAGAAACAAGCGAATATGCTGCCATCATTTCCCAATAACGGTAGGAATTGTCAATAAATAGTTGAATTTTCAGGGTTTTTTGTGTGTGAATGTTTTATATTTCATCTCACAGATGTAGACTAAATTTTATCATAGCAAATTAGTTATGAATCCATCTTTAAATTATATATTAACACGTTGTACATAAATATAGCAGAAAACAATCATTTGCTATGTGAAGACATGGCGTTAATAGAGATTACACACCCATTCTGTATTTGTTGTAATCTAAGCTTTAGTGTTGCATGTTTTAGGTTTTAGTGTACCAATGTATCATGTGTTTACCATGAAAGTGCATGGCAACGCCTTCTCTTGAGACTGCCGGCACTCCTCACATTCATGATGTGAATAAATCAATTTTATTTTCACTGCACTGCAGCTCTGAAAGTTTGCAGACATTATCAGACATTCACGGCGCAGAGCTATATGTAAGAACGCAAATGTCCAATTTAGATGGATGGAACATTAAATGGACCTTACTCTGCATAGGCAGGATAGAATAGAAAGCACAAGTCGCTACAAGAAGACTAACTAGTAGAAATCTTATAAGAGGATGGGGTTGGGCATGGAGGACCGATGGGGTAGTGGATAGTCAGTTTGGGAAGGCTGGGGAGGGATTCTGGGTGGAAGTTAAAGCGGCACCTCCCTTTGGCAGTGGAGCAGCACTCTTACTAGTCCATGCACCCCTGAGGGTGAGGATGTACACAATGCTTTTGTCGGACAAGAAAGGAATTTCACTTCACGCCGGCACTCCTCACATCCATGAAGTGAATAAATCAATTTTATTTTCGCTGCACTGCAGCTCTGAAAGTTTGCAGACATTATCAAACATTCACGGGGCGGATCTCAAATATCCAATTTAGATCTATGTCCATATACCATTAAATGGATGTTACTCTGCATGGTCACTTTTACAGTGTCTGATTTATCTCGTGTGACAAAAATAGTAGAATGCTATGTTTAGTGTGTCCTGTATAATCTACCCATCGCATAAACCAAACTGGAGTATTTCCACTGGTGAGAAAGTGTTTCACAATGACAATCTCCAGGTATTCAAATTGGATTTGCCAAATTTTGTGTGAGGTTCACGAGAGTAAACAACTAAAGAGTGACACCCCGTGAAGCCAAAACAAAAATAAGAGCAGTCAAAATTAGTGCGGTTTTTCAGAGATGAAGCTGCAACACTCAGACAGAAATAGTACAAAAAAATAAAATTTAAAACATACAGTTACAAAGGGTTTCACAATCTGGATAAAATACACACATCTAGTGCACACACACACACACACACACACACACACACACAAGCATTTATTCTTACATGCCTGCTTAAATGCAAACAAACGTGCAGGGCACACGTCCAGTCAACCCGATGGGCTAAAACACAAAAACCAGAGGTGCTAAAATCTCCAAACTGTGTGCTCGATTTAAAATAAGTGCATGAAACACTTCAAAGGTGAATCAACAAGGCCGACTGCTATAATATTTAAGCAGGGGCCAGCACATGCAATGCTCTGAATGTGATTAATGCAATTTGTAGACAGTTTATTGTAGACTTTAATGTACAATATCAATATACTGACTGTGCTCAGAAATTAGGTCAAATATTAATTGTACTCTTAGTTATTAACTGTTTATTTAAGTTAAAGAAAACACATTCAATACATTTGGAAAAGTCTCATTCTGAGTCTTTCTTGTATGTCATAGGCAGGCTGGTGCAGAGGTTAAAACTGTTGCTTGCCACTGGGGTGTGGTTTTCTCCCACAGAGTAAAGACTCATATTTTAGGTTAAGTGGCGATTAGAAATTATCCAATACATGCAGATGTGAGACAGATGAAGCTTTGACTGGTCAGTATGACTAGAAAAGTGCAATACAAATGCTACTCCGTCTCCAAAATGTATGAACGAATAATAATAAAACAATATTTTAAAATGTTATTGACTATCCTTGTACCCAAGGGTTACATCTTACACCTTTTATTGAAAGGACACTATTTGTACAGTTCCATTGAGTTATAAAAATATCACCAGTGTTACGACAGACCACAAGGGTGAGCCCATCAATGCTACAATGTCAGTATATTGTCACAGACGTGACACGATGATGTACTGCTAAAGCTTTGCTGTTTTGGTTTTTGAGATGCTGGTGCTCTAGTGTAGTGTCCAGCAATTATAAATTTTGTATATAGTACATTTCATGTGTTCCAGTGCTCAGTAACTGGGAACCACTGGGCACCCAGTGCTGGTTCTGCTCCTGTAAATGAGTACAAACAAAACTGTGAATGGCTTTGAGCAGGTTACAACACTTCCTCATCAGTGAGTGGATCTCTGGGACGGCACGATGTCCCATCACTCCTCCGAATGAGGGATCCCTCAGAGTGCAGCATGCCACAGTTGGCACAGGAAGGCCTGAGCCCAGCACATTTAATTAGCCAAGCTGTCTTGGCATTGGATGGGAGGGGGACACACACACAGTGACGAGTCATCAACATCACCAAGGGTGCGGTACTGCTCGCTGCCATACTGCACATCTAAAACTTAATGGCAAAGGGACACATGGGTATCAATACAAACAAAATATGGGAAAACTGGGAAAGATAGAGCGGTAATTGCAAATCGGTTTAACAATGCAGCAAACTTCAGCACAAGCAGTGTCTGACCTTTCCTGCAGAAACATAAAAGGTGTGGCTCCTTCAACATTTAGTGCATTAAACACTTGTGGCAGTGGGAGACAGACCTCACACTCCTTAAGTCTGTACTTATCATTCAAGCCTATAAGCAGCACTGAATGAAAAAAAAAGAAAAAAGAGTGTTGCTATGAAAAAAAAAGGAAAGTTAGGAGAAACAGTTTGGAAGAAACCATTCTGACATCCCTTTTTTCTAGCTCCCTGCATGTGAGGAGCCCACCCCACCTCAGCTGTAGTGAGGAGAGCCCAGTCCAGGCAGCCAGCAACCAGCGCGTCTCTGCCTACCAATAGGCATGCTCGGCTCAGGCTCTGTGCAGTGCTCTCAGTCTCAGCAGCTGAAGCTGGGCGCAGGGGAACTGCAACGGCGGCGCCAAGCATCTTCCCAGGTATGCGTCTCTCTGTTGCTACGCCCTTATTCTGTTTTTGCAGTGTTATGGCATCCTTGCAGCACGCTGGTTCCCGCTTTGCCGACACTGGTAGATTTCTAGGGAGGGGTTGCTTATCCTTTTTTTTTCTTTTTCTATTTTTTGTGTGTGTGGCTCACGTAGCCTTCGTGGTAGCGCAGGGCAGCGGGTCTTGGTAAACACTCGCATCTGCAAAACCTCCTCGTTAACCGCGCGTCAACTTGCACACACCTCAAAATGTTCGCCCTTCGACAGAACAGCGCCGAGCCGCCGCTGGTGCTGGCAGCGAGGCGGGGATGTGCGCTCCCTGCTTTACTGCGTGCATTTCTCGGGGAATTTTTTGCAATGGGGTTATAATTTGGCCAAGCGGCTTTCGTCAAAACATGACCGCTGACTATATATTCAACTCAAGGTGCGTGCAGGTGGAGGATTTTTACCCCCCCCTCCTTCCTCTCTCTGGAAGGCGCTGGACTTGCGGCACTGGGTGAAGCAGGTAGCCTACTGGGAGCTGATTTGAAAAATCATTTCATAGCAGTCAATTTTATGTAGGCTGTGCCATATAACGCTGCAGTAGGCTATAGCAGGGCTATAATAGGTCATGCTGTATGCATAATGCACAATGCATCCGTCTATCTATCACAACCTTGATATTTTATTGATAACTGTGTGTTATGATAAAACGGCTCTATTTTAATCATGATTCATTCATACAGTGAGTTATCCAGGGAGAATGATGGTGAGGGAGATGTTTTTTTCCCCGGAGAATCTGATGGACATAGTTATCACAGGGTGCTCTTAATTGCAAACGTGCTGAACTTGTGTTTTGAATGAGTTTGCATAGGCTAAGCAGTTTTTTTTAATGATTAGGCTGATCTGTGGCGCTGTGTTTTCCCTGTCACTAGGTAAGATGTAGGTACACTCCCTTAGCAGTTAGGGTGGTGCTGCCTGCTAGTGCTGATGCGTTACAGTAACCACTACCTGTGCATGCAGTCTTCCAGGCCTGGCTGCACACCGAGGGGTGGTGGTGGCGGGTGGAGGGGTGTTCCTGGAGGATTCTAAGGTGGGAGGGTGGTCAGTGAGATTGGATTTATTAAGTTAGAAGTGAATTCATGCACCAGCCTCCAAGTTAAAGTTGTGTTTTTCAGGCAGTGAAGTTATCAACAGACAGTCCTCACATAAAAATTGTTCAATGTTTCCAAAAGCAGAAAAAGGACTTCTCTCGTTATCAGCTAACGAATGACCCTCAGCAGCAACTTTTACATTAGCTGACCTTACTTTTTCATCTTCCTGGCACAAACCTTTCATACCCATTGGTGTATCAGTGATGTTTATGTTAAAAAATATATCTTTGTTGTGATTATTAATCATAGTTTTGTTGTTGCTATGCAAAAAAAAGTCTTGTGCCATATTTCCACTGCAATCATTTGGAGCTGTGACCTTGTCAAAAAAGAGCCACCATGTGTCTAGCTCGCTCTGGTTCTCTCTGATAAAACTCTGTGTTAAAGGAAGCTACTTTTCTATATCAGCCCGTCCTCACGGATCTGGATTTGGCTGATTCAAGAAGCTCTCGAGTTGATTTTTGCTGCATTAACCACACTACCTATTCGCTCCACTTGAAGAGCCAGTAATAGTTGGAGGACTTTTACATCAGAATAGATTTCAGTATGCTGATTTTGAATGTTATTTTGGGCTCTGTTTAGCCTTGTTTAGTCAGTGAAGTTTCAATGACATTAATAAATTGGCTAATCAATTTTCACTCCTGTTGTCCTTGAAAATATGGTCCCATACAGTGTGGTTTTAAAGTGGGGGATTCCTGCTGGGCTCTTTGCATCTGGACAGCATTAATTATCCTGCAGGATTTGGGCTGATATGAAGCATTACACTGAATAGTACAGTATAAAATAAGCTCCCACACCAGGGGTAACTCCTAACTGCAAAGTGGACAAAGTTATGGAGGGAAAATGTTAAGGTCACATTAAGGTCAAGAGGAAAAAAGAGGAAAAGAAGAATTTTCCAAATGATTTGAATGCAGTGATTCTTTATGGAATGCGTGCTGGGTGTCCTACAGTAACATTGCACTAATAAAGTAAAGTTTGGAGCTAAACAAATTATTTTATCATTTAAATTAATGAAAGAAAAAGTAATAGAATAAATACAGGGCTGATACTGACACAATTTAAAAAAACAAAAAAAACAAAAAACAATTTGGCATCGTAAACAAGATTTGAAATGAAATGAATGAATGAAACTTACTTTTAGCTGTCACTGACGCTATTTTTTTTTATATTTAATATAAAATGAATGTTACACAACAGATAATACATCAAGTTGACCTTGTTAAATGCCATCTTACTTGTCAGCAAACCAAAACCAATATTAAGGTGATATATCAATCAAGTATATTTAGAATGAATTAAATAATTTTAATGAAAAAAGGCAGAGATTTGCAGGTTTTAGCTTCCCAGATGGATTTTCTGATAGTCTTGGAACAACATGTTTTGGTATTGATAGATGGGGGGGGGTGTCAAGGAAATAATCAAACTGATTCCTTGAGAATGAAATAATATAATGATACAATTTTCTCCCTTAAGCTGTCTTTAACACCTTTTGATGTAAAAGGGTAAAAAAGAGTAAGAGTGAAAAAAACAAAACCTGTACAAAGCTGTAGTGTTTGTATGTGGACTTAAATTGATTATCAGCTGATGTTAGATATTTCATGATTTATCAATATCAGCCAATAAATTTAAATTTAAAAAGTAAAGAGGAGATGAGTGAAGCTACCTTCAACCATGTTAAAAGGGTTGTTCAGCAGAGGGCACTCTAAAGCTTCCCTGTGGCAAAAAATATTTCAAACACCAAAAACACAACAGCCAGCTGACCCAAGCAAAGTGTAAACAAGTGAATAAACAACTTCAAATAAGAAATATTAGGGAAATCTCTGTAGGTTTTGTGTGTCTGCAGAAAGAAAAAATGTATCAGCTGATTGGAATATACAATTTTTTAATTGCAAAAAATATTGGTGCCAGTATTGGTCTTAAAAAGCCTTTGTTGACTGAGCTCTAATATTTATTGAGAATACTGAGTTGCTTCCAAAAAACAAGAAAGAAAAAAATCTCGGATTGTAACATTAAAACATATGTGATGGCCTTTTATGACATAGTCATAATGTTTTGGATAGAAGAAAAGCAGCAATTGTCCGTTTTCTGAGATGAGTCAAGATGCATCACAAATATAAAGAAGCTTATTTTCATCTTATATATGATGAAAATAATGTAGTTTTATTAAAAGTTATAAAAAAGTGCATTTTTCTCTCGCACACTGCACAATTTTCTGATAACGTCCATGGAGACCCTGTAAATGCAGTGTTTGTGCCTTGCAAACTATTATCGGTCAGATGTTACTCTGTCTGCACATCTTTGATTTAGATTAATTCTTTTGTTTTTTACTTTGTCACATGACCTCCACCCTTAATCTATGTTAATATAAACATTAATGGAGCTGCAATTCAGCAGTTTCCAGCACAGAGATAAGTAAAAGTGTTTGGCTATGATCAATTCCTAGATGAGTTGTGTATATAAGTATATTTTAACACCAACATCTTTGATCCAACAGCACACTTGTCCTTTAAGTGACACCTTCATAATGGAAAGTGAGCCACTATTCAAGTCTATGATTTGCCAAAATGCTACTGTGTGCAAAGCCTTTGATCACTCTGTTAATGTTTTATAAGCCATCCGCTGTCATCTGCAGGCAGGACTATGGAAGCCCGTTTCTGCCACAAAAAAAAAAGGATTCATAACTCGAAATTATTTTCTCAAAATTTCGACTTATTAACTCAAAATTTTGACAAAAGTAACTCGAAATTTCGAATTAGCGCTGCCAATCAGTAATCTACGTGAATGACGTCATTTCCTTGTTACCTGGAAGCTGACGCCCTCAGGTACAAATGCTACAGCTAAGCTACCATTATTACATTCAGTCATGAATGCACAGATTGCTGAGTATTTTCAGCGTGGCTTCAGAAATGATGAAATCCTTGTGTTATTAGCTGAATCACATGGCGTTACTATCAGCAAACGTACTTGCGAAAGCGCCAATTTGTTGCGATCCGGTTTTTAGTGTACGTTACTCTGCGCCATGTGCTTCCGGGTAACAAGAAAGTGACATCATTCACGTAGATTACTGATTGGCAGAGCTAACTCTAAGAAACTCTAAGAAAAGTAACTCGAAATTTGTTTCTCCAAATTTTGAGTTATGTTTCTTGAAGTTTCGAGTTAATAAGTCGAAATTTCAAGAAAATAACTCGAAATTTCGAGTTATGGATACTTGTTTTTTGGTTTTTTTTAGAGGCAGAAACAAGCTTCCATACAGGACAGACTGTTACAACCACTAATTAATATATCAGACAGGCAGGTGTGGTTGTGCATTCACATGTACACACAAACAAATGAACAAACTAACAGACAGTGAAATTTACATTACATTCGAGCACCAATACAAAAGCAGTCTTATTTATTTCCTACTTGTTGCTGTTTGTTTTGAGCTAAAAATAAATAACTGGTTTTGTACTGAAGTACTGTCATGTTAGAATAAGTTTTTAAGACATTTTTAGGACTAAACTCCCCAGTTTCTGCTTTTTTTTCTCTTTTTTTATTTGTCTCGATTTTTCTAACAGAACAAGTAAGTCGAAGACTCACCTTTGTGATTTAGTGTGTGATAATCTAAACACGCCATGTGAAAAATAGCGTCTAAATCATTTAAATGTCATACTCATCATTACTCAGAATATCATGGGAATTTAAATGTTATTCATACTCTATACTATGACACCAGGCTTGAGCCTAATGGGCATTTCTGGCCATTTTCTGACATTTTTCACACTCGTAAATTGTTGATTTACTTAGACGGTAATCATCATTTTACTTGTTAATGAAAATAATCGCCTTTTTATGCTTTATAAAACTCATCAAAGTATTCTGCTTTATAGAAATTAATTAATCACCACAACATTATGAGAGAGTTTTGGAAAACCAGGAAATGTTTTTTTTTTGCTTTTTGTTGCTGATTTGTGACGATGGCTATACCTTTGCATGGTGATCTAGAAAGTTTGGGGCTTGGTTGATTTTTAAGCCAGCAACGTCTTTGTGAGAGAATATATATGAAAAAAAGACAATATGATGTGACCATTGGGGCCTTTTTCTAGGGAAGAGAAATCTAAGATAAATTAAAGAACATACATGATAATAAGAGACTGGAATCAGAGCAGTAAAAGTTAAAATGTTAAAATACTATTTAAAAAAAAAAAATTACTTTTTTTTTAACGTTCACATTTTTATTTAAAGTTCACATAATTTTTTATTGTTGACGCTGCAACTCAGACTTCATCTTTGAACTATAGTTTAAGAGTCAAGACCTAAATCAATTTGATCAAACGCCATTAATGCATCAAACTTTTTTCTGATGCCATTAGGATGTAAGAAATCTGGCAACCTTCACACTGTGTGTGCTCACACACAGCACAGGCATGCGGGAAAGTATATATTGTGTAGATTATTTTATACTGGGTATATAATACCCAGTATTTTCCTTTTTCTGATGGCATATGGGAGTGGTGTGCAGCACTAATAAGTTAGCAAGAAGGCAGATATATGATGCAACAACACTGGTAGTGATTACTTAAGCATATTTGAAACTGACTGATTGTACGGTGAGGTATTTAATCTCTTATAACTTAATATATAAGAATATGTTGCAGTTTCTTTTAAGATAACTGCTTGCTCTGAGTCTCTGGAGAACAATAAGTGCTTGTCATGACTGATGACGAATATTCCACCTAAAACCTGCTTGCTTTGCGGTTATCAAATTTTCCACTGCACTGCTGTCTGACAAAGGGTAGAGAAATCATTATGTAAACAGTGGTTTAATAGGATGAGAACAATTCTCAATTTGGCAATTGTTACATTAGATAATGGTTTCAGGCACTTTGGGAAAGTTGATAAAATGTCATTGGAAAGAACAAGGGGTGTGGCTCATAACACACACTTTCTGGTTTATAGACTTTTTCGGTGTTCAGATAGTGAGCTTTAAATTCAGCTTTAAAACTGTGGCTGTACATCCGGGGTTGCCGACAGAAGCAAGATCATGTCTGGGAGAAAAATTCATGTTTAGCTCATGTTAGTGTTTAATTTTAAGAAAAGACTTGTGGAGATGTCAATATAGCATGTGCTGAAGTAGTTTAAACACATTTTGACAAGGAATCCCACCCTTTTTCTTTCTTACGAAAGTGGCTCCTCTCAGATATAGTTGCATGCAGAAATAATCCTCTTCTACCTCTTCCCTTGTCCTCTCTTTAGTGATGGCCTCTGCTGAGCAGCCGTGCTCCAGCTTCCACCAGCAGCACTGCGCATAAGGCAACACACCCACCTTTGCCCTCCTGCCCAGAAGTGAGAGAGACACCACCATGTACAGCGTGGAGGACCTTCTCATTTCGCACGGATATAAATTGCCGAAGAGCGACCCTCCGTCTGCCACGCCTTTTGACAAGCGCCCTGCTGATTGCCAGCGTGAACTTGTGGACAACAGGGCTGGCCGGGGGACGCTGAACGGGTATGAGGCAGACCGGGGGGCATCTATCACTGGCATCTATGGCAGCAGGCAGGCACTGGTGAAGGGCTACCCCAGCATAGACATCGAGTGTGGGGATAGGAACCAAAGGAGAAAAGAAATCGGCATCGGTATCCTAGGTGACACTCAGCCCTTGGGTGATTCTCTTGCTACAGATAGTGGGTGAGTGTTTTTTCCCTCTCTTTTGCAATCCCCCACGCCCTGCACCTTCCCTTTCCCTCTCTTTCCTCCCCCCACTTCTCACTGGGGCCTGTCAGTATTGCATGCAAAACTGAGTCTGCACTGCGCAGGGTTTTTTTCTCCTCCTCTTCCCTTCCTTCCAGAGCTGCAGAACACTGTGGCTGCAGCAGCACTACTGACATATCTTATGCTGGGATATGAGGAATTATGAAAGGTGCCTTTGCAGTCGTTTGAGCTGTGTACATGCCTGCACAGAGATATGGTTTGCATCTCTGTGGAGCCCACCCAGGCACTGGAATCATCTACACAGCCTCCACCCGGCAGGCAGATGTAAACAGCAGCACTAGACAGAGAGCAAACTGAGGAGGACTGAACATGCCTCAAGACAGGCGCGTAATCACTCCACTGTAAACACTGGCACACTGAATCACGCCCAGCACGTGCTCTGTGATGTAAGCATGTTGCTGGGCAAGTGTGCACAGCGCAGCTCCCCTCAGCCATACAGTAGCATATGCTGCTGAGGATGATCCATTGACTTTGCTGCTTAAATGAATGAGTACAATGACTAACAGGGATTTAGTGCACTGCAGATACTGGACAGAGGCTAATTGTTTATTCAGTCTTCTTTTTGTGATGTTACTTTTTAAAAACTATTACACATATTTATAATCAAGCATATATATATATATATATATATAATATAATTATATGATATATATATATATATATATATATATTATAATATATGTGTGTGAGTGTGGCCTGTGTGTGTCGTGTGTAGATACATTTATATTTTATTCATCTGCATTAGCGGCAGATGATTCTTTGCATGAAACAGTTTTATAATTACACTGGGAAAATGTAGTTAATATGTTTTTCTGAAAGAACTGATGGTTACAATTGAATTTCAACAAGCATTTAAGCCTGCAGTCCCTTCCTCATTATGATCAGCTGTCATCAGGGCATCTAAGAACGTGCATTTATGTGAGTGATGACCCGGGGAATATTTATTGATGACAACTAATTAAAAAAAATCATAAAATTCAGTGTAATGGAAAATCCCTCAGTGTACATAGACTTTTTTTTAGATGTGTTGTCATTAAATATATATATATTTTTAGTAATATATTTTATCTAAAATAGTTGTTTTAGCAGCGCAAGCACGCACTACGGCCTTATCCCAAACCCAAGAGGTGATTATGGGACCAGAACTAAATTTATCTCCAGGCAGCAGTGCTTTATCACACTGTACTGGAACCACTGTTGTGAACCTGCCAACAGTAACTCGTCACACAGTTGCCATTTCATATTAGTTTCATCAAGCATTTTTAAAATTATACAAATGATTTTGGTTGGATGATTGTTGCTCATGCATACTTACATGAGAAACAATTAAAAAAGGCTCTTTTTCTAGTTTACTCTTTCACTTTGGGTGTAACACAGTAATGCAGGTTTAAAGTTTATTGTATTTTTGGTTTAAAGGTTTTTATATGTACTGTAGGCTAAAATGGTTCCTAAAGTATGTGATAAAATAATGAGAGGGACAGAGCCACTTTCTCTTTTGCGTCAGATTTTTTTTTTTTTAAAGAGTGGTATTTGCCATCCAGATGACCAGTTTCCAAGATAAGGTCAGCACAATTTAATATGCAGATCATATTGCAGTAGCATTGCAATTTTGTGGTGTCTTCAGGGGACTTTGGAGCTGCTGACTTAAGCATTTCTGGCTCATATGTGCTGGCTCTCTTTGATTAGGTTGTTTGGAACACCTATACTGGCAAAGCAAAAGCACATGTCTGGGACTGGCATGGGCATGCCTCTTTTAATATTTACCAGTGATCACATTTCAAGTGGATGAAATTGTTTTAATCTATTATCAAATAGACTGAGATAATACAATATTGTGAAATATGTTTTAGGTATTAACTCCTTTCATTCTAGATAATTTTTTCTTTGTCTGTATGTCGCAGCCTGATGGTTCTGATGCTGTTTAGCCGCAACTCATTTAATAACCTCTGTAATGAAAGAAACACTGTTAAAAGATTAGATTGTTTTATTAACACTGAGATTTTTTCTTTTATAGGTTCTACGATGTTCCCAGTTTGACTTATTCAGAGCCGCTGAGCCATGACGATAGGGATGTTTCCTACTGGCGGAGGCGAGGTCAGGACTTCAGCATCCTTCTGGACTATGCTGATGGCAGGGAGCTGAGGGCCTCTGCTGGAGCGTGGAGGCCACAGGCCCTGATCACAGCAGAGGAATACAGGGCAGAGAGGCAAGCGCAGCAGCTATGGGAGGACATTTCCTGGCTAAGGGACCCAGATGCAGGCCCTGGTCAGTTGAGAGTGACTGGGGAGAGGAAGTGCCAGAGCCTTGGAACAGAGGAATGGAGGCCTGCTGTGGGCCTGGGAAGGCAGCTATCAGATGGGGATGGGGAACGGTGGGCTCAGGACCACTACTACCGACTGAGGACACCGGAGGGTTTTTTTCACCCTAGAACTAAAGCAAAGTCTCAGTCTCTTCCCAGAGTTTTGTCACCTGATGGACGTGACAGCAGAGAGCTCATTCCATCAAGGCCTAGTCTACCTGATAGACAGAGGATAAGCAGCACTGTCTTCTCTGGGCCATACAGTAGGTACATCTATGGCGGCGGCCGGGACCGGTGGGGTAGGAGTATTGGGCCAAGCAGCCATGTTGCACTTTTACCAAAGCCCAGGTTCAGCAGGCCTTTAAAGCCTCCATCATACGAGATTCACCAGCAGACTAGGGGTAGCGCAGAAATGCTTGCTATTGACCAGGGTGTCAAACAAAAAGACAGGCCTATCTATTATCCAAGGGGTGGGGACCTAAGACAAGACTATTTCGCACAACACTCTGCCATCACTGGAATGGAGCCTCCTGGCTACATCCCACCCCCATCTTATAGAAGAGCCCTACCCCCAAGAGCAGTTTCAGTTAACCGCAATGAAATGGCAAACTTAAGATGGAGGGCAGAAGCTTTGCAGATGCCAAGCTCAGATCCCGGAAGGTGGTTTTACAGACAGGCAAGTAGTTCCTGGCTGGAACCTTATGGAGAACGTAGTGCGTCCTATCGAAAACAGGTACTTTCTTCTGGACATGAAGAACAACCAGGTCATGCCCGACAGTTACCCACTGAAGACTCAAGAGCAAAACAAATCTCAGGAGGGCCTGGCGGAAATTCTCTAACAGATATAGACAAGATGCGCAACATCAACAAAGAGATTCCGTCCGCTAAGATTTTAGGACAATCTACACATGATAGTGCCTTTCCTCCCCAACAGGGGCCAGCTCTCAATACCGAAACCCGAAAAACAGCTCCCGGTGACAGCGACAGCAGTAATCGATGGCCCAACAGGGGAATAAAAAAAAGTGACAGTGTAGCTTCTGAGCAAACCCGTACTCCATTTTTACCTTCATCTATTCTGGGTAAACCACCGCCACCTCCGTGTAAGCCGGCTGACCAGGGTGTATCTGAAACTGTGACAGAAGTAAAAAAGGCAGAGCAACCTGAACCACCGGAGAAAGACAAAACCAAGAATCTTAAAAAGAGGCTTAGTGAAACAATTTTTTGTTTGGTGTCTGTCCCTGTTACTCCGCAGCTCACTGGGACAATTCGTGATCAGAATAATAACAACGAGAAGTCGCCAGACCCAGCTGACAGTCCCAGTGGCAACAAAACTGGCCATTTAACAAACCAAAGTCTCCAAAGCACATCTTCAGCTGAAGCTGAGCTGCAAGCACTAACTGGTAGCATAGCGAGCAGCAAAACGAGCAGTAGAGCAAGCAGCAAAATGTTTAAAAAACTACCCTGTAGACCCCCTAAAATAAATCATTACAAGGAGCTGAAGCTGTCAGGATCCTGGCCTGCAAACCAGTATCGAGACCAGGAGACACAAACTAGCCCAGAGGCCCGAAAAGCTGGCCCTGAAAACAAGGAAGCACAACAAGACCCTGTTCCTCCTGGCACCGAAGTAACCCCTGATAGCGGCGGGGTAGTGGGCACTGCCTTCAGTTTTCCCATAAAGGGAGTGAAGAGCCTAAAACTTTCAAGCAACAGCGCCTTCTCCCTGACCTCCACCTTCTCCAACCAGCTGAACAAGAGCACAGCTCAGCAGCCAGCAGTACCACCCTCAGGAAATGTGGAGGAGATCAAACCAGCAGCAAACACAGGACAGGAGAAATTTGAACCGTTCCTTTTGAAACCGGCCACCCAGCGACCATGGGATGCAGTCAAAGAGCTGGAGACCATTAAAAAAGAAGTCCAGGATCAGCAGCAGCAACAGAGCAGCAAACAGCCCAGTGTTGACAAGTGCATTGAGGACCTTAACGAGGCCTACAAAGACATCTTGGAGCTAGGTACTGCCAGCAATAAAGTCCCAAACGGTTCCGTCCAGATCCCTGAGCGTATCAAAATCCGACTGACATCAGAACCTCTCAACAAGCCCAGCAGCCTTAGGCGCAGTGCAGTAAGCTGGTCTGTTGACCCAGAATACAGGGAAGTGAAGAGCGCCTTCTCCAGGCCTGCAACAAAGTCGGTAACCTTCAGCAAGCAGCTTAGGGAGGAGCTCCCGGTGCCACCTCGGGAGACGGGCTTCAGAGAATACAGGGTTGTTGCGCATCTTTCACGCAGAAGGAGCAACGATGGCAGGACAGTAAAATTAGACCTGCCAGATGAACCTATCGAAACACCTCTTTGTGACTTTAGTCCAACAACGCACACCACAGCAGCTGAGGTGCCATGGGCAGACAGACAGCCCATGCAGGATGCCTCTACACTCACTAGTCCTCCAGATTATGAAGACATATGCCAGACTTTGCGTCAGTCTAGAGACCCATCGGATGCCAGTAAAGCATCCGCAGGCCATTCCAGACCTAATGACACAGAGACTCTTCAAGATCTCAGTGCTGAATCAGAGGAGGAGTGTCCTATTTGTAAAAGAGAGCTTGAGAATCAGATGAGACAGGGTCCATTGCCTCCACTTCACGAGGAGAACAGCTCAGACAGCTCGGCCAATCAAAATGGCAGTCCGCCACAATGCACTGCATTAGAAAGTCCAGCAGAAGATACAAAAATAGAGGAGCCAAATGCATCATGTTCAAATCAGTCAGGGTCTGAAGTGTGTGCTGAAAAAACAGAGCAGCATTCACTGACACAGGAGAATGTGGGAGAGGGTGAAAAAACAGACAATGCTCAGGCAGAAAACTTGGACAATTTATGCATAGTTAATCCTGCTGAGAGCATACCAGTGGATGGAGCCACAGAGGATCTCTCCTCTGCAGCCACAGTATTAGCAGCTGATCAGCCTACAGACCCCCAAGTCACAGAGGAACAGAGTGTTAATGAAACAGCAACTGAGGAAGAAAAATCAGAAGATAAAGAAGCCACTGCAGGAGAAACACCTGAAGGCAGTGCAGGCAAACGGACAGCTGAAGTGAAAACTGAGGAACAAGACAATGCAACGCCAGTTGACAAGCAGGAGCAAGAGAAGAAGCCATTTGCTCTCCCAGAGCATAGACTTGGTCTACGGACTCATCTAGGGCGAGACCTCCCTGGGTTACCTGAGTTTCCGCCTGATAGACTGCCACTTTCCGTTCCCCCGAACCTAGACCGCAGACTATCTCTTAGCTTGGAGGGTGAGCGGAGGAGCAAGGGCCCCTCACAGCGAATTGAAGCATTGCAGAACAAACTGGCTATTTCTCCAGGTCGGGTGGCAGTTGAGCGACTCGCCCGGATGAGAGATGTGGATGTTATGTATCGTGTGAGGCGCTTAAGCATCAGGAGTACTGACTCTGGGGAAGGGGAGACAGAGGCAGAAGGGGAGGGCAAGGAAGAACAAGCAGAGGAGTTCGACCCTGCTCCTCATATGGACAAAGACAACGAGCAAGAGGTCACCAACTCACAGGAGAGCCCCGAGACAGTGTTGCAAGATGAACAGGAGTCACCTCTCTCAGGTAATTATTGCCTATAATGGCATAGAAGTGAAGCCTGGTGGATGTAAAGATGATAAGAGAGTTTACTTTTTTTTTTATGCGGTTTTGTCATTTTTCCTGATTTTGGAGCTTGAAAACCTTTGCCCAATTAGACAATTTTGATTCATAAGATAATGGATTTTTGCTAAAAAAAAATACTCCTTTGTGAATAAATATCTTTCTTCCTCATGTCCCAGAACCCCAATGATCCCAGCCGAGGGGAGACAGTGTAGAAAGACTGCGTCCACCATCTCCATCTGAGGTTTTTAGCTCCAACACTGTGACCTGGCTGCCTACTAGAATGCCTTCATCTCATCTTGACACTGAAATTGCCTTCTTGTCCGACAAGAGCATTGTGTACACCCTCACCCTCGGCGCTGCGTTGACTACTAAGAGTGCTGTTCCACTGCCAAAGGGAGGTGCCTCTTTAACTTGTGGGGCAACTTCCACCCAGAATCCCACCCCAGCCTTCCCAAACTGACTACCCACTACCCCATCCGTCCTCCATCCCCAACCCCATCCTCTTATAGGGTTTCTACTAGTTAGTCTTGTAGCGGCTTGTCCTTTCTATTCTATCCTCCCTATGCTTTTCTCATTGGCAGACATTATGCAATTCTGTCGTGCATACTAGAATTTCTGAAAATGTCCGCAGCGAAAACATTTTTCGCATACCTGAACGTTTCTGTTTGTTTACGGGCGAGTTGTTGAGGATTATGAATGTAAGTGTTTATGTTTAACCTAATGTAGACATAGAGGGGTTTATTGTCACAAACATGTTCTGTTGCATTTAAACTACACCAAAATAACCTGCGTATTTGATTGTGGTAAGGCGACAGCTGTTTTAGAACTGGACATCACTGTCTTTGGCTAAAGAACTGTTTTGATTTTCAGATGAGATAAATCAGCCTTTCTTTTTAAAAAAAACAAAAACAACTGAATGACATTGTGCCCTTTCTCATTGCTTTTGTACACACTGCAACCATAACTCTGCAACCATAGCTCTTCAGTGAAGAGTGACTCTATACCACATGGCATGACAGATCAGTAAACTATAAGATAACATTGGCCCTACTTTAGAGGGGGAGAGTTGCCTTTCTTAACTAGATGTGCGATTCCTGGTTGGATAAGGTGAAGTCTCTGATTAGTCCCCTGATCAAGTTCAATCTATAGCTCCCATTTCCAGGTAATTTCAGGAAGCAATAAGGGCACAGATTGAGTTTAAATGATGGTTTAAGCAACCTTGATAAACATTAAAGATCGATATAAGGATTTAGAACAACAACAAGAAAAAAAAGATATGTAGAGCAATATTGTAAAAACAGGTCAGTGGTGTAGTGGAGCTACCTGTAGGAACCATTGTCAGGAGTCTTAAGTGTGAACGTGTCATTGAGATCATATTACAGGGAAATGGATTCGTGTCAGGGTATAGGGGCGCTTAACAGGGGGTGGGTGCTTTACTTCATGATATATATATAGATATAGATATATCTACATATATATCTATGTTCATACATCTGTTTCGCAAAGAGGCGACATTTCACGGAATATTTATTTTTGTTATCATCAAATTGTTAATCAGTTTGCATAATGTACAAAATAAAGTATATTTTAAATATTTTAAGAGAAATTTTGTATTTAACCATGACATTTTATTTCTCCACACCTATAACAAGCTGAAAGTATCATACAAGTGTATAGTATCATATTGAGAGTATACATAATTTTCTAGTGCTTTAAAATCTTAACAGAGCGGTATAAGGAGGGATGGCCCTGTGGTGTGCCTTGATCACACGATTTTGGTTTGAGTGAGCAAAAGGGTTCATCACTGCAGGAGTTAAACCTGATGGAAACTTTCTGATTGTGCCATGATTTCCTGTTTGATAGTGCTCTTTCACATGCTAACAGAGTCAGTGTTGGACGCTCCTTGTGATATTTGACACATCAATCCATCTCAGCTGTACGTTGGTGGTCAGACATGGCCTGTGTCTTATTTCTGTCTTTGTATGTCTTCCAGTTTGAATCATGTATCGTTCTGTTGTTGGTTCCACAAAAAAAAAAACATGTTTAGAAATAAAATTGGGAATTTTTTTCTTTTCCTTCCTTCCTCCCACCCTTCCTTCGTTTCCTCTTCCTTCTAACCGCCTCCTTTCTTCCTCCGTTTCTTTCATCTCACGGCGTGTTCATTTTGTGTAAATTGTTGTGCTGTCACTAACGCTTATTGCACTAAAAGATGCAATGTAGGATGCAATTTTAGGCTAAAAACCACATATCTGCATAATGTTTCTTTAAAATAAATTTTAAATTATGAGTCTAAAGCTAAACGATGATTGAAAAAATTGCCTTTTGGATTAAAACAAGTTTGCAGGTACGTGGGTTTTCTTTGTTTTCATAAAAGGACTGTTTCACTGGTGTAACATATTTAAGAGATCTGTAGGAATCCATCACTGTTTAACCATCAACTTACTGTTATGTAGCATTTTGCAGTTGTAGCATTTTTATCAACTCAGACCTTTGTCTTGGTATTTCAAACATTTCATGTAAATCCGAAATAATCATGTCGCCTTATGATGTGTGCATTACATTACACTCCAGGAAATGCCAAATATTAACGTACTAAGCACTGTTTCATACCTTAGGTTTGTACCAACAACTTACTGTTCTGCCATCCCTCTGGCTGGAGAGGTACAGTAGCATTGCGGATAGTTTCTGCTCTTCATGCTGTTTATCTGTAGGAACATTGAATCCAAAACTGTGAACTTCAAACAATACAAAAAGCATAATTTATTATAAGTACGAGAGGAGGGTCAGTGCTTCAAGACAAGCTCATAGTCAGCATCACAGGGAGGACAAGCTGGCACGCCCATAATTACTAACACATCTCATTTTCAATTCATTCTGAAGACTAAAGGGCCTCGCCTTAGTCTGGTGTATAAACTGCCCCTGACGACATTTAAATAGCTATTTCAGTACATACGCCCCCCTCCCCCAATAATTGGCATGTCAGGTACACTTGAACATAGTGTCGTTTGACTTTTTGTACTGCAGGTTATGTGCAACATGAAGTAATTATGCACACTTGTAATATTTTCTATTTTCATATGAGATTTAAGTGCTTTTTGTACTCACTGACATCTTTTTTTTCTTCCTTGCATGAAATGCAAGAGAGAGGAGGAAAAAAAAATGTTTTTCATAAAGTATATTTGCATTTGGTACTCCAATAGTAAAACCAGTGGGCAAAACATTATGTTTCATAATTTAATTTACAAAACTATGCCAAGTATTTAAAAGCTATTTTTAGAGTAAATCAAAAGAGAACTCATTCATTTTTTTTCTTTTAAGACATGCCTTTATCTTTGTATCTATAAATATGAGCATAATCCATAGTCATATGATTGTGCTACTGTTGTATGATACTGCAGTCTGATTCATAAATAAACTCTTTGCATGAAAATGGTGTTTGTGACAGTTGCTGTTGTCTGTATGTATGCAATTTTTATTTTTTTTATTTTTTTTTTAGAAATGTGCACTTATATCACATATGCGCCAGGACATGAGCAAAGATAATAAGGGGTGCATATGTATGAAATACAATATATGATAAAGGCTTTTATATTACAAACGAAACCAGTTATGTATATAAAAGCAGAACCAGTTACAGTTACCATTACTCTGATATCATGTTGGTTTTTGGAAAAAGTTTTTACATTGGTGGCCCCTTTACAGGTTCATCTCTGGAGCTAAATTATACATCTGAAAAGTGATCTGAGAAAATGAAAATTGTGTGTTGGTGATGCTGCCATACAGGCTTTGTATACATTGTTTTAGAGCTTGCACATGAGGCATCTGATCTCAGCTGCTGACACTGTCCCGCAATATGAAAAACGAGAGAAAAAAGTAACTGGGCTCCTCGAGTGGGTAAGTCATTATTATGGAAATGTTTCATTTTCAAAGAGCTGACTTTTATTCTTTGAGCAATGCTAAGGCAATGGAAAGCAAGCATACGTGTATAAGCACAAATATGCGAGTGTTTTCACACATGTTCACTTGTGTGCTGGCAATTTCAGCCCAATTACCGTGCCAGACTGTCACACTGAGCTCCACTTGCTGGATCAAAGCGTTGGCAAAGACAATACTTGAGCTGAACCTTGTAAAAACCTCCCAGCATGCTCTCTGGGAGACTTGGAGGGCATCCATCCTCTTCAATTTCCTCTGTGTGCCATCTTTTTTTTCTAAGATGAGAGTGAAAAGTCAGATTACTGCTTCCTCTTATATGATACTTTATTGATCCCAATATAGGTAGGCTGTCTTTTCATTACGCTGTGGGTGTTTTTTGTTCATGGGCACAGTGTACAAAGGCACTGCAGCGTTGTTTCTTAAGCTACATGCAGCTTCTGACAGTTACCATATTTGGAGTGCAAGCTAAATTACAAGGATCAGCTGCGACATTAAAAACACTGACAGATGAAAGTGTTTTGACACCAGGAGGGTGACCTCCACTATATTAGCCAGTATAATGGTTACTTACACAGTATAGCTGTATAGTATTTTTTTATATACTTTACTCTGGATGTGGCCATAAATAATAAACCAGTAAAAGGTTTTATTTCAGTCCTGTTTCACACTTTCAAGAGTTCCCAGTCTTTAATGGTAAAATGCCATAGTTAGTGTTATTTACAGAAAGCTAATTAAAGTTTAGTTAGCTTTCTCTGGACATTTAAACTGGAATTTTGGACTTTTTTCAGAAAAGGTTTGTCGTGGTCTTACCTTTGTTTCTTACTATGACTCTGAACATTTTTTCTGGTGCTCGTTTTTAACTGAAAGTTGTCTCAAAGACTGAGGTGGTACTTTTCCCAGTGTTGAACTTTCAAAATGGTCGCCTGTAACCTTGATAAGAGCTAGCTCAGGTAAATATATAAAAAAAAATTACACCTGCACGCCTTCAGTTAAACGAAACTGTTGATTGTTGTACATTAGGGGCTAATACACTGCTACTTAATTAAATTATAAAGTCTGTACTACTAGAATAGTGTTTCCTTATATAGTTATATGATGCTAATTCAGTAGCTAAAATATTTTGACTGCTACTGTGCAGTGCTGTCTCTACCTTTATTATTAAGAGCCTAGAAAAACAACAGGTCACTAATATATACTCTATATATACTATATATATATATATAGTATATATAGAGTATACACACACACACACACACACACACACATCTAGCTTCTGTGTCTTGTATGGATTGACAGCATGGACAATGAACCTGAATATTGAAGCAAATCTAATTCAGAATGGCTTCAAATAAAGATAATCTGTCTTTTGAAGCGTCCAAAACCTTAATCCAATAGAATGACGTTAAGATGTGCATTTACACTGAATACAGCTGAGATGAAGGATATCTGCAAAGAAGGATGATCTGAAACTTCCCCTGAATGCTGTTCACATTAGATCCAAAGCTACCATCTTGAGATTACTGCTGTCCAGTCAGGTGATGTACAAACTGTTGGTAAATGCTGGGGATTTGTAATGGTTGTGATTAGAATTATTTTTGTCTGTAACTCTCACTTAATCACCAAATAATGCAAACAGCAAGGTTATTCCAAATCTTCATACACTTCCCCATTGTATCAAGGAAAGCATCACTTCTCTTTTGTCTTTTTGTGTACTTGGGATTCTTTGAATGAAACAGTCTGGCTTTGTTCTGCAGACCTCCCTGCCATCCATCTCCAGCTGTCCCTCCATCACAGCTGCCTCAGCCTCTGAGTCAGTCCAGTTCTCAGTAAGTTGCCTACATATCTGTCATTACTGTACACCTGTCAAGCCTGCTTGCCTGTGCTGGATGTGGAATAAGTAAGTCCATTAATGCCACAGTGACAGTTGCCCTCATTTTCTGCCACCCTTCAGCCTGTCCACATAAACGTGTATTCCTGACTGTAAACAGGATTTTTCTGCATGCAAAAAGCTTCCCATGAACACAATTGTAATAAAATGATTTCTTGACTAGTTTTTTTTTTCAATTTTAGGGTCATTTTCTCAACTGGAAAATATGTTTTGGTTTACCAAGGCCACAAAATAACAGACAAATGGATAGATTTCTGTTAGGTAAGTGGTCATTGCCTTTATTGAATGCACATTAATCCTACTTGTGTGTGTATTTAACCCCAAAGATGCATTTTATATAGGAAAAAAATGAGAGTAAAAGTCATGAATGTGTAGATATACCCAAAACAGATGTGT
Organism: Haplochromis burtoni; assembly: GCF_018398535.1. Classification (NCBI taxonomy): domain Eukaryota; kingdom Metazoa; phylum Chordata; class Actinopteri; order Cichliformes; family Cichlidae; genus Haplochromis; species Haplochromis burtoni. The sequence goes on along the minus strand of NW_024582388.1, from coordinate 2,541,854 downwards.
AAGGCAGCAACATTGTTGACTGAAATTACTGAAGTATATTGATTACGCATCTGACTGTTACTCATAGATAAAACTACATAAATGTGGCAAAAAAAATGACAGAAAAATGTAAGAACAGAAAAATAACATTTTTCCAATGTGTTGTAGGGAGATAAATAAGGAACATAACTACATAAAGTGATTTCTTTATCTTTAATCTTTGTTCTGTAAAATGTTTGAATTGGTGACCCGTCCTGCAGTTACAATGCAACACCACAAGATGGAGACAAACAGCAATTAAACACAAAATCGACTGTAACAAGGAGCAAAACCCTAAATTGACCTGCTCCTCTTTCACCACAGTACCCAAAGACACATATCGGTAGCTACAAGTTAATCACCTGGATGTGCTGATCTTTTTTTTATATAGAAAATACAGCATTAGGACTTATTTAATACAGTTTAATGTCCCTGCTGTTATCAAACATCTTAAAATGCCTTTACTGTGTTTGCGTTTGTATTTTACTGTTTGATTCACTTTGTTTAAAACATGGCAAGGAGTCCTTGTAGTAGCAGATGAAGTTAAAGTAGTGATATGCATTTGTTTTTTTTTTGTCTGTTTTGGACATGAAAACTGCAACTTTTTAAACTGTCATACATGTGAGCTTTTGTAAACAGTCGGCTCAAGAGTTCCTGTTTTGAGCATCTCACAGCTGTCCTGTGTAAGCAGTTTGACATGGATCATGTTGGTAATCTGTCAAATTTATGTGAAATTCTGCACAATGAGGCTGCATATGTAGTGACAGTTGTGCCCCTCAAGCTCCAGAGATGAATTTAAATGTCCTAACATGAACAGCAGCATCATCCCAGCGTTTGATGCAATCCTAGTTTCTTTGAACAAACTGGTCAGGTGGCTGGTTGAAATGAATGCAAGTGAAACAGTGCGCTGTGTATGACCCTGGTGTCATAGAGCAGGCGTTCCTGCGCAGCCTGGATCACGCAGTGCTGCTGGATTGTAGTTGTAACAGCTGATTCGATCCTCCTGCTCCGGGAGCCCGACGCTGCCTGGCTATTTATGGCAGATGCCCCTCAATTGAGGCCGCTCTCTTCAGCCCATACATGGTAGCTGTGGGATAAGGTTACTGCAACAATTTTGGCCCGCACTCCCTAAACTCTTTGGAAGTAGCGCGGTGTCGCCTCTGACCCTCAGTTTAAACTCTATTAGACCGGTGATACAAACCTGATTTGCAGAATGGACATTTCAGGAACCACCTATCTTCACTTTTGGAATAGTTTGAAGAATCACTAACTATAGGAGTATCCAGACACCTAGCCTGTGTACCTTTTCTCAGCTTCACCCCTCTTTTCCCCTCAGTTCTTTTCCCTCTGTCCTTCACCCATCTCCTGCATACCCCACTCGCTCTCCTTCTTTCTCCCTCTCCCTCCTTCCCTTTCTTTGCTTGGCTGTTCCAGGACTGATTTATTTATCTCAGAACCACAGAGCTAGAGGGAAAGCACCGGGATATATTTGTCAGCTGCTGAGGTTGGACCTGCTTCACGGTAGATGACTTAGGCTCTCTGTTTGGGTTTACCTGCTCACACCTGCACCTCCTGCCTCCTCAGCATCATTGTGTGGCGGTTTGATATCTCTCCTTCCAGGATAGATGGACTTCACCTGTGAACCACTTTTCTCGATTCCTTTTTATTGGAGCTAACGTGAGTTGCAAGTATGATTTTATCTCTGCTGGTTTAATCTTATGTCTGCTATCCTAAATTCTAAGCACATCACATATAAACAGATTACATGATTGCAAATTCCTTTATTTTTATGAAACGTCAGTCATTTAGCATAAACATATAGAGGGCAACAATGCTTAAAGATACCGGTAACTTTCTGCTTGTTTGATTAAGTAAACTTGGCATTGTGCGCAATCACCAAATGATGCGCCGTCAAATTGGATGTCATTTTTAAAATGCTGAACAGATATTTGTAGGCGAAATGCTTTGTAACAAGACCTCTTTAGCTCAATGACCATCTGTATAATGTTTCTAAGACTTTGATTTGATTATATTTTTAGAGGAATCTTTATTTATAGTTTCAGAGTGGTACAAAACACTCATAGATGACTGTTACTCCTGTAGGTGGTTGTGTTTGCAGGTTCACTGACTTTAACAACAGTCCTATAGTTTAAATGTTCTCTTTATGATTGGAAGACGTCCTTCATTGTCCCTCCTTTTCTGTCATATGCCCATGAATGGAGGCAAACTTTACCTCCAAAACACAAAACTGAACAGTCTTCAGATGGTGTCTAGCTTACATTTTCTTCATAGCCGAGTCTGCTTCTTGTTAGTTTTGCACTTATGTCTCAAGTAACCACATGGGTATTAGCATTCCAAGCCCCAGATTATAGCTGTATGGTGGTATGCAAGTGCAGCTGATCTGATGAGTATGTGCTGGGCCAGTGTGTTGTTCCGGCATCGGCCGGCATCATTTCTCCACAGTTTTGTTTTTATAGCATGTGTGCCTCTGTGAGGGGTGGTGGGGGGAGCATGTGATGCCATACACCAGTTGTTTGGTGCTCTGCACCTGCTGCACTCATCAAAGTGAACAGACAGGTTTACTGGCCGGCCCCAGGCTTGACCCTGTGCCACTGGACTCTGTTCATCCACAAATGAGAATTGAGATTGGCTCAAACCTCCAAGTGTTACGAGCTTATGTGTAGGCATTTACCCAGTTAGCAATACATGCATACATACATACTTTGTTCTGTTTTATTGGATACGTGTTTGATCTACTTTGAAGAACAGCAAGGGTTTATAGTGTGTTTCATCTCTAGAAAACAAATATTCAAATTAGAAGATTGATTTGTTTCTTTCAAGGAAGCAAAAATTTCATGTTTCTAAAAAATTATTTTTCTTTTGAACACTGAGTCAAAATAACACACCAGATAAATATTTGTTAACATGCAGATATTATCCGACAGGACATATATATCTGCTGATACACTTGCTCTCTGATGTATCCATCGGTGTGTGAATGGTAGATAGAAAGCAATTCTGCATAAGAAGGGCTCGTGTGATTGGGTAAATGAGACATGCTGTATAAAGCGCTGTGAGTGCTCTGGGAGAGTAGGGAAGTGCTATACAAGAATTGCAGGTTGACTGACTTTAACAACAGATTTCCATGCTTTTAAGCATAACTTCTCATAACTTTATCAAAGGGAAAGGATTTCTCTGGTGTGCATTAATCTTAGCTGTAGTCTAGGCTAATTAGAGCCATTTCTACTTCTTTAAAATCCTTTCATCACTCTTCTGCAGCCTGAATGAGAAACTTTCCTGACCCCTGTCTCCTCAGCTCAGCATGATTTGTGATTGTGCTGTCTGCTGTCCGCACTGTGTTAGGCAGCTATCCATTCTGGGTCTTCTAATAGTCTGGCTTTACTCTAATTGTATGATTAATGTTTAGGTTAAGGGTGATAGAAACCTCTGAAGTTGGCCAATGCATGGAAATTAATAAATGAGTTCTTTAACACAAGATCTCTGTAGATACTCAAGTGCCATGGATAATCTCTGACCGATTTTTAGCATGTGATTATGAGTGAAAAGGGAATTATTGTGCTCCTTTTCAGCTCTGTATTTTTATTCTTGGCCCCTTCTAAAGTAGTTTTGTGTGATTCACAGTTATAAATAATCCTATTTTTATCTCTTATTCGACCCCAGTGCAGTCTCTTGTTTCTTCAACACTCTGAAACAAGCCCGTTCAGCTCCTTTCCCCCTCCATTTAAGCTAACTTTCTTCTGATTGGCTGTCATTTGTAAACATAAAGTTTGTACACCATAGAGCTGGGGACTTCAGTGCCAGAACTGTGTGCCTAAGGTGTCCATATTAAGGATATCCTCTCTTACTGATATCGTGTTCTTGCTTCATAATGTTTTACAACTCCTAACTGAGGGTTTGTCGCCTTTGTTTTGGTCATTTTATTGTCTGCAATCACGTTGATTATAGTCAGTCTGAATCTCCAGTAGTGTAACATGGGCTTTAATAAGAGCAGTGGCTAATCATGGAGTCTGTCTCAGCTCAGTTGTCTGCTCTTTATCCGGCAAACAGTAGAGAAGCTGCAGAAATCGATCTGCATTAATGCAAAGTACAAAAGTAACTATGCACTGTATCTAATTGAACTGATGTTTCTCCTTTGTCTGCTCATGAGTTGCCTTAAGCTACCTCGTAATGTTGTATAATGTGAAGACAACGGACAATGTACCCCTAAAGAAAGGATAGCCAAATCATTAAGTAATCATTTCTCGCGTGAAATCGTCCTCCTCCTTTGTTACTGATTCTCTCTCGGTCTCCATCTCTGTTTTGTTTTCCTCCCTCTCTACTGCTCTGAGAGTTGATGAACTCTAGTGTCTCTCCTCTGCATCGACCTCTGTGCTCATCAATATCCATATAAGAGCAGAGCGGGCAGATTTCTGTGTTGAGCGTCAGGCAGAGCAGATGCAACTCAGCAGAGAGGAACACAGATGTGAATCTAAAGAGGGAATGCCAGAGTAAATGTTTAAGGAAGGAGGAAGCATGAAAGTTCCAGCAGTGCTTGCTCTGCTTCTCATTTGACCTGTGTGTGCATCTTGTACGTGTGTGTACATGTGTCTACATAAGCACATGTATCTCTATGTGATTTAGTGCACAATAGCTAATCAAAAAGGAAGAAATTCTCCTAATAAAGGCAGGCCAACCTTTATTAGGCAGGCCAACTTTGAGCATATTGTCTGCTGCTGCTGGAAGTGCAAAGTAGCATGTAGATATAATCAACATTTTTTTGCAATGAAATAAAAGCTTTTTGCTGTTCTACAGTAAGCACCAGATGTGCTGTAATCTTTTTTTTTTTTTTTTACTACTCTGGGAAAAGTTCTGGGAAAAGAAAATGACAGAATTAATTTATTCATGTGGACTAAAACAAGATGTGAGTAGTTAGCGGGAGCAGAGATTCATATGCTGTACAGAGTATTAGAGAACCTGAAAAACAATGCTGAGCAAAGTAACCCATCTGCAGTGTGACATCACATCGACGTTATGGAGAAGCATAGAGGAAAAAAAGAGAGCGTCTTAACGTTTAAATTTAAATGTCTGGTTTAGAAAAGAGTCACACAGGGACCAAGCTGTGCTTGTGGCCACAAGAGGAGGCTGACTGCTGTTTCTATGTAATTATCTTTTAAATCCAGATTAAAAATAAAATCTTGTGAATAAAAAGTACAGATTTATGAACCATCCATCCATTTTTTTCTCAGGTATTGTTCTTGGGTCACAGGGAAGTTGTAGCCCATTCCAGCTCATATTTGACTAGATGCACCCTGGACATGAAGATTATTTAGTACCAACCATTAACCTAACATATATACTGGTGGACTGTGAGGCAGGGCCAGAGGATTTAATTTAAAAAGAATCAAGTTTGTAACCCTGGATCAGTTTTAGCTGCTGGTTGCTGATAGTTGTTTGTTGTTCATCACTTTTTGGCAAAATTAACTCCAGGGTCAAATCAACCAAAGCAACAGACAGTACACAAGAGAGGTAAGGAAGAGGAGTGGACAGAGACAAGTGTCTCATCCCTCAGAGACGAGTGTCAAGGATGGAAGGATAGCAGCAATGGCGAAAGGGAAAGTTTCAATAGTGATAGTGAGACCTGCTACGATGTCTGGTTTGGAGACGGAGGCACAGGCAATATCGGAGCTTGAGAAGGAGAAGAAGGTGGCACAGCTGAAGATAGTAAGAGGGACCAGGAGGGTCAGGGATAGAAATGAGTATGTCAGAGGGACAGCTCAGGTTCAGTAGTTTGGAGACAAAGTTAGAGAGTGAAGGTTGAGATGGTTTAGACATTGGCAGAGGAGGACTAGTGGAGACACTAGACAAAAGATGCTGAAGACGGAGCTGCCCGACAGGAGGAAAAGACCAGATTCATGGTTGTAGTGAAGGATGACATGTAGAAGAGGATGCTAAGGGTCAGGTGAGATTGAGGCAGATGATCCACTATGACGACAACAAAATATATAGAGTGTAAAGGAAATTTGGGGAATGATTTCTCTGTTTAGTTAATCAGTGTGTATAATGATTTTTTTATTGTGTCATTATGGTTAATATTTGGAATCAGTTAATCATTTTTTTCTTTATAATGTTGACACATAGCAGTTTAAACTCACCAAATGACTTCATGGAAATTATTTTTCTTTAACTCACTAAAGTGGCTGCAGATTGTCATGCAGTGCAGCAGGAATGGTGTGCACGGGAATTAAGTGCTTGTTTTTGTGAGTTGGAATATTGTCTTTAACTCGGAATGCAAAAGCACAACATTGTACTCGACACAAGCCCCCCATAAGTATCATCACAGAAAGTTTTAAGCCCAGTAAAGCTAAGGCTGTCAAAACAGATTCAAACAAAGTATCCTATGGTGTTGCTGTCTGTAGTAATACCTCCAAACTTAGCTAAAACTCTTTATGTCCAGCTTGGGCTTCTCAGGTCAAGCGTGATTAGCAGAGAGATGCTTTGATGCTGAGTCATGCAGGGATTTGTTAAGTGGTGTTTACATGATGTTCTGGGTGTTGAGTTTTATTGAAGGTTGCATGACAGCGTTTGTACATCCTGTGCTGAAAAGTGATGAAATTGTAGAGCAAAGTTTCACATTGTGTCTTCCACCTAACAGACCGTGAGACCACCAAGTGGTCTGAATGTGCACATCCATGCCTTTAATGTCGCTGACGGCCTGTTAACATCAGAGTTTTGTTGCTATGATTTATTTACAGATAATGTTTTGGCAGGATATCCTCATTTCAAAAGTGAAGTATTTTTTTTTTTAATTTAAAATTTAGATTTGCTGATATTGTGCATTAAGAAAGCTCATTTATTGTACAAATGCACTAAAAATTGTACAAAAATTGCATAAGTGAGATATTTACAGCTGACTTTTTAAATGATATCCCCATATAAAATTAAGGAGACACTTCTTTATTGGGTTACTGTAAATTTTGAATGATAGAAGAGGATTGCAAATCAGATCTTAAACCTGTGCGCTGGTCGTGATGTCTGACACGAGTTCCCATCTTGTCATCAGCTCATCCACCCATAGTCCTTCTTTATTACTTGGAAAGCTTGAAGTATTACATCCCCTGCCAGTGTGGTTTACTTCTAAGAAAAGCCTTATGAATGACGTCTGGCAGATTTTGAAATGATAAATTTGTATGCAACCAATGAGACAGAGAATGAGTGAAAGAGGATGTCTTGTGTTTGTTGCTACTGGAAGTGGTGGAGAAACCGATAAGACAAAGTGAAATAAAATGAATGCAATAAAGAGTAGAAGAGAGAGAAAGACATGGAGAATGAGAAGGAGTTGTTGGGAATGAGTGGGAGAGACAAGAGGAGTGTGTGAGGCAGATGCACGGATGGCAAATCTGGGGAAGGAAAAGAAGGAATGGCAAGGAAAACAAGATAGAGCAGCGGGGAGAAGGCATGGAGATGGTCCCTTGATAAACACAGGCAGGCTGCCTGACGGGGTGACCTCTCTCCGAGGCAGCCACTCACAACACATGTTGCCTTATTAGGGGCGTCTACAGGGTGCAGAGGCAGACTGGAGGAGGTGGGGGTAGTTTGTGTGTGAAAGGGTGAGAAAACGCATCACGCAGAGAAGACGAGTGAGTAAGCAAGTGATTCCAAAACTGTGTAACAAGATTTTGTTTTTAAATCAGGTCACTGATCGTTAAAAACAACTTCATCCTCTGTCATCTACAGGAAACACTACAGGCTCCATACATCCTTGCTCCAGGTGCTCTACACATTGTGTTTTTAGGGCTTTTTATGCCTCGTACATTGCATCACATATAAGCATTTATTGTCACAAATAGCAGAGAATGATTGAAACTGTGGCCCACAAACAGCTAAGAAATCTCACATGACTAATTCTGAATTTTGAGTTGTTTTTATTTACCTTGTGCTTTTAATGTACTTTGAACTATAAAGTGTTTTTTAATTATCATATATAATTTTAGCAGTAAGCTACGCTACCTAATGTTGTATTTGTGATACAAACTTTCTGCTACAAACATTACATATACGAGGGCAAAAACAAGAGTGGGAGAAAATGGATGGATGGATATTTCAGAGTTTAAGTTCTTAAAAACAGAGAGCTTTTCATACATTCTCCCAATATACAGGGTGGGCCATTTATATGGATACACCGTAATAAAATGGGAATGGTTGGTGATATTAAAGTCCTGTTTGTGGCACATTAGTATATGTGAGGGGGCAAACTCCTCAAGATGGGTGGTGACCATGGTGGCCATTTAGAAGTCGGCCATCTTGGATACAACTTTTGTTTTTTCAATAGGAAGAGGGCCATGTGACACATCAAACTTATTGGTAATGTCACAAGAAAAACAATGGTGTGCTTGGTTTCAACGTAACTTTATTCTTTCATGAGTTATTTACAAGTTTCTCTTTGTTCACAGCCATTGACATGTCGAAGAGGTTAACACGTGAGGAGCGGATCGAAATTGTGTTGATATCTGGTGAACGCAGTAACCGGGTCATTGCAGCAGATTTCAATGCAAGACACCCTACGAGACCACCCATCTCCCATGCTACAGTTAGCAAACTGCTTGCTAAGTTTCGTGAAACTGGTTCAGTGTTGGATTTGCCAAAATGTGGACGCAAGAAAACTGTCACTAATGAAGAAACATCAGTGGCTGTCCTAGCTTCATTCAGCAAGAGCCCACAGTGTAGCACTCGCCGCATGTCACTGGAGAGTGGCATTAGTCAAACATCCCTTCGGCGGATATTAGCTACTCACAAATGGCACCCTTACAAACTCCAGCTACTGCAGCATCTCAACGAGGATGACCCAGATCGGCGCACAGAATTTGCAGAATGGGCAAAACAAAAATTGGAACAGGACCCTCAGTTCACGCAGAAGATTTTGTTCAGTGATGAGGCAAACTTTTATGTGAATGGTGAAGTTAACAAACAAAACCACCGCTATTGGTCTGACACTAACCCACATTGGATGGATCCCTCCAAGACTGTTGGAACAACAAAAGTGATGGTTTGGTGTGGTATATGGGGTACAACGATAGTGGGTCCATTCTTCATCAATGGAAACCTCAAGGCCACTGGATATTTGAAATTGCTACATGATGATGTGTTTCCCTCTTTATGCACTGAAGCTGGCACGTTCCCTGAGTTTTTCCAGCAAGATGGTGCACCACCACATTATGGGTGCCAGGTCCGAGCATTCCTAGATGAACAGTTTCCTGGAAAGTGGATTGGTCGTCGTGGGCCAGTTGAATGGCCCCCAAGGTCTCCCGATCTGACCCCCTTAGACTTTTATCTTTGGGGTCATCTGAAGGCAATTGTCTATGGTGTGAAGATACGAGATGTGCAGCACCTGAAACTACGGATACTGGATGCCTGTGCTGGCATTTCTCCTGCGGTGTTGCTATCAGTGTGTGAAGAGTGGGAGAAGAGGGTTGCATTGACAATCCAACACAATGGGCAGCACATTGAACACATTTTATAAGTGGTCAGAAACTTGTAAATAACTCATGAAAGAATAAAGTTATGTTGAAACCAAGCACACCATTGTTTTTCTTGTGACATTACCAATAAGTTTGATGTGTCACATGGCCCTCTTCCTATTGAAAAAACAAAAGTTGTATCCAAGATGGCCGACTTCTAAATGGCCACCATGGTCACCACCCATCTTGAGGAGTTTGCCCCCTCACATATACTAATGTGCCACAAACAGGACTTTAATATCACCAACCATTCCCATGTTATTACGGTGTATCCATATAAATGGCCCACCCTGTATATTTCCATGTGTTAAATCACTAAAGGTGGCCAGCTGTTGCACTGCTGGAGGACATTATGTCACGACTCTCTGAACTCTCACTGTGACCTCCAGGGTGCTGCGTCGTCCTCACTCGTCTCACTGATGTAATGACTGACAGAAGTGGCTTCTGCCATTTCTTCAATAAAACTGCCTCTGCACCAGCACTATGTGATTATCATATATGCCTGACTCGCTGGCATATTTTTAGCAGCAAACAATGAACATGAAGCAGGTGCTGAAGCAAAAAGCAATGATCTTATAGCACAGTTTTGATGGAGTATGATGAGAAGGAAACCAAATTTAAGGCCATTTCTTATCAGCCACATCCCTGTATATGAAAGCCTTACTGACTTCAGGGTGAAACTGATAGCCTTGCAACTAGAGTGAATCATTGCTTTGGGAATACACTGAATTTTATTTTCTTGTAAACTGTAATACTAAACTAAAATACTAATAAATAATAAATACTAAAATGACTAAAAGTTTCACAGCCACACTGCAGGCGATCTGGGTCACTTTGGTATGTGGTACTGAATCTGATACATCTGATGGTTTAGAAAGCGACTGCTGTTTGAACGGTCATGTCGCTTTAAATCCGTCTTTTACGTCACTGACACAAGACAGACACCAATTATCAACGCCGGAGAAGATTCCTGGCCATCCCGTGTAGATGTTAGTGAAACTGTTGGGAAGACAAAGTTGGAGAAATGTGAACATTTTATTTGTACTGTATAATCTGCAGATTCTGACAGACATTTCCAACTATCCTTTGAAGCACCGCTCCTCTCTAAAACAGCAATAAGGATAATTATTAGGCCATATATAAATAACAAAATAACTCTATAACTTAAAACAGAGCGCGTTGTGTGTGACGTCTTCTTTTGCGCATGCGGGCCGCTTTGAGGGGTCACACAAGAGTGCGTTTGCTGTCGCATTTTATTTGTAGTGTGAACAAGCAGACAAAAAATCGGATTTGATCAAAAAATCGGAACTGCGCATTAAGACCTGCAGTGTGAACGTAGCCTAAGAGCCTAATCATAATATTAATGCAGTGTTTGGCTTCAGTTTATAGAAGTTTGATGGCAATTGGCAATGTTGGCTGAAGCATGCCCTTACTATGCCAGTGTTAAGCTACCATCTGACTTCCAGTAGTCCTGGGCCCCACACCACCACCTGCAGTCCTCCTGGCATCCTCCTCCAATCCTGTTCCAGAGTTTTCATCATCAAGGCTAATTTCTGCCTGTAATCTGATTAGGGTTCTGAGCTGCTTTAGCACCCTGCTGTGCTGTCTCTCCCTCTTTCTCTCGGCTCGCTTGCGTGCACGAACACACACCGACATACACACCGGCATTGCACGACTGCCAGTCTGTCCAGGCTGTAGCTTGCTTTGTGGCCAGTCACTCTGTTCTGCATATCCGTGTGTGTATATATGTGTGTGCGTGCGAGGTCGTGTCACCACCTCCATCCCTCCTTTTCGGCTTGCTGGTAGCAACCTTCATCTTCACTGCTGCCACTCCTGCTGTCCACCACCGTTACCACCACTGTGACCAGAGGGGAGTATAGGCGTAGGCTATCCTTCTGTTCTTCTCCCTAAACATGTTTCGAAACCCATGGATCTCTAGTTACCATGTGAACCATGTGCAGCCCTCTGGCACAGGTAAGGCCTGCTGAAGAGGAAGAGGCTTTAGGAAGACTTTCTTAACCCACTTGAATACCTTTAACTGTCTAGATTAGCTTGGAAGATCCATGCAATTTAGCTCTTAGCTAAGAAAAGTGACAGAGATTGATAGATGAGGTGATTCACCTTGAGACTTCTTATTGGTTGGATCAAACAGTTGTGATATGAGATTTAAACTATGCAAAATTTTTTAAATTAAGATTATGATACTAAAAAGTGTGGTTTAGCTACTCTCATTTAGCACTTTATATTTCAACAGGTAGATGCTCCTGTGGATGCCTTATCTTGTAAATGCACTCTTCATGAAACGCTTTGTAAAAACATCACAAGGTGTATGATGGGAAGACACTGTGTGGAAAGCAAAGCCCTAGTTCACTCAGGGAGTCTATTTTGCACCTCTGAATATTTATAGAAAATCCCTCTCCTCTCCACGCTCACTTTAGGACCGTCAGCAGCCTAAGCCGCTCTCTGGCAGTGCCAGCTTTGATGCTTGTGCTGCTTGTTTTGTTGACAACCTGCAGGCGTTTCCAAGGAAAGACAAGCTGACATCTGTACAAGGGGCTTTCCACCAGAGGAAGTATGTTAGTGAAATCACAGACTGACAGATACATGCAGCTCTACGAATTCCCACAGGCTGTGAAAACGCTGAATGTTTGTGGATTTGAGAACAGATAATGCCAAAGGTTATGGCGTTTATTGATCGCACATGTGAAAATACAGAAGTACAGAGTACAGAAGTAGTCATGGACAGCTTTTCAGCAATCTGTGTTTTGTAAACAGAGAAGAGCATAAATTATAAAATGAACGAGTCTAACAGATTTTGATTTCTCTGAAGTCACCTACATGTTACCGAGAAACCCTTAAACTTGATACTTGTCAGGATTTTGCCTTCTCCAGAACCACATCTTTACACATCCACGCTTCCTTCCTACCCTGCAAAACAAAAGTTGCACAGCATTGCCACACAGTCACTCGGGGGCCAAAATAAGATGTTATGGAGGCGTCTGGAGCAGTAATGTGATCGGTCCCCTATACTGGGATACAAGTTTACAACAGGCTGCTGTTGCTGTGACATGTGAGCGAGAAGGTCAGATATCAGTTGGGAACTGGATGTGAACTCAGAGTTTTCTTTTTTTGAAGTGAGCTCATTGTGGGGTTGGAAATTTCCTGTGAGAAATGAACCAAGTGTTTAGTTTGAGAAGAGCACAGCAGCAACTCTTGGTTAATCGCTCTATAATATCAACCTATTTTATATCGGTCTTGTGTTTTCCCATCAAAATAATCCTGTGAATTATTTCAAAATGTCTTTGTCTGTCTGTTCCCAGCTTGGTAGGTGTTTTGTCCAAAGCTGGACATGGTTTCGTTTAATATTGATTAAGTTATTTATTGATTGATTTTTGTTTCCTGCATTAAATGTCATTGTTTACTTTAACTTAAATTCTTGTGCCCATGTAAACAGATTTTCTAATGTTGGTAAAAGGTTGTTGTTTCCTCATAAAAAATTAGATTGTGAATGGGTTGAAGTTTTGATTTTCCTCATCTTTAAATGTCAAAAGAAAAATAATATAAGGCTATATGTCTTGTACTGATTGTTGGATTGGTAGGTGTTATAGTACACTATAAAAAAAAACTCCACCAAGCAACACTGGTGGATATGTATGTTGTTTGAAGTACTTTGAAATCAAATATGGATAAGGACCGAGCAATTCAGTCGTGGATTTATACAAGTTTCAAACACAAAAACACATATTTAAAGTGCAGCTAGACAGGATTTAACACCTCTGGAAAGTGATCGAAGCAACAAGGCTTTTCCATTCTTTCTTGATTGTCTCTAAGCAGTACAATTATAGCATAGTTATACCATGTATGCTACAACCATGCTACCCGAATTGTATGCTTGTAAATACAATAGAGCAAAGATTGTGCCATTCTTTTGTTTTATTGTAAAGTTGTAGTTGTTTTTTTACATTTAGATGTAACTTTAAAGTTCAAAATAGCTCAGCTGTTCAGAAGGTTTTAAAAGACTTTCTTTATGATGCATATTGAGCTGTTTCTTGTTCCTTTTCTTAAATTTTGTTTCAGGTTTTGTCTTTGATTAGTGGATAAAGAACTCTGTAATACATTATAGTGAAACATACGGTTTATTTACGGGGCGACCGTGGCTCAGGGGGTTGGGAATCGCATCTGTAACCGGAAGGTCGCCGGTTCGATCCCTGGGCTCTCTGTCCTGGTCGTTGTGTCCTTGGGCAAGACACTTTACCTTGCTTGCCTACTGGTGTTGGCCAGAGGGGCCGATGGCGCGATATGGCAGCCTCGCTTCTGTCAGTCTGCCCCAGGGCAGCTGTGGCTACAACCGTAGCTGCGTCCACCAGTGTGTGAATGAATAGTGGTATTGTAAAGTGCTTTGGGTGCCTTGAAAAGCGCTATATCAATCCATTATTATTATTTTGATACAGATGCTTCGGTACTTGCAATGCCAACATATATATGTATATATTTATTATTCAAGTTTAACTGTGTCTTGTTTCTCTTCTCAGGATTTGGATCTAAAGCGTCTACCAAACTTTGTACCTCCACCTCGCTGCCAACAGACACCTTAAGGTCAGTAAAGAATAAACTCTCTTTATGTGAAATCACGATGGGATACCAATATTAAAACAATTTAAAAATGGGTTTATAGCAGGTGGATTTATTTATATAGCTACCTATAATGTAAACTACTTAAAGTAAATGATATGCAGCATTTACTGTTATTTTATGTTTTGTTATCTAGGGACGCATTGAACCGATCTATATGATTTACTTACTCGAGTGCTTTAGCTTATCATGCTTAGTAACCATTAAAAGCTGAGATGCCTGGACCAGCTTATGCTAAGAAACCTTTTAGTTCACATGGAATTAGAGCTATAATACCTCCTTCAGGACCACACTGCACCAAGCTCCGTTTTGCATTAGTTTACAGGACAGCGTTAGTGCTCTGGGGCTACAAGCTAAATAGCTTCACTTCTATATAAATTATAAGATAAAATTAAAGGTATCTGGTCCTAAAAATGAAGAGTAGCACCCTAAAATCTTATTTAAAAGATGACAAGAGCAGCTCAATGAGATTTAATTGTATGTAGTTCAGTTTTAGCTTTATGTTTACTCTTACATCATGTTAGCTCAGCATCACTTCCAGAACTTTAACGCACACAACTGATGTTAAGATTTATGTTTAAGTGATGAATAAAATAGTTGGAGAAGCTACTGGAAACAAAAGAAGGGTGAGCTTAATTATCCTGGCTTGTGTGATCATGTTCATGTTCATCTGTTCATGCTGCCAAATAAAATCATTAAGAGAAGACCTTAATTGGCGGTTTCTAATTAAGGAATTGATGACCTCTTTCTTAAGTTGGATCTTAATAGATGCTACACCAGCTGAGCTTCAGCGTTACCTGCTTTTACCTCTTTAGGACAGGTCAGCTGAGGAAGAGTTGTTGTGAGGGCTAAAGAGGAATCTAGTTGGCTATGTGAGGTTTAGAGCATCATTAGTTTTCTTTGGGTTGACTTTAGACTTCCTGATTAAAAGAATAGAAGTTTATTGCATCATAAGTTTCATATTGGTTTGTGTCTTCTTCTCTTCTTTTTCAGTTTTCAGAGTGACTTCTCCTTGAATGACAAGACCGCTTTGGTCAAGAGTGTTTCAGATACAGATGCCAAACTTCTGGTTGTCCTCCCCAAAGGTGGGCTTCACTTCTAAACACTTACAAATAATAACACAGAATAAATTAATGTTTAGTTAGTCATGCCATTTCTTTAACTCAAATTTCTGGTCCTACTTTTAGTTTCAGAGTTGAAG
Organism: Haplochromis burtoni; assembly: GCF_018398535.1. Classification (NCBI taxonomy): domain Eukaryota; kingdom Metazoa; phylum Chordata; class Actinopteri; order Cichliformes; family Cichlidae; genus Haplochromis; species Haplochromis burtoni. Next base: position 2,526,488 of record NW_024582388.1, on the reverse strand, counting down.
AAATATTTTGAGGGAGCGGTCAGAAAGGATTTGGGAATGAACAGGTATTTTCAAGAACGACAACGTATTTTGATGTAAACATGTCAAAGACTTCCTTCACTTCTAACCTTCACCTGCTGTATGTTGTCTCCAACAGGAAGGAGAGGATAGCCCGGCGCCTGGAGGGCATTGAAAGTGATGCACCACCTGCACTGGTGCCTGGTGGATTGGTCGCCAACAGGATGCTTGAGGAGGATCCCCCACGATACACCCGCGCCTCAGACCCCTGTGAGCCTTGCGTGATGGGTAAGCATGGGATGATGCATTGCTGAACTGTGCTGCTTTAATTGGACTACTGAAATATGTCTCAACAATTGAAGAGGACCTCATTTCTAACTCTATATATGCTTTAATAGACTCTATTAGAGTAGGTTGGCATAGTTGGGTTTTGTGCAGACCCACAGCTCATTGTCTGTCTGAAACAAGGGGAAACCTCCCTCTTTAAGACATCCTATCCTCAGATTAACAGATTTTTTTTATGCAAGGTGCATCAGCATGCACAGATCAGATGGAAAGTACAGGAAGTCAGCCTCAGGAACAACATAGGGAATCCTGTCAGCTTTTAAAATACAAAAACTCAACATGACACTTCTGAAACAATTTGGAGCTTTTGAAATAATGGAATGAAACCACATTGGAGATGCAATGTCAGTGTGTGTATTCCCAGAATTGGTGTTATCTCAACATACCTTTGAGCAATCAAGCACCCCTGAAACTGCTTGTAATTGCATGTTGCCACAGTTTGCAAGATGGGAAGTAAAAAAGTGATACGAATGTCTGAGAATGTTCTGTTTCACCACATCAGAAAAATGTCCCCCTTGTGTAAACTGCATCTGTGTTTTTTAAAAAACGTATTTTGTACAATCATGTGAAAAGGAACGTTTTCTCAGGACTACACAATCACTCTATGATTCAGCAGTAGTAGTTTTCTGTATGACTTTATCCGTCTCTCACATAACTGTCGAGGAGTTTTGGCCAACTGCTCTTTACAGCATTGATTCAGCTCATTGAGGTTTGTGGGCATCTGTTTATGGACAGCTCTCTTGAGGTCCCACCAAAGCATTTCAATCAGGTTGAGGTCTGGACTTTGACTGGGCCGCCGTAACACCTTGACCATTTTTGTTTTCAGCTACTCTAAGCTGTTGTAGATTTACTTCTGTGCTTGGGATCATTGTCCTGTTCCATGACACAATAGCTGTCAGACTAATGGGCTCTTTGACGCTACAATACATTGGTAAACTTTTGGTGAACTGAATTACCGTATTTCCCGGACTACAAAGCGCACCTAAATATTAGCCGCACAAGCTAAAATCAGGGGAAAATCCTGTTTTGTACATACATTAGCCGCACCTGACTAAAAGCCGCAGGTGTTTCAATGTTGACTTATCATATGTAAGAGAATATGCACAAAGGGAATTGTCAGGAAAGAGATGGCTGTTTGGAGACATCACTTTTATTAATATTTTGAAAAACAAGTTATGGGTACATATTTGCACATGTAGTACATAACAGTAGCCTACAGCACACCAGAAAAATAGATTCGGACTACCTTTTAGGCTCAGGTGCAGTGACACAGCTTTAACAAGAAGAAAAGTCAGTCATTCACCACCATCTTTCTCTTCTTCCTGCGCACTAAAACCACCAAAGTCCTCTTCTCCAGTGTCGGATACAAACAGGCTCAGGATGGCTTCGTCATCCACTCTCCGCTTCTCTCCTTCGTTGTCACTTTCAAAACCAAAGAAATCCTCATTGTCAGTGTCAGAGTCGAACACCCTCAGAAGGGCCGTGGCGGTGTCCTCCTCTCCATCATGCAGCAGTCCAGCCCTTCAAAATCCGTTGGTGATCGTGGATGTTTTCACACTTTTCCACGCTGTCAGAATCCACCGGTGGAGTTGGGCATAACTTGCTTTTTGGGCATAACTTGCAAGTTTATCGCCGCTCATCATCCACGACTCCCGCTGAACGCGTACCGCTACTTTGAAGTTTGTTTTTCGCGCTACTTCGTACGGCACTACGTTGCCTGGCGGACGGACATGTGACTAACATACCACTCTTGAACCCCGATCCTTCCGCCAGGCAACGTAGTGCCGTACAACAGCGGAACACACAAAACAAATCGTCTTACGATATGACAAAAATCACGGACAATCCATAGAAAAGCCGCACCTGACTAAAAGCCGCAGGGTTCAAAGCTTGTGCAAAAAGTAGCGGCTTATAGCCCGACAATTACGGTATGTCGACTGCCCAGACCCTGTAGCAAAACAAACCCAAATCATCAACCCTCAACCATCCTGTTTGACAGTTGGTCGGAAGTGTTTATTTTGTTATATGTCTCTTGTTTTTCTTCAAACATGGTGCTGCACGTTCTGGCCAAACTTCGCTTTGGTCTTGTCCATCCAAAGAGCATTGTTCCAGAAGTCTTGTGGTTTGTTCAGATGCAGCATAACAAACTTATGCCATGCTCATGTTCTTCTTAGAGAAATTGGGCTTTCTCCTGGCAGTGCTTCCAAATAAGCCATACCATGCTAACTGAGGCCTGTAGACTTTAAGATGAAAGCTGGAAAGAAAGCTGGAAAACCTGTCAAAATACAGGTAAAAGTCCAAAATTTATGCCATCCTTCCCAAAAAGTTGAATCTGTTTATCTGGAGGTCGCGTTTTCAGTGGGAGAAACGTTTCATCACTCATCCAAGTGACTTCTTCAGTCTCAGCTGCCTGCTAGTTTCCCCAACCTTATAAAGCACAATTGCACAATGACTGGAAGTAGCCCACTGAATGAACAATGGGCTGTGTGGTCAGTTCCTTGATCATGACCAAATTCTCATGACCATTGATCAACAACCACTGATCAAAGCCCACGGATAGATGGCCATGAGTACCATTCACAGAGAGTTGGGGAATGGCGGCAATCACAGCATTGTAAGATGGTGACAGATGTACCCTTAGGCCCCTAGGTCCTTGATTCAGCGATGGTCCTTCCCTTTTTACATAATTGGCCTCCTTGTGTCCCCGCTCAAATCTGTAGGTGTAAGTAGACTGCAGAGTCCTGACCTGAGGAGTTAGCTCTTCTGTGTTGTGCCATCCGTTTCACCAGAGGTTGTTTGGTTTCCCCGATGTATAAATCCTGGCAATCCTCCTGGCACTTAACAGCGTACACTACATTACTCTGTTTGTTGGGGGACCCGATCCTTGGGGCAGACCAATTTTTGGCGCTGTGTGTTTTAGGGTTTAAAAGCCACGGAGATGTGGTGTTTACAAAAAATGCATCTCAACTGTTCCAATACTCCTGAGACATATGGGATCACTAAGGGTTTTTGCTTATCCTTCAAATTTTCCAAAGCCATTCAGCAGACTGGATTGGGGTCTTTGCCGGGATGATTCTGGCCTGGGATTATGTCATTGTGTTATCACACTCAGTTAATAAAATGCATTTGATTAGCAGCACCTGGCATCTACTTTTCCCCTTAATTCTTAAAGAAGTGTTAGGGATATGCTAGTTTTTCACAGGCCTGCATTGAGTTCTGTGAAGAATGTTCTTTTTCACATGGATCTATACTTGATCTCTTGAGCATTGTTCTGCTGTAAGTGTGACTCAACTTCAACATTTTCAGTTTACAAACGTGTGACATGATTTTGGTATCATTTTTAGTTCTCCAGGGTTATTGCTGATAATTAATGAAGTATTTTTACTATTTACCACAGTGAAACGCTACAGCCGAGAGGAGACGGTGGCTCCACAGAAGCAGGTGTCATCTCCTGACAGGTCACCTCAGGTCAAAGGTGGTGCTGGCAGCAGCCGCCCAGAGCCAGTGTTGGTTTATGTTGACCCAGTAACACTATCCACCTCTTCTACACCCACATCTGGCCCCACAGAATCCACAAACCTCAGTTCTAAGGCTGAGCGCATCGCCCGCTACAAAGCTGAGCGCCGGCGCCAGCTCTCAGAGCGTTATGGCATCCTCCTGGATCAGGAAGCGGACAGCGATTATATACCACGCTACCGTTCCAGGCGTGATCCAGACTCCGCTGACAGACAAACTGCTGCCAGGCGAGACAGGGACAGACCAGAAGTAGAGACAGAAGGACGCGACCCTAGGGTGCCGTACCGCTCTGGAGTGGGCAGGGTTTCCATGAGGACTCACCCAGATCCTGCGCCTGTTAGCACATCAAGCTCCTCCGAGTCAAACCAAGCCCCTCCCCCCTCTCAAGAAAGACCAAGCCGATTTTCAGAACGGGAAAGAGTGATGAATATGGAGAACTATCGGCGTGGTGGAGCTCAGGAGCGCTCAGTCTCTTCTAGAACAAGGACTCAGGAACAGCATCCAGCCCAGCCCCAACAACAACAGCAACCCCATCAGCAAGATGCTGCCCAGCAGGAGCCAAGTCCAGCCACCACCCGGGACTACAGCATTGCAGCAGTGCCCAGCTCCCCTCGCACTGCCCGCCGGGCATCCCTGCCCTCCACTCGCTACGGCATCTCACCTGGGGATTTATTCATTGAGCAGCAGGCCCAGAGCATCCTAAACAGGCAGGGGTAAGATGACAAAATAAAACAAAATGCATGCAGTCAGGTTAAACTTTGTTATCTTTTACACTAATACCAAAATACAGCACAAGTATATGTTAATATAACTCCAAAAAATTAGATTAGAATAATAAAATACTGCATAAATACTAACACCCCACATAAATTATTGTTAGCTAAACTTCTGTTATTGTATTCCTACTTTAGCATAACATTATTGATTCTCCTATTTTGTTGTGTGGTTTTACTCCATGCACCTGCAAATACTTTAAGATTTTACTGCTGTCAGTAGTGCATCGGTGATCATACCATAACATTTCTGATGCTTCTTTTTCAGTTAATATTTCTTAATAATCCTTTTCATATGCTAATTTTTAATTACTTTTTCATCATTATAAATTCAAATTATTATAAAATATGTATTTGCAATCTTGTTAGAATTTGGTGTTTGTAAAAAAAAAAGCTTGAAAGAAGTATTTTATCTTTTCAAAATCTATAATCTGGAGTTTGTGGCTCCCATTATCTGCTGAGCTTCTTAGCTTGTGGCTTTTACCACTGTGTCAGTGCTAGGATCTTTCTGGACTGTGGGCCCAGCTCAGTCACACTTGGCCTGCTCCAGTTTCACATAGAAAGAGGCTCTGGGGAGCTCATCAAGGAAAGGTTGTACGTGAGAGGGATGATTGCAGGGCTGGATTTTGCTTGCCTTTAGAGTCGAACCTCACTTAACAGCAGCCTGGTTCATTAAGCAAAGAGTTTGTCAGTTTCTATTATAAACCTGAAGACGCCACCACAAAAGGAACGAGACGCTTAATGGATGTGAACGAATTCAGGGTGATGACACTGTGGCAAATCTTATATGAAGCCTATAAATAATGTTCTTACTTATTAAACTTGACTCTTGTTGTAGTTGTAGTTGTCGCACAGTCCAGCTGCTTAGTGCACATTTGGTTTCTAAGAACTAGAGCAGAAGTTTCTCTCAGGGTTTGATACTGATGCATGAAATCATCCTGTAGCCTGGCCGCCCTGTCAAAGAGCGACTGGTCTCTCAACACAGACTCAGAGAGTGATGCTCAGACAGACTTCACCTGGCCCTCAAGGTACAGTCCACTTGGGATGCCGTTAGTGTGAAACCCCACCAATTGCCCACTGTCCACTGGGTACATATGGTTTTATAACACAGCACTGAGGCACTAAATAAAGTCCAGGTTATGATTGCTCATGTGATATTTTCAGGTAAAAACCAGGCTGTGCTTTTCTTTTAATGCAGTCCTTTTCTGGGAATAATGGTGTGCAGAAGGAGTTTGAAATGTCTTAAGTGCAATTTTCCTAAAAGCCTTGAATAAAGCCTTGAACAATTTTGAAACCTGCTTACTTATATACTATAATACTCCTGACAATACTGTGACAAGTAAATGTAATAACATAATAAACTTGAAAGAAAAATGTTCCCAGTGGACAATCAGCTAAATCTTTTCCATACATCAAAAGCATAACTATTCACAATTATTTTTAATTCATTAATAATTCCCACTATAATTGACATCATAGTCTCTCATTTAACAGTTGTTTGGTGTTCTGAGGGTTTTTCCTTTTTCAACTGACAAACTTTAATTTCTAACATTTTTTAATTCAAAGATTTACCTAAAACCGCATCTCACATGATCAGTTTGAAATTTTCAGTTTGAAATAGGCACTAGATTTTGGCGAGCAGTTGATAAGTGTTAGTGAAACGGAGTTGATGGGGTGACAACATTTGAAAGCTCCAGACCCTGACCTGAGTCGGCCGCAGACCTACTGACTTGGCACTTGTCAGCAAGGCTGTACTCACATGCCCCCTCCTCAGGTTCTGGCCTGTTAGCATCTATGAAACTTTATCTCAGTCTTACACTGAATCTCTTACTTATAATGTTGTGGAATAAGGAGCTTACATTAATGATTTAAAAATGTTCTAAAATGGTTTTGTGAGGTAAACTGGTAGAAAACTGAAGTTTTATCTGAGTTTTGCTGTTAAAAAAGTGTGAAGACTTTGGCTATATGTGGATTTCTGGAGAGGACAGTGGCATAGATAAGAAATACAGCCAGTTTGCAAATAGCTGGTGAAATGATGAACACTAAAATTCTCAAATGAACACTCGAATGAATAAGTGAAATTAACAAGGTGTGGTATGACTTAGTCAGACCTTTCACCAGATTATTATGCATCACAGCACATCACAGCAACATCAAAAATAATGGTGCTTATTTGTAAAGTTTATTGGTTCTTTTAGGGCGCTTATTTTAATCACTTTTTCTTGAATGCACCCAAATGACTGTGACTTCTGTTTGTCCTTGTCAGCTGCTTATTCTAGCTGGTATTAGAGTACAAGAAGGACTCTTTTAGGTCTTTCATGCCATGTCAGATAAAGCAGAGGCACATCAATTATGTGTGGCTTAGTGGTGTACAATGAGATTAGTGCAACCTTTAGCTACCAAGGGTTATAAAGTTGTAGATAAAAATAGTTTGACTGACTTTTTTGGCATCGGAGAGAGAGAGGGACACTTGGATTCAAATTTAAACCTAGGACATGCTATACCTGAGAGCTGGAATTGGTCTTGTGATAGCCTCATGTTTGTGTTCTTTATGTCTGACATTGTCTAGTTGGAATTAATGGAATTGAAATTAGGTTTTGATGGGGTTTTTTCTTCAGACAATACAACGGTTGTCAGTTTATGTAATTATTTACCAAACTTTGTGTAAGGCAGATTTACTGGATGTGATTAAATAGTGCAGAATTTGGCAAGTATGCCCTTTGCACCTTTATATTGCACTGTTTCTGATTCAGATTTGTAATTTCACCATATATTACAAACTTACACAGAAAGAATTTTCTGTCAGTCTGACACAGCCTTTTTGATGTTAGATGTCCAGCTATGACCTTAAGGCCAAAGTGTATCAAGCCGGCCGCATGACCAGGAACAAGTTTATTTTATAGTTGACACTTTTGCATTCCTTGGGTCAGACTGTCAACACAAAGTGCCATCGTGTGGCAGATTTGGAAACATGCAGCTTCCCAAAAATTTAAATAAAGTTGAAGAGTTGCCAATTTTGATGGTGAAAGTGAAGGCGATCATCGCAAACTGTTAATGTGCATATGGAAGAGGGCCGGTCAGGTAGAGACAAACTTCAGAGTAAATTGGGTAAGGGCTTTAATTTCTATTTCTATTTATTTATTATTTATTTTTTAGTGGAACTCTGGATTACAACTTATATCCCCTTGTGTTTGAGTTGAGTTTTGGGCTTAGAGGAAATAGTAGTTTCTAATTGAACTGGAAGCTCAGTTTCCCTTGTGCATTCCTTTTTCCAAGAATCCGAGTAAGGGAACGATTGTCCAGGGATGAAACTGTCAAGAGGCCTCCTGACTGCAGTCCTGATAGGCACCAGGATAACAGACATCGTATTCAAGGGAGCACAGCTCAATATACGCGACAGCATTCAGAACCCACCCAGCAAAGGACAGTTCCCCAGCCTCAGCACAGCCTAGGCTACCATCCGATTCATGGGCAAATACCCTACCCTACTTCGAACTCCGACTACCAACACTCTGGCCCTGCTATGGACTCTCAGCCCTATTTGGCCATGATTCCATTAGAACCAAGTGCCAGACCTTCTGAACCCCCTGAAGTACAACCACGAAGAAGAGTTAGTTCTGACCAAATCTATGCTGCCCATAGGGAGGCGCGATTGGAAGCGAGGCAAGCCCTAAAGGAAGAAGTCCAAACAGAGGGCCTGTTAAAGAGCAGGAAAGCTGTGTTGCCCTCAGAGATACGGCGAAGGGAAAGGAGTGTGGATGACACACATAGGGGACGACATGAAGATGCAGACTGGCAGAACAAAAGTCCAGAACGAAGGAGGGCAAGTCGAGGTGAGGAAGACTGGGATTGGGAGAGACCAAGGGAGAGGGGGAGGGAGAGAAATGTTGAAAGGATCAGAGAATGGAGGAGAGAGCTTGGCCATGACGGCCTAGAGGAAAGAGCATTTAGATCATCGCAGCCCAGACAGCATCAATCCTCTGACCCTATATGCTATCAAGAGCCCCAAATTCAGCAAGCAGGGCCTCTAATGCATCAGCACCACAACAGACAGCATGCTGCACAACTTCAACAACAAGACCCGCAAATGCAACATAAGTATGACCACGTGAGACAGCAAGTGGAGAGTCAAAGACAACAACAGGCTCAAAGACAACAGGAGTTGGAGCTACAAAGACATAAGACTGTACGTCAACAGCAAGACTCCCAGGAGACACAACATCCCCAAATACACCAGGAGTCTGAGCATCACAGGCAGCAGCAGCAGGCTCCATCTGGGCACCAGAGGCTTAACTCAGCCTACCTCCAGAAGGGCTCCTCTTTGCCTCAGGCCAGACACAGAAGCACGGAGATGAGTGGAGGGTCCAAACTCAAGACACGAACCCGCTCCATGTCAGATATAGGTATAAGCCAGCATGCTGTCCTGTATGGTATGGACATCGGCAGAGAGGCATCCAGGACCGGCCCTGCACCAGGAATGGCTAACGGGGAGACGGGCACCCTGGACACAAGGGTGTCAGTGGCACAGCTGCGACACTCTTATCTGGAAAATGCAAACCGGAAACCAGAATTGTAGGTCCACTGAGCATGGGCTCTGTGTTGCATTGCTAAATAACTGTCTAACAGTGCATTAATAAGCTGGTGCAAATAAATAATACAGTGGCAATCTGAGAAAATAATGGTGGTGATGCATTTTATGTGGCATGGAAGGTGTGAAATACTGTTGTGTTTCATTACATTTCTGCAAACTGTTTTGACAGTTGGGTCACAGCTGCATGTTACCATCAAGTAACTGACCTTTATATTTGTGTTGCAGTTAGGTCTGTGTGTCTGCTTTTATTTTATTTTTTTAACCCAAGTGCGTCTGAAGGTAATATGTTAAATTAAAAAAACAAGACCAACTATCTTTATTTTTGGTTTAAAAGTACTTTTCCTTTTTGTTGTCTTCGTCACACTTTCCAAATTCATCCATTCCTCCAAAAGTGAGAGTACTAAAGTAGATCTCTCAGCTGTGGAAGTAGATCCGTCTAGCAGCAGTGATCGGGACAGGGGTGTTCGCAGACCTCGGCGCTACATCACTCCAGGAGACAGTCGAATGTCGGAGAGGTTTAGGACCCAGCCCATCACATCTGCAGAGCGTTTGGAGTCTGATAGGTACAAGAGGAGGTTTCTGTACTAGGAACTCCTTATAACAAGTCCATTGACAAAGGAAAAAACACAGAATGGCATGAAAGAGCATGACTCTGCACCGGCCATAAGGTTATGGTCCCGTGGTCAAAAGATTAAATGAAATATGGTATAAATTCAGAGGAATGATGTATTTTTATGTCTTCTACAGGTCTTGTCTGAGCCCTTCACAACTACAGGATGCTGAAGGCGAGTACAGTGTATCAGAGAAAATGTATTTAGTGTAAAAACTGTTTAAGGAAATTTTCATAACTTTTGCAATATATAATTATGCATATAACATAATTCTTCCTTTTTAAAAGCAGATGAAGAAAAACTGGATGAGAGAGCCAAGATGAGTGTGGCTGCAAAGAGGTCTCTCTTCAGGGTAAATTATTCATAACACACGATTAATGCTGCTAAACCGTTTTAAAATCATAGTTTCAAAAGCTGAAATTTGGCTTAGATCACCTTTGGTGAGTTATCTGAGTATACACGGAGGTTGAAACAGGTATACGTTTTGTTTTGATACAGGAACTTGAAAAAACATTGGAGGGTGGTGTTCCCAAACCACGCTCACGAAATGCGGCTGTAGAAAGACGTCTGAGAAGAGTTCAGGACCGCTCACACACACAGCCTGTCACCAACAAGGAGGTGGTCAATGCTTCAAGGTAGATGGGCATTTTGAAGCTTTTCTTTTCCTTTACTCCTTCCCTTCATTTTTAAAAGTCATTTCTCTGCTCCTATCTGCAATTTTCTGTGCCTCTCTTGTCTTTTTCTTCCTTTCTCTTTGACACATCTGAAGACACTTCTATTTCTGCCTTCCATCACCTTAATTTCACTGTTTTTTTCTGTTTATATATATATGTCCTTTTCTCCACTTTAAGTGATCCTGCCACATCTTCACAACCTCCGGTTTTCCACAGTAATCTAGATAATGTGTCCGGATCCAGAGTAGGCAGCACCAGTGTGACTAGCATCAGGTGGGCTCTGATGTTTTCCTGAGTGTACGTGTGATATTAATGTACTTAGTCAAACAACTCTGCTCAGACAAGTATATAAAGACTGGTGATGTGTAAAATATCTCCCTGGACCCAAAAGGGTGGATGCTGGGGTGGTGGATGGGTTGAAACAGAAGATGGTAACGCAGGGCAGCAGCATCGACATAAGGGAGAAATGGGATGTTTTCCAGCATAAAAATAAATTTATGAATTTTATAGAGAAGAGGGTGCATTACAATGTATAGTAAAAAATTATATTTAGCACTGAAGGCATCTAGCCATTATGCTTGATTAAAAATAATAATAAAAAATACTCTTTAATAATGCACTTAGAGAATTGGGGTAATTTATAAACTGGAATAATTTATGTTATCCAAGAATTTACTGATATATTGGGGGTTCTTTTGGGTGCGTTCGTTCATAAAACAGTCCAAAAGCAGGAAAAGTCAGACGCAGGTAGTAAAATACAAATTGTCTTTAATAAGACATTAAGAGAAAAATGGCAATAAAACGTGCTACTGAGCTTTTCTGGATAAGTCCCAAATTAGGTTAGGAGGAGCAGGTCGACTTCAGTCCAAGAAGTAAACAAGAATAAAGAACAAAAGAGAGCAAAAAGATAGCCTGAAAAGCTGCACATGAACAACCCTTACATTTGCTTCAAGCAAATCCCTCCATTGAATGACATCCACACATATGAATTGGAGAGATCTGCATGATGTTTGCGCTCTAAATAAAGCTAAAACTCACAACCACACCTAGTTTCTAACTACCCTTTCCTATTTAATTTGCCATGTTGTTTGCAGTTAATAAATCTTCGTCTCCCTCTCCTGGTTGCAGTGCTGATGTGCTCATCCAGCTCTCCTTACCTTGTTATTTCTGCCCCCCTCATGTCCTGCTTCTTTGCTGTGTGCACCTTATACGAGATAGAAGACACTGCTTACACAATAACTCATTCAGAACTTTAAACGTTCAGTTTCCAAGCATCACTGCTTCTTGCAGTGATTTTCACATGCAGGTCACAAACCTCGGTGAAGGAAAAGGTTGCATATCATCAGAAAGGTTAAAGCGTGAGCTCACGTGTCTTGCAGTTTGTTTACCAGGCCAGGTTTAACTCAGCACACTACTGCAAACATTCAGCTGCATTATATGATTATCAGTCATCTGTGGGCTGATCTGCTTATGCCTCTGTTGCTGTGACTGTAATCTGACACAGCTGCCACAGCCATTTACTCATCAGGTAAACTTAAAAAGTATATAAAAAGCAGACTTTAAGGATGCTGCTCTGCAGGTGGTTAAAGTATCAAAAAGCAAATTTGAAACTCTATAATAATGTTTTGTTGTTGTTGTTTTTTTTTAACAATTATTACTCTATTAACTCAAAGAAATATTTTTGTGTGCTTTTAGTGGCACAATTTTCCATTTAATCCAAGTCAAAGGCAGATATCACTGTAGTATAAAAATGTCCCAGGTTAAAGTAAACATTTATTTATTTTTTAAATCAGTCACTGACATCCCTTTGTCTCTACCCCAGCATTCAGGGTTCCTCTCAGCCAGGCTCAACAGTCCAGGAGCAGGACAAGGAAAGCCAGGAGCACCAGAAACCAGCTCAGGCTTCCACTGCAGGGGTGGAGGTAAATGGCCAGGAAGGTGTCCCAGAGGAGCCAGACCTTTCCACGCTCAGTTTGTCTGAGAAAATGGCCCTGTTCAACCGCCTCGCCCATTCTACAGGCAAGACTGGTGAGGGGACTCGAGGGGACACCCGCCAGCGCAGAGCTAATGCTCGTTTTCAGACTCAACCTATCACCCAGGGAGAGGTGAAGAAGGTACAATAATTTCACCTTTTGCAATGCCAATATACAAAGATCCCTAACGACCACTACTAGTTCTTTTACTTTTCTTCTAACATGTATGAGCAAAGTTCTGTGCAATAAATATGTTATAATTAGATTTGTTTTATTCAAAACTGACATGGCATTAGGCATAAAACAAGGCACAAAAATTGGTAGAAGTATATAGAAAAGAGACTGAAAGAAATAACATGAAAGACTGCAATGCTCAACAAAAAGTGCAAAGAAAGCAGAGAAAATTGGCTGAAAACAAACAAAGGGAACAATTACAACTAACAACAATGAAATTGTGTAAGTAGTGATAAAATGAATTGAATGATATTCTTGTTTATCACAAAAGCTCTAGAGTAAAAGCAAATTTCTGCAGGAGGTTAACAATTTTCTGGCAGAACTGATGTGCAGACAAAAGTGTAATTTAATTAGAATGAACAATAGATCATCTAGAGTTTCTTTGCTGTAAGATTTGTGAAAAACCTGCAAACATTTTACTTTTAGGTTACTTCCAGTGACTGCAGTGAGCACCACGAACAGTTTGCCTCAGTGCTTTAGCGACAGCTGACGTGGTTCTCTGTGCAGAGGGATGACTTTTACATAGCACAAAAAAGGTCACAGAGTTTATTTTGCACTTGTGTTTTTTTAAACTTTACTAGCCTCCATATGTCACAAATGACAAGAAGTTCACAAATGGGAGGCCTGACACAATTTTCATTTATCACATTAATGTTGTTGTTGTTTCCAGAGCTACCCTGAATTTTATAATACTGTATATATTAGTAAGGGTGAAAAATGAAAACGTTCCTCCCCGGCATCCTCTGACAAAGATAACCTGACATCACGCTGAGATATTTTATAAAAGGTCGACTTTATCTCCACCATGTTCTCAGCAGTGAGTCATAGTCAATACCTGGTTTCCACACAGGAAGATGAGCTGGCAGTAACCTCTGCGGTGTGCAATGGTGACTTAGAGACCAGTCAGGAGGAACATGTAAGACCCCTGCTGCATTTGTGGAGCTTATGGTTGGTTGCATTGAAAAATCCCGCCAGGACTGATCTGATCAGGTCCTGCTAGAAGCCAGTGTTTGTGTCTAGTGGCTTTTGGTGTCGATTAAAAATGAATTTTATTTTGCCTCAGTGTTAGATCTGTGTACTCTTTGCAAAACAGCATGTAATTAAAAGTTCCGGTTGAGTTTTTTTGTTATCTGTGGCTATGTTTTTTAATGGTTGCTGCTTCTGGGACATGCTTGTTCCCTGCATAACAAGCATGGGATATTCAAATGCAAGCAAATACAGCTCTTTAGTTTGTTTAGTCCTGAAGTAACTTCTGTTGCAAAAGAAATGCTTACCTGTGGATTTAGTATGTGGATAGATGTGATACTGAATGTGTACAAAATTTGGTGAGACCTTGAATTGCAAACAAAATCAGTGTGTTGTAGTGGTGTGGAGCTTTAGCATGTTATTGATGACTGGTTATTTCCGTAAACGTATAAGCCACCTGTGCTGGAGCACCTTGAGGAAGAGACATAAACTACACAATGTAGGAGATAACATCAATACAGCTTTGATGCACTTTTCTGGCTTTTAAAATTTAATTCCTAACCACAGATGACATATTAAAGATAAACTGCATAGTGTAGTGCTTTACACTTTGGCCTAACAAGCGAAAGAGCCTCAGGTTGTTCCCAGCAGGAGACAAAAACTCTTGGCTGTTGTGTCAGGAAGTCATCGGGAAAGTGTGTACTTGCGGTTGGCTGTCTTTTATATACAGTGTGTGTTTCTAACTAATCCTTTGACTGACTATTGTTTGAAAGATTCAAATCAAGTGTCAAATTTTAAATCCAGCTTTATTTTTTAGCTCATCATGCTCCAGTACTTTAAAGTATTAGGGTGTCTGTATTCATTAACTTCTTGTTGCTCAAGAATTTCAGATGTATTTTAATTCAATTCAATTTTATTTATACAACTCCAAATCACAACAATGGTTGAGGTGCTTTAAATTGTGAGGTAAAGACCCTACACTGCACTGACCACTCCATGATGCCACACTGGTTAACAAAAATGGAAGTATGAACATAATTAAAAGGAAATTACTGAGCTGTGTTTAAGTATGACGACGTGGCTAAGATGTATATTATCAGGTAATTGTGTGAATGACAGCTACTGCTGTGGCTTCAGTTGTGCTGTGATTGCTGCTTTCCTTCCTCTCAACAGTCCACATGTTTCTTCCCTACCTTTTGGCCTCTTTGCCATCCCGTCGTCTGTCTGTTCACCATCACATCCACATAGGCCTACGTTCTGCAACCTATCCCTCCATTGAGTTCTAATTTGTCTGCTTTAATTGTATTCACGTCCTCCGCCCTTCATATCGATCCCTTCACCTCTTCTGTTGTTCTGTCTTTTGTGTCCCGACTTTCTCACACGACTCCTGCTGTTCTTGCAGCTGAAAAATAGCGGCGAGATCAAACTGGAGCCCCTGTCAGCCTCCCTGGTTCGATCGGTGGCAGCTGTCACCTCCCAGGCCTCCATCGCCATGGTAACCAAGGCATCAGGCAGCATTGCCGGTGATGATGATGGTCTCCGTTTAGAGAAGTCCACTGCCGTCACCTACATCCCTGCCCAACAACAGGCTTCCAGTAGCACCAGCATTCACCAGGAGAGGGCGCCGAAGTACTTCTCCATGACCCAGAGTGGGGACCCAGGCCACCCAGAGTCTGAGCTCAACTCCTCCCCTCATCCCTTCCCTGAGAGCCAGGAGAAATTTGGGGCCCCTCCTGCTCCCACCTCCTCAACTGATCACAGGCAGGAGGAGGAGAGTCGGAGAGCACCGAAAGAGGAGGAGGTGAGGCAAAGACAGCAGGGAGGAGCCAGAGAAGCCGGCCAAGGCAGCAGCATTAAGGGTAAGCGGCACTCCCCCGACAGGGACAGAGACGACAGGCAGCAGCATCCCCGGCTTCAGCACTTTGCCGAGCCCTCTTTGTGGGGGGGCGAGTCAGAGTCTCTGCCCAGCTGGAGAGCCGCAGACGGAGACTCCCACAAGAACAGAGACAGAGCAGAGGGAGGAGGACGAGGAAAAGGAGGCTACCTGAGGGAGGCTGCAGCAGCGCACAGTTCCTCCACACATGAGCAGGAGAGAGGCAGTGGCCCGGTCTCAGGTAGGAAGCTTCTCTGTTGATTATAACATAAAGAGATGGAGATAATTGGGGTGATGGGTGGATGGGTGGGGGCAGGGGGTGGGGGGGGATTGAGAGAAGGATGGACAAAGATATAAAAATAGAAGGGGCAAAAAGAAAAGACAAAACGGAAATGACAAAAAGACAGAAGGAGAAATGTCTGGGGAAGGGGCTGCTCTCATTATCCTCATTGTCTCATGCAGCATGCTCCCACGCATGATTGGTTTTTGCCGGCTGCACACACACTTGTCCCAGCTGGGGGTGTTTGATTTGGCTGATACAGAAAGAGAGAGGGAGAGGCGTCTGAGACTGCATCTAATTAGCATATTTTTCCATGAATTTACCTCGTGGCTTCTTTGTCTGGAAAGAGGAAGCCCTTTCCTAACATGCTGTTGATCAGCTAAGATTTTTATATAGAACTGTCTCTCCTCACTGCTGTGGCCTCTACAGGGGCTGTCATCCCTTTTGCACCACATTACGCCTGTGGCTTAGCTGTGCACATGCTACAGTAAAATAGGCCTGACCTGTTTTTATGTACTAATGCACAGAGTGTCCAGGGGTGGTCCTTTCCCATGCATGCACACAAACAGTACATGCAGAGATGAAAGCACTCATTGAGAGAGTGCAGAGCAATTGTTGGACACTTAAATAAAGCAGGTAGAGGACAAGAGGGACACAATGGAAGGCTTGTCTGCAGGCTATAGCCTTATTTACTTCTGCATGAGTAAATCTTCACTATAGTAAGATCCTTTATACGAGCTTATCATGATTCACTGGGGAAATACCACAACATGCCTAAAAGCCTTAATAAGACACATGTTAAGCCTACTGTGTAGTTGTCCTTCTGACTGTGGCCAGAGTTTTTCACCATACTGTGAGGTATCTCCACAGTATATTTAATACACATTAAGTGGGGATAGTCTGGGATTCCTCCCTGCAGGAAATCCTGATCATCTCACACTTTACTTTCTATGCAGCATTTTCATTTTCTGTATCAGTGTAGTGGACATTTTTTTAAAAGAAACAGAAAACTGCACTGTAATGCAGCGAGGCTCTCTGGTATTCTGTACTGCTTTCAAAAATATTTCCAGTGTAATATTATTCCTGCTATCCCTGCTGAGTCAACATACATATAGATTTACTTTGCTGCCCTCTTAACTTTGCCTCGCTCCAGAGAGTGTAATGAACTAACAGTGTCATATCAGGCTTTTCTGTTTTTGTTTGCCCAAAGGGCCATTTGTCACCTGCTCACATTAATAATTACGTTTCTTTTAATAGCTCAGATACCCATGTTCAAAACTTTGTGCACACTTTAAAGTATGTCAAGTATATCTGTGCTTTCAGGTGATTCAGAGGATATTCGTGTGCATCTCAGATATGTTTCTGAAGGTGAAAACACAGGCAGGCAGAAAGATAAGATAGCACACTAGCAACAAAACATATTCAAAAAGTTGCTCAAAGCTTCTTCTTCTTACATATAACTTGCAGAGTAACAAGTTAACAAAAGCATTTTTCACTGGTGGGAAAAATGTTTTTGCTCAAAATATTGAGGTGAACGTGTCTTCTAACGTCTGCAACTATGTGGCTCGAACTTAAATCCGACAAAATCGTTTCCCTGTGTGCATGCATGCATTTCACGGAGTTGGTGCACAAACAGATATATGGTAACCTCATCTTCGTGTTTAGTAACACATGAATCCATTTCCAGATAATTATCGGAGTATTTACACTGTGATTGTTTGCAAAAAAGGGTTCTTTTAAAAAAATGCTTCAGGAACGTTTTGATATATTCAAATTTATAAGAGACAAACAAAATTATAATCAGTTCAGTGAAAAGAACAATGTGGTCATTTCCAATAAACCCAGCGCTAAAATATCAGATGGAGCTTCCCTAAATTCATCAGCCAACAAACAAAAAGTGAAAGGTAGATTTTAAAGAGCCTTTAAACTAATGCTACACCCACACAGTGCATTTTAAAAGTTGACTTTGACTTTTCTGTTAGTTTAATTTAGTTTTACCTTTTAGGGCTCCTGCATCCATGCTAATATGTTTTTATTTCAAAACACTGCTAACATCTACACTGTTTCACCACATTAACACCAATTAAGGTGGGACTATTGAAAATACTGCTGAACCAGATGTAGTTTGAAAAGTCTTAGTTCAAGATATAGACTGTATATAAAAGTTGAACATAGAAAGGCTTTAATTCTTGCCTTTGGTTGGAAAAAGAAATCTGAGAACGTAGAAGTCTGAAAAGATGAAAGGTGTAATGTTGTATTTCAGGCTGTTGAAAAGATTTGAATTTTACCCAGTTCCCAAACAGATCCATGTTTACTCCCACTCAGCAATTTTCTGTTGAAAAGAGTTACTAAAAACTTCTAAATGGTAACCATTGTATATATAAAGTATAAAAAAATTTGCATGCCATTTATTGTAAAACCAAAAATTGTTTGCACGGACAGGGATGAAGTGGTAAACAGTGTCATCTCACAGCAAGCTCATCTGAGGAATTTCCAGAGGTATCATATCCTCTCAGATTTTAAACAAGTGTAATCACAGTGGGACATATTTTCCATATTTTCACATCTGGAAAAGTTATCTTTTTAATATTTTTTCAACAGGTTTTGATGGAAGGCCTGTGGCACAAAATCTTTTATGTAAATATCTGTAATTTTGATCAGTTAATATACACTATTGCATTCAATTTTTCTCCCAGATGTGCCGGATCATCACGCGCCACTGAGGCCACTGATAGCTAAAGTGTCATCCAGGACTGTGTCTCACGTTTCAAGCAGCCAGCAGCAGCAGAAGACCGTCATTCAGCCTCCCCAGACCCTCCCTAAACCTTTCACACAGCAGTCTCCTCCAAACCAACCCAAACCTCCATCATACATCGAGCCCCAGCCGTACTCCCAGGCCCCACCAACATATCCCAAGCCTTTCAATCACTCGCCACAAACCCAGCCCAAACCTCAGGGATTCGTCCAACTTCTCCCTAAGCCTTACCAGCAGACAGCACCGCAGCCTCAGCTCAAACCCCAGGTGCCTCCGCAGACCCCCCCCAAACCTCAGTCCTTGCCCCAGGCGCTCATCAAGTCCCAGTCCCTGCCCCTGGAACACATCGAGGACTTGGGCAGACTCAGTGATCATTCTGGGGACCTGCTGTCCCCCACAGAGTCCGGAGACCAGCTGTCTGACGGCATGTCCAGCAAACAGATGTCCATAAAGGAGAGGTGAGTGACAGCTGAAGGTTTCATCTAGTGCAGATTTACTTATAGATTTATTTATTTGTTGTAGATGTAAAAGCAGAGGGGGAAAAAAGATGTAGAGGATATGATTAAAATGTCCAAAACAACACCCAAAAGCAAATTAGTACTCAATTCCAAAATTACGATTTGTGGTCTCTGGAAGGTGCTGCTCCTCATAACGACAAAACTCTATGGTGGTAATCCCTCTGAGCGCTTATTTGGGCAGCTGTTTTGGAGATAAAAAACATGCTCAGGTTTGAGAAACAATATCTGGTATAAAATGCGAAGTCTATTGCTGCCGTGTTTGTCGTTATGCCTCATTATGTCTAGTGAAATTGGTTCAGTAACCATACAAAACCATTTTTTCACATAAATGAAATAAGTGCAGTTTAACCAAAAGACCTGAAACTTATTTTTTTCTGAATATAAATACCTTCAAAGGCTTTGCTGCCAAACATGGAATACAAACAATGGCACGCATGACCGTGACTGGGATCCTTTAGGTGAATGAAAATTCATAAAGAAAATAATTCTTTAAAGCTTGTAGCCTAGCAACACTGGCTAGGCTACAAAGTGGATTCACAAGTTCTGGATCCAATCAGAGTTCGGCTCTTTACAAGGTGTAAAATTAAATGCCAGCAAAGATCAGATTTTGATTCTTTTCTGCTGGCTGAGTCAAAAAAGCCAAAGCTTGCTAACATTGTAGTGTTGCACCTGATAAGACTGTGTGTCCTTCACTGCCGTATATAGGTTTGTTTAACTCTTTCACATCCATGGAGGTGGGAGAGATTCATTATTAGCATCACTGTGTTTCACAGCTGGCAGAGAGCTGAGTGGACTGTTAGAGTCCCCTGAGAGTTTGCACATTCCTCCTAATGCCCTCATTTCTGCCCTGTCCAGACAAGGAGAGGAGATTATGACATACTTTCCTTTACCCCTCGGCCATTCGTTATCAGGGCTCCTCATGCAGTCTTTGGAGGCCTTTGTTACAGTTTTTCTCGATTGCTTAAACACATTTCTTGAAACTATGCCTCGTATTTTCAAAACAGTAAACACAAATCCATAACTTCTCACCCAATTTCCCAAACATCGTATTGTCAGGTCAAAATGAAGCTCTATACTCAAAACCATTTGCTCTTGCTGAAAAACCAAACTTTGACTACAGACATCACACACACGGCCTCAAAAACACATGCACGACAACATAGTCGTACACATTGGTGCAATAAATGTAAAACAGTATTCCCAAAACTGGCAAGTTATGTTGCTTGTGGTTCTTCCCCTCAAAAACCTTTTCACATGATGAACACAAAAGACGCAACCAATGTACATACAGTGGGACATTTTTATTCATGTACCATCCAGTACAATACACACCAAAAACATTATTCCACCTCAGCATCCTGTCTTTGGTTTGAGTCAGGCCAGAGAATTTCATTGACATAACAAGCTATATTGGCCCTAGCTAGGCAGTGGGGGTAAAATCCTCTTGCATGCCTGATCCACCCCTGGCATGCATCTACTGATATGTCTAGGCAGGCGTCTTTCGCGGCCTGGAGGAGGACATAAGGTGTTGTACACCTTCCACTGCCTTGCCGAAAATACCTCCTCTATCAGGTTTAGAAAGGGAGAGTATGCAGGCAGAAAGATGTTAGAAAACCTTGGGTTATTGGTAAACCAGTCATGAACCATAGCAGCGTGATGGAAGCTGACGTTATCCCAAACAACAACGTAGTGAGGCTGCTCTGGCTGTGCTGGTTACCTGCAGTCCCGCTGAAACATATGTTGTCTCAGACCATCAAGAAAAGCAAGGAGAAGCATAGTGTTATAGGGTCCTAGAATCAGATGGCGGTGGAGTATCCCTCGTTGGCTGATAGCTGCGCACATAGTGACATTCCTTCCATGCTTACCAGGGACATTTACAATAGCCTAATAACCAATTATGTTCCTCCACCTTCTCCACCTCCTCCTCCCTGGTGTCCTAGACCACCTTCTCCTACTGCTCCTGGACCTCTTCCTTTGCATGTCTTTGGATCAATTGTTTCAAACCTGAATGAGCTGACTTGGGCCCTTTTGTTTATCCATTAAAGTTTCTGATTGGTGTGTGATACATTTTGACTCATAGTGTTTCCACTTCGTTAACTATGTGCTATTTGAGCTAAAGCTGTGCTGATGTGAGTTAATTGACTGCTAGTGCTTTCTAAGTGACCACATGGTGTAAGCACTGACAAATGTAGGGATTTGTGTGTAGTTTTACAGTTCACCACATCTGACTCATGTGGTAAAGCAGGGGCATCGTGTTTATAGTTCAAGGAAATGGGTGTGCTTCTTGGAAAGTGGCATTAAAATTTGAAATTTGGGTTCACAAGATTGGTTATAGTTTTTAAGCAATCGAGAAAAACTGTAATAGTTGTGTTTGCAGCAAAAGGTCTCTGGTCTGGATTTTCTCCCTTGAAAGGATTTCTTTCCTATGATTTGAACTAAAAGCACGAATATGTAAAACATATTTATATATAAATTTGAAAAGCACCATTATCTCAATATTTTTATTTCCATGTATTTTTATATTGTCATTTTGTACACATATATGGATTTAGCCATCGTAAACGTGGAGGTTACCCATTGGCTTCTAGACTTTGGCCCTAAGAATTTTACAAGGCACTGTCCAATGACAGAACACAGATTTTAAAAAAAAAAATAAGTATAGGATATTAATTAAAAGCCTAATTTTTGCCTGTTAAAAGATTATCTCTTGTCTTATGTCAGAGTGGCACTGCTGAAGAAGAGTGGTGAGGAGGACTGGAGGAACAGGATCAATAAGAAACAGGAAGTGGTTAAAGTGGCATCCACTGAGCAGCCAGCTCAGCCATGGGAAACAGATCAGACCAGCCAGAAGAAGGTTAGTCTTTACTGTGTATACAGTATAACAACTGTGAAGCCTCACTGTGGTCACATTTAGAGTGAGTCATGTTTGATTTGGCAAATTTAAACCTAAGCTAAAGAAGAAAGTACCAAACAAAATGTAGCTTTTAAAAAAAAAAAATTATAGTGAAAATTAAATCTCTCTTTCCAGTATCCAGCATTAAAATAAATGATCATTTATGCAGTTGACACTTTTGTGATTATATTTATTGATTTATTTGATTAAGTCAGACCCATTAACTAACTGTGCGGCTGACTTGCAGTTTTGTCGTGCTTCCCAGATACACTGGGCTGGTTCTTGCGCACTGTATGTAGAGAAACTGCACTAAAACCTGTCTCCTCACGTAAATGTTTGTGGTTTCTACATCGCTGTGAATAAAACTGTGTGTGCTCAAAATATGACTAGCAGGTCATTCTCCACGGATTACATTTCCTGGAGATGTAAGTAAAGTGGGCACAGGTTTCTCACTTGAGTTCCAACAGATTGTGGTTTAAAACAACATTTGTCTTAAATGTTTGCAGAAAATGTCATGACATGACCAATATAAATGAAACCAAATAATAGGAATAAATTTAATCCCCTGTTTCAGAAAAGTGTTATATCCGCTTTTCATTTAGCTTCAGGTATATTTTTACAGAGCCTTTGCTCTAACAGTTTTTGTTAAACATAGTAAACACCAGTGCCTCATTTCCCTCCCCATCCTTCATCGTTACCATGCCAGCTTCTGCCCCCCCCTCTCTTTCAGTTAAGTGCTCCTTTTCATTTCATTCCCTTTAGCCCATCTGTTGTTTGAGCGCAGTGGTGTCCGACCAGCGTGGCATCCAGCCCTCAGACAGCAAACACTAAATCATCCGCCTCGTTCTGCTTGTAGAATTAGCAGTCTGGGCTATTACAAATGAATTTTAACACAATCGGGGAAGCTTCAGGCTAAGTTTGACTTAAACCTCGAGAGGTAATACTTGAAAGCTTATCTGACAGAAAGAGTTATTTTGGGAATCTCTTATAAGTATTTATGCATCTCTGTTGGCTTAAACAGCAGCTAGAAAGACATTTATAAGCTCAAAGAAGTTCTAATTTTGGGATTTGGGACTAGGGCACTTTAAAGGACTCCTTTCCTGCAGCTCGTACACTCAAAATTAGTATTCTGTGAGTTGAAACCGCCTGCTTAAACGCTGGATGCTAATCCTTAAGGCGATCTCGCCCCTAAAACCCATTAGCAACAATAGCAGTAGCCCCCCCTCACTCTGACGTGTACTTCCCCTGTGTTTAACCCCTCAGGAGGAAGGGGTGGTTGTTCAGGACTCCTCTCTGTCTGTGTCTGAACAGCTGTGGGTAAGACCTGTTGGTTATTAGCTTGGCGTGGGATCTCTGTTTTCCTGTCACAGTTTTGTTTGGATGTTGTGCGAGGCTGCTTTTTGCTTTTCCTGAATCTGCTGGTCTGTCGATGTTCTAACAACATCTAATATTTAACATTTAACACATGGTCTTAATACTAGATTATATAAAGTCATTGGGGCTCTAAATATTTTAATTAAGCACTTCTTAAGTAAAGTGCTCATGCTCAGAAATACTATAGCATTTGATGAGCAATCACGAGTTCACTTTGCACAAGTCACATCTCCACAGGTTGGCTAAGAAACTGCTTTAAATGCCAATATATTATATTTAACGAACCCTGGTATGAAGATATGTGGCTTATTATATTTTTTGAGTTTGAAATAAAATACACTGTGAATGTCTTTTATAGTTTTGTATTTTGTTGTAAAATTTAAAAATAATTCCCGCAACTCGTAGCCACCATTGTTGTTAAGATTGTAGTGTTTGGTTGCAATTTTTGTTTCCTTCTATGACATGGACATGTTTGATATTCAACCTTTTTTACAACCTTTTTTATTTAAACCTGAAAATAGTTTAACAAGGAAAGCAAAGAAGAAAACATAATGGGCGTTAGTCAAACTGTATATCACAATGATGGTGTTCACAGAGGCGATATGAAGAGAATACGGAAATATCTGTGTTTGTGCAGCATAGCTCCTCTTTGCCGATCTAGAAGACGGCAGTTTTATATATTCTGATTTTCTCGATCGATTCCATTAGCAATAATTTGTATTTAATGTTTGTTGCCCTTTTGGAAATTCTATTTGTGTCTTGTGGCAACTGTCAAACAAGTATAACAACATTTAACAATATAGAAACCACTGTTACGCACATTAAAAACCTTAGAAAAACAAAAGAAAGTGCTGTGTACAAATCCAGCAGCAGCAAGACAGCATCTATTTTTGGTCGTTATCCGAGGCCAGTTAGACTCCTTGTGCGAGAAAAATGTAGACACAGTGTTTGGTTTTATGATCAGCAGATCTTTTAGTTGACCAAATGCATCAAATGCTTTGTCTTTGCGCACAAGCACTTTCCTCCCTCTTTCTCCTCTTCCTAGCAACAGGAAGGCTTTGAAAACGAATTCTACATGTTTCCTTTTTACTGGAAATTGCAACCAAAAGGAGCACTTTAACATTTTATGATGCTTCTAATATGGAGTGCAACCAGTTTACATTGCAGATCAAAAAATGTGTTAAATATTTTCAACTTTTAACCAGTAAAAATATACCGCACATGTTTGACAGTGTGAACAGGCAACATGTTAAGACCCACGAGATTGAAAGAGACGGGGTTCCTTTAAGTTTTACGTTTTCATTGCACAGGTAATGTAATTTTCTCCTGGGCGAAGTGGCTTTTTGCGATTTGTTGCCTTGTTACTAACAGTAAACATAAATGTATTCAGCAACCTTTAACAAAAGTAAGTGCATTCTTTATTTTGGAGTGTTTTATTTAGAGACAGTGAAACTTCCTTAATTCTTTTGAAAGGCTTTTGTCATTTCTTAAATGAATAATGAATATTTAAAACCGGCATGTTTTAAAGGTAAAATTAAATTAGCATCATGTTTACTGTTTAATAGTCAAACTGCAGTTTCTGGCTTTGGTCTTCTTTCCTTTGCATCCATCGTTTGTCATCCTCTGTGTTCATCGTTTTTCCCTCGTTTCCTTTCCTGTCTTTCAATTTTCCACCCACTACTACATCCTCAGGAGCCTGTCTTCTCCTCTACCTTTTCTCCTCCTATCTCCCTTGGCCAAAAGTGTCAGTATATTGACCATCATAGTCAGGTAAGGTCATGCGCCTAGCATGCTCAAACAGGCAGCATGTACTGGAGTCTTATCGTTCTTGCTTGGTCTGCAGCTACTCATGTGTTGAGCACTTTCTGCGTTATTGAAATTGATTTGGTTACGCCAACACGAGTGTACAGCCATCACTTCCACTGACGAATACAGTAGACTATATATAGCAATGCACCTAGCATGCTCGAATGCATCCAATCTTTTTATAACTGCTTGGTTTGATACTGTTACTACATGAATAATTGCGCCTTTGGGAACAAAGCAGTGAATTGGAGCTACAGAGGTGATGCAGTTCTTCCATGTATTTGTTTTATGTTTTAATCTTATTAAAAACAAGTCCTACATGGCTGGAAATACATTGAATTGAAGACTAACAGTTAGCTTCATTGTGTAGAGATGATTGCTTTTCATGCAGGGCTTGACACTTTAACCTAATAATCATTCATAATCTGATAATTTGACATGTCTGTGCAGAAGACGGGGGAGGAAATTGAAGCCCAGATGACCATTGAGGAGAGGAAGCAGATGATTTCAACTCGTGAGGATGCTTGGAAGGCAAAGGGCAAAGGAGCAGCTAATGACTCCACCCAGTACACAGTGGCTGCACGTATGGTCAAGAAAGGTGGGTGACTGGGGTGGTGTTTAAAAATGCTATAGAAAAAGACTTTGAAGCAACAGTATGCACCCAAAAAAATGGATGTATTTGGACTCTAGTGCTATTTACAAATCTGCATTGACTTAGTTGGTGACACTGGCTGTCGAAATGTAGAGATGCACTTGGCTTCTGGTGCCAAAAATACCAAATGCAGAGTCTTTTTTTCACAGGCATTAAAGAAAAATTCAAGGACCTGATTGTGAGCAGGTTCATGTAGTAGTTATGTCGCTTGCTCTAAATTTGTGTCTATGTGTCTGCAGGCCTGGCAGCCTCCTCCTCCGTTATCAGCCCAATACTGTCGCCTGTCTCCACCAAGCTGAAGAGCAGCACGCCAGCTGTCAACAAACCACAAGAGGGTGAGATAGATTTGCAAGTCATCACTGTCACCCCAGAGAAATCGCTGTCAGAGCTTTTAAAAAACTAGTTTGCAGTTTACAGAAGCTGA
The DNA here is from genome assembly GCF_018398535.1 of Haplochromis burtoni. Taxonomy (NCBI): domain Eukaryota; kingdom Metazoa; phylum Chordata; class Actinopteri; order Cichliformes; family Cichlidae; genus Haplochromis; species Haplochromis burtoni. Next base: position 2,500,233 of record NW_024582388.1, on the reverse strand, counting down.
TGGATTTAAAAATAATTCCTAAAGTTCATAAAAAAATATCAGCTAATAACTTAAAAACAGTAATAACAGCACAAAACACAAAAAAGCTGGATGAACTTGTGTGTTTAATTTAATTACTTTAAGAAAATTTTAAGGGGTCCTGATATGTTTTCCTTTATTTTCTGTCAACTATAACTTTAAAATAACTTGGTGGATCCTCATATTGAATATGGCCAAAGTTTCAAATATGTAGGCCAGTTTATGTACAAGTATGAGACAGAAGCTTTAGACTATTCTAAGTTTGCTATTTATCCAGAATATCAGTGAGAGCAGGTAATCCTGTGAATACAACAGCCTCACCTACCTACTGTTCACAATTTTTGTATGCAAATAGCAGAAGAGCGTTGGCTTAAAGGGAGAGACACTAAAACAGCTTGTAAACAGAGGAAGAACTAAGAGACTATGCCAAGGCCCAGTATATGATAAATAAGGATCATTTTGAACTGTGAATAATGTAAAAGCAGTCCAGAAAAATACAGGGATAGAAACGAACGTAATGAGAGCACCTCAATCTTAATCACAGCTGTTGTTTTAAAACTTGAATTATGTCTTCCAGAAATTGAGGCGAGGCCGGACATGGAGTCAGATAAGAAGCTTGACAAGTTGGAAAGCTTCTTGGGGCGCTTGAATAGCAAAGGTAAGTACATCCGCAGTGACTTTGACCTCATCTTAGGAATGTATTTCATTTTAAAAGCATTTTTAGTGCCAATCCCCCAAAAATATCAACACTCTGCAGTGTTACCTTCAAAGAATCTGTATAGATTGCATCCTTATTATTTTAAACTGTTTTTTTTTCAGTGGCAGGTTTGCAGGAAACCACTATAACAGTGACTGAGAAGGCCGTGAAGGAAGTGATGAAGCTGGATGATGAGATCTTCTCCAAGTTTTACAGGCGTGTCGCTGAATTTCCACGCATGCCCACCAGGATTGACATCAGCGAGGATTTTGACAGCATATTTGGCTCCCAGGCTCCCAAGTAAGAAAAAAAAGCTTCTAATTATACATCATCGGCCTCTTGGTAATTATTTTCCATTGTACTCATACTCATTTTTTCTTCCTGACTAGGCTGACTTCAGCCATGGTGCAGCACAAGCGCTCAGTTCGTCCTTCTAGAAACGTTCAGTCATCTAAAAACCCTCTGAAGATGCTGGCAGCTCGAGAGGACATCCGACATGAGTACACAGAGCAGAGACTTAACGTGGCACAGTTGGAAAGCAAGAGAATGAAATCCGAGAAGACGAGTAAGAACATTACTCTGTGTTTAGGAGTTTGTAGAACAGAAGACTTAATAGAGCCCCTCTGTTATTGTTTGTAATAAAAAAAGCAACAACAGCAAAATTGGAAACATTATTGTCGTTTCGAGCCAACAAAACTACATTGATTTTTAACCTCTGCAAATTAGCGTGACCCATTTATACAGACGTTTTTTTCTGCAGGGATTTTATTACTTTAATGTTTAATGAAGCAGTTATGTTAGTTATTTATTAATTTTTATTCCAGTAGGCCTTTATTGTTTTTATAAAGTGTGTATTTTCTCATTTCAGTGAATAAAACCTCAGAATACTCCGAGGCTGCTCTGGCAGGTCTGGCCAGTAAAGAAAACTTCAGCAATGTGAGTCTGCGCAGCGTCAACATCTCAGAGCAGATGTCTAACAACAGCGCTGTGCCGTACAAGAACATCATGCTGATGCAGATCAAAGGTGAAAACTCGCTTATATTGTGTGTTTGTCTTAACCTGTCTACCATTGTTTAATGCTGTGTCATCTCCAGCTCCCAGACATGAAATAAACATAATCTTGGACTACAACCTTTTAAATGAGAGCTTCATTCATTCTTCATTTAGTCTAAAACTAGGTCTAGTGGCACTGTGGGGTAGGGGTTAACACATTTGCTTTACCTAGTTTAAGATCAGGAGGAGACACAAACCCTTGTGCTGATCCCAAATCTGAATAAATGGGAGAGACGAATCTGGTGTAACAGCTGTGCCATATCAAATATGGGAAGCCCTCTCCTTGGGGAAAAATGAGCAGCCAAAACTACCTTTAGTTTTCAGAAACTGGCTGTTAATGTTTAGGTTCATACTGCAGTTAGTGTTCTATATGAAAGTCATATTGTTGCATCATAAACTGCATCCATAAACTGTGTACCTGCGTGTCACAAACATGGAATCTGCTAATAAATCCTAGACTTTCCTTGAAAACTCTGCAATTTCAGCAATTGAATGTAATTGTATTAATAAGGCTTCAAAAGGCACTAAGAGGGTTGAATTAGCAGATAGTTCTCAGCTGTGTCAGCACCACCACCTGCTGTGGCAACCACACCCCTAATTTTAATGTTTCACAGTATTCAGTCCAGTGATTTAAACATGAAGTGATTGAGGTGAAGCAGACATCTTGCTGTAGGCGTCTAGGTTGGTAGCCTCAAGAAAGTCAAAAGTGGTCATGCCTCGAATAATAAATAAATAATACTATTATTATAAAATATTGAGTTTTGTATGTACAGCAACAAACAAAAGGGGAAATTGCTGTATACAAAACAGAATCTTTTTTAAAGGCTGTAATCTGCATTTTAATGATGATACATCAACAGAGCTATCTGTGAATAATAAGTCTGTTTTTCATATGTTGATTTGGTCATCTCAACGTGTAGTCAGGCTTTTGCTCCTGTGATAATCCACCAATAAGAAAAGAAGGGTCACACAAATTGTCGTTTCCATCTGTCCTTGTAAAATACTCAAAGGCGCTACACAAGTTTTGCCTCAAGCAGAACATCTATGATAAATCTACGGAGAAAATGAATTAAAGTGGCTTCATATTTCTTGCAGGTCGTCGTCATGTTCAGACCAGACTAGTGGAGCCCAGAGCGTCGTCTCTGAACAGCGGGGATTGTTTCCTGTTGGTCACTCCAGAGCACTGCTTTGTTTGGATGGGAGAGTTCTCAAACGTTATTGAGAAGGCGAAGGTGAGTGTTACCACTCTGTCTGGTGTGGTCAGAGCTACAGTAGCCATACTGGTGTTTGAAAAAAAAAGATTCATTGATTATTTAACTTTCATTCTCTGCGCACACACCAACTGGCACATATGCCCATCTGCTCCTCATCAAACACGTTTTCAGCCTCTCCATTTTCCCAAAGGACGTCTGTCTAGACAGTTTTTAATAAACATTTGTTTTTCTTCTCTGTGATCTTTACACACTTTATTGTGATTTTATGCATGAAGAGCCAAGAAACAGTCGACCAAATCTCTTTAGTATGACTTTTTTTGTTGTTGACTTTAATATTTGACATTCTTATGAAGTTTCACCTCTTACTTCTGAGGGGTATTAAATAAGCTAAATTTATTTGTTGTCTACATCAACATCATGGTGAGGATATGGTTACATTTACTCTTTATTTTTCTTTATATGCGACTCAGATCTACTTTATTCTTGTCAGTTTAAACAGCAAATCACATGTCTAGTCTTTTTTTTTATCATCATTGACACAGCTTCTGTATGTGTTACTAAGTTAGATACAGGTCTGATTTTCTTCACTTAATTTGACCTTAGTTTGAACAGTAACCCAAAATTTACACTACTCCAGTCGTCACCAAGATAACTCAACTCTGTCCCGGGGAGATGAGCGAGCTGAGCGTTGTGTCTCTCTACTAGAGCCTTGTTAAGTTAAGAGATGCTGACAGTAGTGGTTAAGTGAGCCTCCACATCCTAAAAGTTTGGAAAACTCTCTCAGGGAAACCATTCATGTAACATCCACACCGCTCCAGGCTCAGATTCCACATCCACACACAGGATTAAAAAGTTTCCTCTTTGTCATCTGCTTACACTTCATTGGCCTCCATGTTTACGTCTATGCATGCAGATTAAAACAGAATCTAGCCCATGAAACTGAAATCTATCATATTTAATAGCTGATAAGATGATTCTTTTTCTTTTGTGAATGCAGGCAAACGATTTGGCCACATTCATCCAGACAAATAAGGACATGGGCTGCAGGGGGAACCAGGTGCAGACCATCGAAGAAGGGGTGAACCCACAGAGTCCAGATACTCAGGAGTTCTGGTCAGTCCTCGGTGGACAGATGGCATATCAGTGTAAGACATAAGCTTTTGTCTGTGCGTTTGAACCACTGCACACACTTGCGTTGATAATATCTTAACATTTTCGGTTACTATGTTTAATTGTAGCGGCGGGTCCAGCAGAGGAGGACGAGCAGTTTGAGAATGCCATCGTGGAAACCAACTGTATTTTCAGACTGCAGGATGATAAGCTGGTTCCTGATGATGATGAGTGGGGGAAGGTCCCACGCAGCTCCCTCCTGACATCCAAGGAGGTGATCTATAAAAGCCTCATTATAATTTTGATAGCTGCTTTTAAATTTTCAGCAGAATTTCACGTTTCCGCTTTCTGAACTTGGAAAGATTTCATGAACGGAGAGGAAATAGGATTTCATCACTGGTGTAGTTTAGCTTTATTTTTGGTTTGCATGTGAATGGGACACTTTTCAGCATTTCTGTCACATGTGCCACATGAGAATGCAAACCACTGTATTACAGAAGAGAAATATTACATGGAAGAAATCAAAGTTTCTTCTAAAAAAATAAGAAGCAGACCTGTAGATGAAGGTCAAAGATAATGAATGGACTCTCTGGAGTCTAGAAGGTGGTGGTGGTGGATCAGAGAAAGAATTTCTGATGCAAACTTTATATGAGATGCAAAATAAAAAGAAGCTGGAGATTCACTGTCCTGAATTTACAGGGACTGAACCTATGCTAACTTTCTGGAGCTAGAAAGGACTATTTTTGGAGACCGTCAAGCTATCAGCTTACACTTAGTTGGCAAGCTGCATGCATCCACTGTATATTGCACAGACACCTGCAAATTTGAACTAAGTAACATACAAAGGGGCAAGAGTTTCAGTCACTAAAGTGATGCACACACTTCTTGGATTGTCTCTTGCAAGAGTGTCAAACATAATGTCAAAGACTCTGATCCAGCTCACTGGGCAACTTTGGGAAATGTGAAGGAGACAATCATTTTATTAGACTTTTAATTGTATTTTCAGCATAGTTAACATATTATTCTACTGATAAATACCTCCACCACATCTATTCATACTGCGCCAGAGTAATTATGTAAAAAATAAACAATTAAATTGCAGAAAAGGTTTTTTTTATACTAGAAAAATTTCTTCTTCTTTTTGTTTTGTTTTTTTAGACTAGGTCCACAGTTAAACAAACAAATCATTCTATGAATTTACAAATCTTTCTGCATTATAATTACAGGATAATCTGGTCAATAAGCTACCAGAACTTTTCCCATAATTTTACATATTAATTTATTTATTTTGTTGACATACATTTAATACGACAGCATTTCTTTATCACATAGAACAATCGAGTAATACTGTTGAAATTGCACTTCTCATATTAACAGATCTCAGGGATTAAATGTGTAGTTAAACATCTTTACATTGACAGAAAGAAGAGTTTCACTGATCTGGTTAAGTTCAAAGTGGGCTATATAGGGCCCTCGATATAAAATAAGTTTGATGTTCTTGGTCTATAGCAAACAGCAGACCATATAATCTGCTAGATTTTTCCATTAAAATGCTTAAAAAAGGGAATAAAGCTGCAAATTCATATGAGAAATCCAGTTCAGTGACTGTCAGTCAAAGCAGTCGTGCTCCTCAAAATGCAAACTTTAAGCTTTAGTAAAATTTACTGTGGTGAGTTATATATAGCTCACCACAGTACACAGAGGTTAAAACATGTTTGCAGTGATTGTTTTTTGAGTTTTTTGTATTTTACTTCTTATTTCTGGGATTTATATAACAACACTACATGTGTTATTGCATATAATATAGATGATTTTCTCCATATGTAACTTAAAAGGGGTTTATTAAGTTTGAAGCAGTGCTAACTGGGTGTCTGTGGTTGTTGTGCTTTCTGTGCTGCAGGTTTTGGTGTTTGATTTTGGCAGTGAGGTGTATGTGTGGCACGGTAAAGAGGTGACTCTGGCCCAAAGGAAGGTGGCCTTCCAGCTGGCTAAACACCTGTGGAACGGGACGTTTGACTACACGTGCTGTGACGTGAACCCTCTGGACCCCGGAGGCTGCAACAAACTCATACCCAGGTGAGAATACACATGCCTGCTTCACATTTTTACTTCTGGCCTCAATCGAACAACAAAAATGCATAGTGTTTTAAAATGATCAACTTTATTTCTTAGTTTTTAAAAGGCTTTTGGTTTCATGAAGTTTAACGTCCTTTTACTCTTTTTTTTTAACCACGCTCTTCTCCACAGGAAGGGCCAGGGCCGTCCTGACTGGGCAATATTCGGCAGGCTGACAGAGCACAATGAGACAATCTTATTCAAGGAGAAGTTCGTGGATTGGACTGAAGTAAAGTCCCCAACGCCAAAGGAAGGCTGCGAGCTTGTACCTGAGCAGAAGGTGCAAATCAGGCTCTTGTTGTATGAGGATAAATAGCTTTATTCCAGAGATTATCCACATCAGAGAAGCCTCATATATCGACTTTATCTCCCCATCTGTTTATTTGTTGGGCTGTCTCAGTCAGGCTTAGTTCATTTTGTCAGGAACAGTTTATTACACACTGGGACCAGGAATTAGAGCGGATATGCCTTTGGTTAGATGCTGTATGAAGCATTAGTGTGTCAAAGTGCCTTATTTTGCCTATTGGCTCAGTTTTCGCTATCACATCTTAACATTTCATTTGATTCTAATCCTATCTGCAATCTTTCTCCCAGGAGGCTCCAAGGCGAGAGTGCCGGCCTTACGATGCCACCCTAATGCTGCCTGTCCTGCAGTCATCAGTTTCCATGATTTTGGATGGGGTGAATGTCGGGCGTGGCCACGGTCGAGTGGAATCAGAGGACTCCATGAGGACTCAGCAGATCGTCACAGTTTCTGTGGACGTTTGGCACATCCTGGAGTTTGATTACAGCCGTCTGCCACGCCAGAGCATAGGCCAGTTCCACGAGGGGGACGCATATGTGGTCAAGTGGAAGTACATGGTCAGCACCTCAGGTTGGTCTCTAGTCATATTCTGACATGGTAAAAAATGATCTACTTGACTTTTTGCATTTGTGTGCTTTATGGCACACAAACAGGTAGGTGAGCTCTGATAATTCATTACAACACCACCTCACTCAAAAAGATGTAAACGTTTTTTGTTGTGTAGTGAAAAGAGTAGTTTTAGAGTGGTTTATTGATCCTTTTGTTGTCTGTTTCTGTATTTTGGCCCTAGTTGGTCGCAGGCAGAACCCAGAGGCAAGGAGCAGTGGGCCCGGGAAGGAGAAATGCTGCTACTTCTTCTGGCAGGGGCGACACTCCACTGTCAGCGAGAAGGGGACGTCAGCACTGATGACGGTGGAGCTGGATGAGGAGAGAGGGGCACAGGTACAAGAGACAAGGCAGTCAGTGTTTAAAAACATATTATCAGCTCTGCGGTGAAGGCTGATGTTATGAAATGCTACTGAAGTAACACACTAGCCCGCTTCCATTGAATCGTTCATCACAGGAGATTACGACGGCATTAAGATGGCTAAGAATGAAAGTTTTGTACAATGTTCTCTTTATGACGCGCACATGTACACATGTACAGAAAGATGGACAGTGCATACATTTGTAATCTTGACTTTAACAGAGTAATTTGACCACTGTGTGTTACAGATGCAGGTGCAGCAAGGAAAGGAGCCGGCATGTTTCCTGCAGTGCTTCAATGGAGGAATGATCGTCCATGCAGGCAAAAGGGAGGAGGAGGAGGAGAACACTCAGAGTAAATATTTGGACTTTTCCGTTTTTTATTCTATTTACCTTTATATATTGTTATTATATTATATTATTTTTTATTATTTAATATTGGTATTAAATAAAGAAAATAAATTGTTGTTGTTATAATATGATTTATGTTGGATTGCTGATTAAGGATTAAGGATAAAAACTTCCTGTCACTCACGCTTACCTGCTCTAATCAGGTGAGTGGCGTCTTTACTGTGTGCGTGGTGAAGTGCCGGTGGAGGGCCACCTGCTGGAGGTGGCTTGTCACTGCAGCAGTCTTCGCTCTAGAGCCTCCATGATCCTGCTCAACATCAACAAGGCCATCATCTACCTGTGGCACGGCTGCAAAACGCAGCTGCACACCCGCAGTGTTGGAAACACGGCCGCTCTTAAGATAAAGGAGCAGTGAGTGTTTATAAAGACAGTGTTTCCTCATTTTACACTCTCATCTGAGAATTGAATATCATTTCTCTCTTTGCTGCTTTCAGATGTCCTCTGGAAGCAGGTCTCCACAGCAGCAGCAAAGTGACCATCCATGAGTGTGATGAGGGGGTGGAGCCTCCAGGCTTCTGGGAGGCTCTGGGGAGAAAAGACAGGAAAGCCTATGACTGCATGCTTCAAGGTACAGGAAACAGCGTTTTTATATGTTGACACCATAGACTCAGCTTGTCTGAAATTTGCTTAACAATGCATTGTTATAACACCATTGTTGTTTCCTAGCATCACTTATACTACCATTGCCACACTGCTGCAGCAGTAACTGTAATTATAACTGATATCATTTCTAGTAAAGTTAAAAATATCTTGTTTAGCTCACATTATGAATTCACTACATACAATAAAATTCATACAGCATACTTGCTTATACTACCACACAGTAAAATTGCTCTTTTGCATTCTTGTACATTGCACAATAAAGTGCATGAATATATTATCTGTAGGTCAAATTTTAACCTTTTTAAAAGCCCTTATGATGGCTTAATAACAATTTAGTTCAATTTTATTTTATTTATAACCAACTCAAGCCTCAATGTGATTTTTACTGTAGGGCAGTGATTCTCAAATTGTGGGCCCGGTATTGCAGGTGGTCCACAGTAATAACAGAAACTCAGTTTGAAATTGCTCACAAGTATGTACAGTTACATATTTATATTCGTTTATATAAAAAGTGAATCAAAACTGGTAATAAAAGACAGTTAGTTTGTGTTATTGCAAATATTACTCTGACCTAAATTTTATGCTTATGCATTGAATTTTGTGTCCCAGTGCCAGGTGGGTTACACATTAGTCATAACACATGAGCTCAGTGTGACTATGCATATGACTGGGTAGCATTAGCAGTTCATAGTCAACAGCTTGTGTTTTTTGTTTTTTAGTATTAAAACATTCAAAGAAATGCATCACTTTCTCTTGTGTTTTGAATTGAAGATTTAAGATTGGGTGGGCTTCATGGGATTTTTTGGTTTTTAAAGAGGTCACAGGATTCTTGAATTTGGGAATGACTGTTTTAATGTAAAGACCTAATGCTCTTTACTCTACAATATAAGATTTTAGAGTATTTCACAAACTGCAGTATTTTTATTTTTTTAGGAATTAACAATAACAACAATTGTTTATCAAAAATATATAAATGAAATCAGAAATAACAGGTTTGATTTTTTTTTCCAATGTTTAACAAAATATTAAATCATGAGGTGTAGTCTAAAGCTCTCCACACCTACACTGGTCATCATCTGAAGAAGGATGATGTATCTTGTTGTTTGTCAGATCCAGGAAAATTCAATTTCACCCCACGGCTCTTCCAGCTGAGCAGCACATCTGGAGATTTTGTAGCAAATGAGTTTTTCCACCCGTCCAGAGCTCCAGACCTGGTCAGCTCGCTGCCTTTCCTGCAGGAAGATCTGTACAATGCACCTCAACCTGGTGAGACTGAAACACAAACGTTTGGCGGGTGGGGATTTATATTCTTCTAGTTAAAGCTTCCATCCATCCTTGCTCCATAAGCTTCGAGTGAGGAAACAGGAGTGTTTTAGATAGATATGCCATCCACCTCATTTAAAATCTATAGCAACTGTGTGATGCTGTCATTATCAATATGGACCAAAATCTCTGAATGTTTTCAGCGTCTTGTTTAACCCACTACTAGCTGAGTATACAGTGGGCCAAAATGTATTTAGTCAGCCACCGATTGTGCAAGTTCCCCCACTTAAAATGATGACAGAGGTCAGTAATTTGCACCAAGGTACACTTCAACTGTGAGAGACAGAATGTGAAAAAAAAATCCATGAATTCACATGGTAGGATTTGTAAAGAATTTATTCGTAAATTAGGGTGGAAAATAAGTATTTGGTCACCTCAAACAAGGAAAATCTCTGGCTCTCACAGACCTGTAACGTCTTCTGTAAGAAGCTTTTCTGTCCCCCACTCGTTACCTGTATGAATGGCACCTGTTTGAATCATCATCTGTATAAAAGACACCTGTCCACAGCCTCAAACAGTCAGACTCCAAACTCCGCCATGGCCAAGACCAAAGAGCTTTCGAAGGACACCAGGAAAAGTATTGTAGACCTGCACCAGACTGGGAAGAGTGAATCTACAATAGGCAAGCAGCTTGGTGTGAAAAAATCAACTGTGGGAGCAATCATCAGAAAATGGAAGACATACAAGACCACTGATAATCTCCCTCGATCTGGGGCTCCACGCAAGATCTCATCCCGTGGGGTCAAAATGATCATGAGAACGGTGAGCAAAGATCCCAGAACCACACGGGGGGACCTGGTGAATGACCTGCAGAGAGCTGGGACCAAAGTAACAAAGGTCACCATCAGTAACACACTACAACGGCAGGGAATCAAATCCCGCAGTGCCAGACGTGTTCCGCTGCTGAAGCCAGTGCATGTCCAGGCCCGTCTGAAGTTTGCCAGAGAGCACATGGATGATACAGCAGAGGATTGGGAGAATGTCATGTGGTCAGATGAAACCAAAGTAGAACTTTTTGCTATAAACTCAACTCGTCGTGTTTGGAGGAAGAAGAATACTGAGTTGCATCCCAAGAACACCATACCTACTGTGAAGCATGGGGGTGGAAACATCATGCTATGGGGCTGTTTTTCTGCCAAGGGGACAGGACGACTGATCCGTGTTAAGGACAGAATGAATGGGGCCATGTATCGTGAGATTTTGAGCCAAAACCTCCTTCCATCAGTGAGAACTTTGAAGATGAAACGAGGCTGGGTCTTCCAACATGACAATGATCCAAAACACACCGCCCGGGCAACAAAGGAGTGGCTCCGTAAGAAGCATTTGAAAGTCCTGGAGTGGCCTAGCCAGTCTCCAGACCTCAACCCCATAGAAAATCTGTGGCGGGAGTTGAAAGTCCGTGTTGCTCGGCGACAGCCCCAAAACATCACTGCTCTCGAGAAGATCTGCATGGAGGAATGGGCCAAAATACCAGCTACTGTGTGTGCAAACCTGGTAAAGACCTATAGTAAACGTTTGACCTCTGTTATTGCCAACAAAGGTTATGTTACAAAGTATTGAGTTGTATTTTTGTTATTGACCAAATACTTATTTTCCACCCTGATTTACGAATAAATTCTTTACAAATCCTACCATGTGGATTCATGGATTTTTTTTTCACATTCTGTCTCTCACAGTTGAAGTGTACCTCTGGTGCAAATTACTGACCTCTGTCATCATTTTAGGTGGGGGAACTTGCACAATCGGTGGCTGACTAAATACTTTTTTGCCCCACTGTACCTAATAAAGTATCCAGTGATTGGATATAGGGAACCTTCCTAGAGGTAGAAAAAGTGGTGAAGCATATCTGTCTGATGTATGTGCATTTATGTAATTCTTTATTCGTTTCCACAATTCATTACTGTTCATTTTTTGGACGATTCAGGGTTTGTGCGTCATTCGTTCATCTGCACAGTTAAGAACAGATTTGTGAGAACACACTGTTTGTGAATGAAGACCAATGTTTTTATTGACTGCTGGGGAATAAAATGAGCAGCTGAGCTGTTATGAAAACAGTTTTATTTTAATTATGTTGAATTATTTGTGGACAAAATACATGCATAAACTGTACTGTGGGAGCTCTAATGTGCAAGAGTATTCATATTCATCATCTCAGCTCAAAGGTTGTTTTTCTTTTCATTTAGTTTGATCTTGTGTCATTTGAGTAAAATATACACCTATGTACATTTCTACAACCTGAACCTTTAGAACATGTCAGTGTTTTAGAATGAGATCAGTTGTATCTGTCCAAGATGGTGCCAGAGAGAGTGAGGATATAAAAATAGCTTCATCCCATCATCTCTTTCTCACATCCTTGCAAAAACAAGATGAAGAGATGTTATTTAGGAACTGATTTTTTGCAAAATGAAAGACACACTTTCAAATCTCATTGTCTTTTTTATCCTCACACTGATGCTCGCACAGACTTAAAGGATCATTTGGGGGGGGGGGGGGACACTTTAAAATGTAGATGCGTAACTACAAATCCAGAACATACAGTATGCAGATTACACCGCATATTTCTTACTGTATCTTATGTCTCTGGCACAGCTTTGTTCCTGGTGGATAACTTCCATGAGGTTTACCTGTGGCAGGGCTGGTGGCCTCAGGACAGCGAGAGGACTGGCTCTGCTCATATCCGCTGGGATGCAGACAGGAAGTGCGCGATGGAGACTGTGCTGCAGTACTGCAAACGTGAGGCAAACATCCAGAAACTTTAAAAGCAGAAAAGAAAAACATTAGGAAAAGGTTAATGTGTGATTTAATGAGAACCTTGTGCTGATTTTCTCCTGCAGAGAGGAATGAGAAGAAGCCTCAGAAGTCATACCTGATCCACGCCGGCCTGGAGCCGCTCACCTTCACCAACATGTTTCCCAGCTGGGAGCACAGAGAGGACGTGGCTGAGATTACAGAGAAAGTGAGCAAGACATATTGTTATCCTATACTTTTTCTCTTGGACTTCACTGCAATGGCTTTCCTTATTCATGTTCAAAGTAATTCATATTTAGTTTATACTCAGCCTTGCACCCCCTCAGGTCAGTTTCATGTCCGAAACAAGCTATTCTGACTCCCTTCATCCTTCTTTTAAAACATCTTTTCCGTCCCACATAAAAAAAAATTAAAAAATTTAATAAAACTTCCTTTCTTCCTTTTTATATGCCCTCATCCAAAGTGGAAAATGTGATTAACATTTAGATTATGCTATATTTTTCCTTCCTCACTGATACAAAGCGGTTTCTCACAATTACTACAAAGGAGCCTGTGCATGCTCTGTTGTGGCTGCAGGAGGCGGAGGTGTGTAACCAGATCATCCTGGTGGAGGACGTGTTGGCCCGGCTCTGTCAGAACACCTTCCCTCTGGCTCAGCTGCAGGCCCGGCCGCTGCCAGAGGGAGTTGACCCACTCTGCCTGGAGCTCTACCTGTCTGACCAGGACTTTGAGGTCAGTAAAGTGAAGAAAAACTATGTTACTTTTGCTTTGAAGTTTTTGTTGGCAGCGTTTTAGTCAAAAAAAAAAAAAAATCAGCATGTTTCTTTCCTTTTACCAGATTTTTTTTTTATAACTTTTAAATCTGATTGCAATGACAGCTCAGTTGAAATCAGATTAGTCACATGACTTACCTGTGACCTAATTAAAGTAGAAGTGTAATATCTATAGTAGCAGCTTTTTGACACAGTGAGGCATTTTTTCTGAAGTGACATTTTCACTTGGTTATCTTTTATTGATGAGAAGGAAAATGTAGCTGATGACATTTTAACACTGTGGCAAACAGGAAAATGTTGCCTGACTGTACCTATAAAAAGCAAAAACTGTATCTGTTTGGTTTGTTCCCTGGAAGTTCCCTGGCCATTTACAAGTGTGCATTTGCAATTTCACCATCAGCCTCAGGCTTACATAGACAGCAGACAACTTCTTTGTCAATCTGTCCTGTCTTACAAGTTTTGAGTTTCGGTCTGTAACCTGGAGGCTAAACAGGAGGATCGTCCCCAGGATGAGAGTGGCTGTGCACAGTTCAGGTGTAAAGTCCTGAGGCCTCTGTGAGAGGACTTTCAGTGCAAAAAGCCTGAATGTGAGGCCACAGACAGACAATTGAAAGGAGCCACACCAGCAAAATCACCTGCTAATCTCTCCAGTTTTGCCTCTTTTTCGTCTTTGTCCTCTTCCATCATTTTGAGAAGCATACATGCAGATATACTTACAGAATGAAGCTTCCAGAAAGCAAAGACAAAACAGCAGCAACACTGGAAGTGCTGCAAAGATGCACAAACAGACAATTCTGAAATAGATCTCAGCCAATTTTATCTGGTGCATATTTTCTCTTTCTGTTTTTTTTATTGGCACAAACAAAAATAACCTCAGTGATTCACATCAGTGATTTGAGCAGTTATGTAGCAGGTACATCAACAAGTATAAATGGTGGAAAACCAGAACTGTACACAGTAACTAACCCTCAGTCATTAAAATCCATCTAACACCATCTAACTCTCACTTTACAGACCAGTTTGTAGGTGGATTCAGGTAAGAAGAGATGCTCGTGTGACTCATCCGCACTGACGACCCGTCCTTCTCTCGAGCACGTCAGCGCTGTGTTTAAAAAAAATCATTCCTGTCTCTTGAGTGTGGTGCTGGTCGAGGAGGAAAGGTTGTGCTTGGCTGCACGATTATGTCTGAAAAGATCATCCAGAAACACCATTACGCTGTTAGACAGTACTTTATAAAAGCTGCAATCACAAAGGACTTGGCACTTCAACTCCTTCACACAGGAGACAACAAATACAAAATGACACATGATCCAAAATTAGCTTCCATCTCTGCTGGGAGAAAAGATGAAAAGTTACAACTGACCACTTGAATCAGTCAGAGAATTCAGGATTTGATTGGTATATGCTGTAAGTGTGTACTTTTATACACTTCAGTTAATACCTCAGAGTTGAAGCTATAACTCTAATGTGCTTCTAAAGTCCTTCTTATTATAAATGACATAAAACATTCATAGTTTACAACTCCTTAAATATCCTACATACAGGACTTAAAAATTATTACATTATTTTCTTTTTCCTAAATGATCTTATGTAGGACGTGATTTATAGATAGGCTAAACTTTTCAAGTTCATTCAGGGTGTGCCCATAATGGTAAATCCACTGTAGGCTACCTTTAACTCATACCTGCACATCTTAAAAATACAAAATTCTTAGACCAAGTGAGGTGCCATTTTTACAGCAGTGAAAACCCTAAAGATGATGATGACGATGACCTGTCAATAGCTTGACAAGGATGGTTAGTCATCGATGTTGAAGCTAGTGGCCGGAAAGAAATCTAAACTCTGCATTTAGTTTGCTTCAGACGGAGGAGAATGGGATTTCGTTTTAGAAAAAACGTGAGATTTTCATGTTATTTTAATATTAATAAACACATCTAGCAGGCGTTCTTAAACTCAGCCTGGATAGACGTATATTTTCATTGTATGTTTGGTCTCAAATTGTATATAAAGTAGTAAAAAGTATTAAAAGCCTTAAATATATATTCTCTGTACCTGTAAACACCCAGTATTGCTCAGAATCGCATCAGGATTATTTGTCACTATTTACTAATATTGTATAGAAAAAAGCCATCAGGAAATTATGGGTTTTATGTAATGTTATAATTAATAATAATTAGTTACATCCTAGTGAGTTAAGAGGTCGCTTATCTCTTGATGTTTTCCTTGGTGGGAGTGGGTTTAGACTTTGAAATGATGTGTTTATGCTCTTGTGGTAATTGACAGGTTTTATCTGCGCAGCTGCAGTTTATCTCTCCGACCACGCCGCACTCCTTCCATACTTCTCTGCTCCTGCAGCTTTTCTCTTTGCACGCACGCACACAACTTCTACCTTTCCTCTCAGTGCAAATAAATGCTCTTTAGTGATTCACTGTTATCTGCACTGCAGTCTGACTCACTATCTGTCTGTGGAGCACAACATGGAGGCATGAAAAAACACCAACACTGGATGGAGTTGATTTGTTTCCCCACAGGGCACAAGATATCACGTCATGTTAGAGAATCAGTGAATTAGCAGATGTGATTGTACAAGAAAATATTTGAAAATATTGTTTTCCTATTTATATTAAACTGAACTTTTCTGAAAATCGTGCGCTCTGAAACATCTCACTGTGAAAGTACCAAAAAATGTATAATCACTAAGCACCTACTCATCTGTTTATCCATGAAATGATCCAGTGCAAAGTGCAAAGGACAACATCCTGCAGATATGGCGCTGGAGCTTCACTCAATCAAACATGATTGATCAGGTGATTTGAGCACTTCTAAAGACGCTGATCTCCTGAATTTTCATAGATAGATAGCCAGCCAAAAAGGTGTTTGGTCTATCATCTGGACACAGGAAAGAGAACAAGGATACAGGAAACAGAGAAGAGTATTCCAAGGAAGAGGTTTGCAAAGAAGAAGTGGGATGTGAGGCTGAATAACAAGGAAGGAGAAAGGATTTGCATCCACAGAGACCGACGTAGGGCACATCGGACATCAGAAGAAGCTTTTATGCAAACATAAAGCTGTGGATGCTTAAAACAGCTTGATCTAATTAGGGTTGGGCAGATAGGCACAAAGGATAGAATTAGGAAGCAAAATCAGTGATCATGTGAATAAACTAACCTTCAGAGTAAAACAGGAAGTAGGAAAAAGGCATACCTACACAAGAAGACTGAAACTAAACATGATAAGAGAGACATTTAAATGTTTCCTGTCTTAGACTTTTATCAAATTATATTTTTTGGTACTTTGACAGTCAGTGTTTCATCAAATGCACCTGCTAATAAAACTTAACACATTCAGGGTGTGTTAGTATAAAACAAAGGCTGAATTTTGTCACCGAACAACAATATTGATCATGTTGAACCATTATTAGTTAGAGTTAAATTGCCATCTCTCCTCTCTGAGGCTGTGCTTGGCATTCAGTGATGATCCTATCGCATTGCCTGTGTTCTCTTCTGAAACGTTTGTCTCTTTTTCTGACCCCAGAAAGCTTTGGAGGTGAAGAGAGAGGAATATGAACGTCTGCCAGGGTGGAAGCAAGTGAACTTAAAGAAGGCCAAAGGACTGTTTTAATCGTGTTTTTAATAGGAGTTGGTACGTGAAGAGGTACAAGAGAGGACAGTCGAGAGGGAGATGCGAGAAGAAGCCGCAGAGAGATGAACCTGCTTTTGATCTGATACGAGGAGAATGAGACTGGAGATGCACTCGCCTCGCTTATAGTGATGTTTTACTTCTCAACTTTGTCGTTACTTAACAAAATGAAATTCAAGCGGTATAACAAGCAGGTTAAAAAAAAAGACACCTGGCTTTGTTGCATACATGGCTTTTATGTGTGTCATAGCACTAAAATCACCGCTTATGGACTCGTCAAAGAAAAAGACTTGGACGCTTGTTGTCAGAGTGCCATGCTGTGGTTGTGTATGTGTGCGACTGTATATAATGTTTGTGTGCAACGTTAATTTGTGTAAAACTGTGTGTAGGTGCGCCTGTGACTTTGTATCTATGTAAAAACGAGTCCTGTCGTGTCAGATGTTGTAAGGAAAGTCGTCACTTCTTCTGTCCACACTGTCTGGATGCTGCCAGGCCTCATAGGTAACTCATATTGCTCAAAACTGCTGAAGTGACCCTGGTCTATTGGGCACCTGAGAGTTTCATTAGGAGAGAAACAGCAGCTTGAAGAATCTGATTGTATAGTGCCTTGCTTTTTGTGTACAGTTTATATACAGAAATTCTAGTCTGCATTTTTAAAGACTTTCTTTGTGATATAAGACATAGTGAATTAAATCACAATAATGCTCAACTCAGAAGTGGAGTCATTTGTGTCCTTGCTGCATACACTTTCATTTCATTGCATCATATCTCCAAAATACAGATGCTATCAGGAAAGAGTGAAGGGGGAAATTATAGCAACTGTTCCAAGTATTTTTACATAACTCAGTTTTTCCTTTTTCACTTTTTTTCACAATTTTTTTTCTGGTGGTTGTAATGAACTACTGGACTCTGCCCTCTTCTTTTGATCTAACTTGAAGATTAAAATAAAAAAATTATCATAAAATGTTGTCCCAATTCCAGAGACGCTGTGATGCAGAGTAGAATATAAATAAGAACTGAATGCAATGATTCTATAGTTTTTTCACAGCACAGCACAAAAAACATCAAATGTTTGAACTTTGAGGGGGAAAAAATGTCAGTTTAAATTTCCTGGCAGCAACATGTCTCAGAACACTTGGGCCAGTGTAGCATCCCCACTTCTTTTGGAAACTGCTGTTAAATGTTTGGGAACAGACCCGTTGCTGTGCTTCTGGGAGAGGAATATTGTTGGGACAGTGTAGTTTTTGTGTATTTTTTGTTTGATGGTGCAATAAGTCTTTTCAACCTGAAAGGTGAAAGGCCTGCAAGTGCACCTGAGCACATGCAGTGATTTTCATGACAGGATCAATCATGGAAATCACTGCATGTGCTGCTTGAGGCAGCCTCTCTGAATCTTTTGATGATATTAAGCACTGCAAATAATGAGATAAGCATAGAAAGGCCTTTTTTCAGAAACTGTAAGTTTAATGCAAGTTTATTTTGTGAAAAATCTAACTGATCCTATCAGGACAGCTGAAAAATCTTCTGCTGATAAAAGAAATCGAAAAAAAATTTTTAGTTGCCCAATGTCCGAAGTCTCTGTGGATTAACTATCATTTCAAAATTATTTTTCTATTCTGAGTATCAACTTTTAATTTCAGTGGGAAGAACTCATAGATGTTTTTTCAAACCAAATCAAATCACTTTTATTGTCACATCACATGTGCAGGTACATTCTAAGGTTTACTTTGAGATTTGTGTGTTGTGCTGAATAGTGTAAACTAAAGACAATTAAAATGTGGGGTATTATCTCAATATCCGGACATGGATGTAAAAAATCTGTACTATCCCACATCTGGACTTTTGTTTACCCTAACGCACCTGCTTAGCCCGTGTCAGCCTGTTAGACGGTTTCAGCGCCCTCTGCCGGACATCATTTAGCATTACATTAGCTGGATTCAACAGTTTTACTACTGCAGTCACTCGGTAACATTGGTGCTTATTTACCAAAATATATTCCAGCAGAGAGCTGAACAGAACAGAGTCTGCGCAGACTTCGTCATGACGCGCATTGATCGGGAAGGGGTCTGGAGTCTGAGAGAGCGAACAACGTGCTTAAGATTAACCGGATTTAGTAAAACAGTAATTGAATCCATCCGCCTCGGTAAGTTTTGTTTTTAAGACAGAGAAGAAAATCTGAAGACATGCAGGCCACTCCCAGTTATGCGTCTGTGCTCAGATGTTTTGAAAGTGTATAGAAAATACGCTTCTTCTTTTGCACAGCGAATACCTTCGTCAGAGCTGGCGTGGAGATCTCTGCAGAAGTTTAGCACTATTTAAAGTATAGTTTATTTTCTGGAAGATTTACCCAGATTCTGCAGTATAGTTTCAGACTTAAACTAATTAAAAGTGCGATTTTTTTTAAAGGGAGCAAGTTTCGACTTTACTGTTTTCCTGCAGAGGTTTGTTTTAGCTTTACTGCGTTTGTGTTACACCGCGCTTAATTTTTTTTGCGCTTCTACCCTAAATTTTTTGGTAGTTTTTCTCCTTTGGTGAATTTTGACCTTTACTACAAGCATAATTTCACTAGACTGTAAATTTACTTTGACTATCACCTTGCTGAAGAAAGTCGACTATGATGGCGTTATATGGGAAATTGCGCTTTCCTCTGTTTGTTTCTTGTTTGTTTCACTATTAAAATGCACGATACAATCTAATAGTGATCGATAATAGTGTTTTAAAAATATCAAAAATACATTTATGGAAGGTTGTTTCTTTTCTGTTTAACAATAATCACCAACGAAAAAGACGCACTACCACAAAACCTAGGGTAGAAGCGCAAAAATATTTAAACGACCTTTAGCCTAAAAAAACTTGGATCTGTCCGCCTGTGTGATTTATTTGAGAGGAGATTGGTTGTTGCATGGACATGATCCAAGGGCATGTCGGAGCACTGGGCGTAGGTTCAACACCTGTTTAACTGATTGTTAATACAAACATCTATTTAGCCATCCAGTGGCCTGCTGAGTTTAAATTGAGCATCAGAATGTAGAAGAGATTTTAATTTGCATTTGCAAAGAGGTCAAAGAACAATGCAGAGCGCAACAACCGTCTGCATGGCTTTTAACAGAAAATAATAATAGCAAACACAGAATCATTTATAGAAACAAGGTATATACCCGCCGTGATTACAGAATACAATCAGACAAAACAACAGTCGAGTATATCTTGTAATAGAGGATTCTATAAAGACGTGATGCTATGGAGCCTTCCATTCAGCCATATCAAATTAAAACAGACAGAATCTTCCACCACAACATATTAAGGATATCCGCACTCTTTGACATCATCAGGATCCAAGAACAAACTGCCATCAGTGAGAAAACGATGCTTTAGAACAGCCACTCCCAAAGTCAAGAGTGCTGCAGCCCATTTAAAAAACAGAAAACCTAGCGGGGCCCACCCGATCTGAAATCCTCCCTCTAATTAAAATACAAAAGAAATTTACATGTTTCCTTGAAAACAAAACAAACAAACAAACACAAACAACTCAGGCTATAATTTGCTATTGTTACCCAATCATATGCATAATGTTAAGGCCAGTGTGTGACCCCGCCTGCCACAGGGATACAAATTTAAATACATGAGCAGAAAATTAAGGTCACAGTAATGAATAATATCACAAACTAACCACCTCGTACTACCAGTTTGAATTCACTTTTTATATAAATAAATTAACTTGTATGAACATGTAACTACACATACTTCTGAGTAATTCCAAACCGAATTTCTGTTACAGTTTTTTCTGATTGCTTAAGCACATTTTTTGTAACTACCCATATGGAAAAGATATATATAAATCTTGTAAATTTTGTATCTGTCTTGTGAAACTTGCATGAAAAGCATATAAGAGTGAAAACAGATATAAGATCCCTTGAAAAATTATATAATGAAACTTGTATGTTTTGGATACTTACTAAAACAATGTATGAAAGTAATGAGAAAGTGGCCACTTTCATGAGTAAATCATGTAAGCCTTATATGATTTACTCATGAAAGTGGCCACTTTCATGAGTAATCACATATAAGTTTTTACTATTTCTTTTCCATATGGGTATTGGCTAATTTTGCAAAACTCTTCACACAAATAAGAAAACCTGTCACCCAATAATCAAAACATTGTAGTTCTCTTGCAAAAGCAAACACAGCTAGATTAACTCTTCACACCTTCGTAAAAATGGTGTTTCCGTATCAAACAGTACACACAAGCCATCATCTACTAAGCACACAATGCGCCAACTGCACACTGATGGTATGAATACAAAACACATCTGGCTTTTGCTTTCTCTGTGCACAAGGTAGGCTATGTCAGTTTGAGCTCATACTTCTGTCATAGATCCATAAGCATAGAGGGATCCAAACTTCAAGTACTGGTGTTTATTCAAACACATCAAAACAAACACAAGTGTTTATTTCCAAGTATAGGATTATTTGCAATCGCCATAATGACTATATGGGTTACTTGGTCTGCAGTGAACATGCTTCCTCTGCCCCCAGCATCTGGTCATCTAGCAATTCTGTAAAGTAACAATTTCAGTATTTTTACATCAATGGTATTGGTGTGTTTCTCATTGGCATATGGCAGTGCTACAAATCTTTGTGCGAAGTGACTGTACTAACCGATTCTCATTTCAAGATGTCCTTATGGTACTTGCTACAGTGTAGCGGCTCGAGTTAGGCTGGACCCGTTGGCCAGCTACCCTCAGGGTCATTCCACGGTTGATTACATGGTCCACTATTGTAGCTCTGATGTCATCAGCAATTCTATTTCTTACTCTTCCTACCCTTCCTCTCCCCCCTCCTCATCTTCCTCTCCCCCCTCCTCGTCTTCCTCTTGCTCCTCCTTGTCCTTGTCGTCCTCTTCATCCTACTTCTTCACCTCCACGTCCTCTTCCTCGGCCTCCTCTACTTCTCACTCTTTCTGCTCCCTCCATTGTACTCCGCACACACAGCTTACCTGTATTATAGTGCTTAGGCTGATTGCAAAGTGAACTAATTATCTAAAAAAGTTTTCACATGTGAAAGTGTGCCAGACAGTTGGCAAATTAGTGTTAATGATAGCCATACATGTGTATACTTTTGCTAGGAGTGTGTTGGAAATTTGGTAATTGAGTGTTGTGCAGTGAATTGTGCCTACAGTTTTGCAAAGTGTGTGTTACAAAATTGCAAACTGAGTGCAAAGCAGTTTTTGTGCTTTTAGTTTTGCAAACTCAGTGAGTGGTTTTGCTATAAGTCTGAATAGTTTTAGAGATTGTGCTACAGGAATCACAGTTAGGGTTTAAGCATTCAGAAAAAACTGTAATACTGTGGTCCACCCGCAGTACCTTTACAGCCCACCAGAGGGCCCCAGCCCACACTTTGGGAATCCCTGCTTTAGAAAATTACTTTGGACGCTAGAATGTAGGGAAAAAATGGCCTTTCACATCCTGTAACTATGTGAAAGGTCATCAAAATGCACCTGTGAGAGTTTTCTCCAGTGACTGATCAGAGCAGGAAAAATACCCGGTGTATTATTGCTTGTTTCTTTTTCTCTGCATCATTGGCATTAAATTTATGAAGTTTTACTACTGAAAATTTTGATATATCCCAGTAGACAGCTGAATTAAAATTAAATAGGTTGCTGTTTGTAACAAAGCTGAAATGTAATTTTCAGCCTTTAAAATTTCATGTGGTTAAAAAGTTGTGAGGTTTAAAAAATGCTGGGACATTAAAAAGTGCCACATTTTGACCTAACACTGTATTCTGGTCTGTAACTCCAGTAATCTACATAGTATGTAGCATTGCGTCCTCAAATATACTGAAGTAAAAAAAAAAAAGATCTGATTCTGATGGTGTCGAGTGGGAAGCATTCCAAGAATGTTTCTTTTTTATTTTCCTTGCAATGACC
The DNA here is from genome assembly GCF_018398535.1 of Haplochromis burtoni. NCBI lineage: Eukaryota > Metazoa > Chordata > Actinopteri > Cichliformes > Cichlidae > Haplochromis > Haplochromis burtoni. The sequence goes on along the minus strand of NW_024582388.1, from coordinate 2,477,333 downwards.
CATTTGTCCAAATATTGAACATTCATGGAGTTCAGTCTTTGATCTTTCAGAAAAGATGTCCTCCCAAGTCAGGCTGAGGCTGCTGCCGAGCACCAGGTGTCTGTTTGATGAGCCCGTTCAACTGAAAGTGGCCGGGCTGCGGTCAAGGCAGGTGGTCACAATCAGAGCCACATCGACCGACGAGAGAGAAGTGGTGTTCGGCTCTTCAGCCACTTACAGGGCAGATGATGGCGGAGAGGTCGACCTGAACCGAGACCCCTCACTCAACGGGAGCTACGTTGGAGTGCAGCCCATGGGTCTGCTGCAGTCACTGAAGGCAGACACTTTGCACAAGTACTTCTTCAAGAACAAAGCTCTGAACCCTCACGTGGTGAAGTTTTCTGTGCATGAGCAGGAGGCGGATGGCAGGATACTGGCAGAAGAGACAAACGAGAGGTTTTTGATGGGAGACGGGGTCAGTCGGGACCCAATCAAAGAGGGGAACATACGAGGAGTCTTGTTTACACCCCCAGGTACTGTATGTGGTTTTCCACTTAGAAGTATTCACTATCATTACAGCGGGCCCCCCCTTTTTTTTTAAACAGGTGGCGAAGGTATATTTTCTGCAAAGGGTACATCACTTTTCTTGATTCACTTTCAATTCAGTTTTATTTATATAGCGCCAAATCACAACAACAGTCGCCTCAAAGTATTTATATTGTAAGGTAGACCCTACAATAATACATACAGAGAAAAACCCAACAATCAAATGACCCCCTATGAGCAAGCACTTTGGCGACAGTGGGAAGGAAAAACTCCTTTTAACAGGAAGAACCTCCAGCAGAACCAGGCTCAGGGAGGGGCGGCGGGCTGCGACCTGGGGTGAGAGAAGGAAGACAGGATAGAAGACATGTTGTGGAAGAGAGACAGAGATTAATAACAATGTTTAAAGATTCACTCAGTGCATTGGACTAGGGCTGCCACAAACGATTATTTTGATAGTCGACTAGTCACCGATTATTTTTGTGATTAGTCGACTAATCAGATCATCATCCATTGGACGTAAAACAACAGCTTATTGCACCAGCAGCATCTGCTCTTATATAACTATCATTAGCTTACAGCTTTAAGTGTTTAAGGTATGTGCTAACTAAAAATAAAGACAAGATGGTAGTTTATTAAATTTTAATTAAATGTGCAGATTGTTTTGGTGGAGTTTAATAAACTCAGCCGATTTACTCAGGAACAAATAAAATACTGAAAAAAGCCAAACAATAACATTTTTAAGTTATCTAAGTGACTCATATATCATGTTTAACCTGAGTAGCGAAAGACGGCGGTGGGTTTGAAAACGATTTGCCGGGAGTCCGGTGTTCTCACGGCGCTAGTGAGCCTAGCCCCCGGCTAGCTATCGAGCTAGTGGGTAACAGACGTCTCCGAAAACGTCGGAGCGCTTTTGAAAATATGTGGTGTCCTGATAAACTGAGCAGATATTTGAGGTTTACACAGCTACATTCTCGCCTGAAAATATGTTAAACGTTTATTTTGTGACCCAGAAAGAATAATAAGAGTAATATTAAAACTAACTAGCTGCCGCCATTGTTGGAAACTGAGCTGGGCTGCGCTATGAATTCTGGGACACAGCTTCTTCTTCTTCGGGGTTTAACGGCAGCTGGCATCCTTGTACATGCAGTGCTGCCATCTTCTGTTTCAGTCCGTTATTACACTCTTAAATCCTGCTACTTATTCCTGCGTCTTTGTGATCTTACAAAGCTTCAAACGACGCGTCGACTATTAAATCAGTCGTCGACGATTTTGATAGTCGACGTAATCGTGACTAGTCGACTGATCGTGGCAGCCCTAATCTGGAGGACAGAGGAGGGGGTGACTTGTCAGATTAGGTGGCTTGTCATATTAGCTGTAATCATATTTGCACAGCTGTGTCCTTTGTAGAAGTACTTATTGTACTACTTTGTGAAGTTATTTAAAAGTATCCTTAAATATAAAAAAAATAATGTCTTGAACACCTCTGAGATCATAAAATACAGCACTAATTGGGCTGTAATGAAACTATATGATGAAACTTACACCAAAATCATGATACATGAGTGAAAAACATTTTAATTCATATTTAAACTGGAAAACATAGATGAAGTGTTGAATATGGATCTTTTATTGTAGGGCTTTGCTTAGGCTGCTGCCCCCGCGACCCGACCCCGGACAAAGCGGATGACGATGGATGGATGGATGGATATTGTAGGGCTTTAGGTTAAAGTTGCACATTATGCATGATTATAACCTACTTACATGAAACTTTTGTTGTCTGTGTTCTAGGAGAAGGTCCGTTCCCTGCTGTGCTGGATCTGGGCACCTTCATGTCTGAGAAAAGAGCCTGTTTGCTGGCCAACAAAGGGTTTCTGGTCCTCACGATTGCAGTGTTCAGTGACAGACAAAATATGAAAGAGATACATCTGGACCCCTTTAAAGAAGCCGTGGATTTCTTACGCCACCACCCCAAGGTGGGCCCAGTGGGTGACATTTAAGCCAGCAGCAGCGTAACATTACAAGAACCCATGTAACTGTGTGTTCAGACCGAATGTGAAGCAATTTTTTTTTTGGGGGGGATGATTGCATGCATAGTCTGTGAAATGCAGTGAACTGGTTAAAAATCAGTCAGGTTTGAAGAATTGCTTGGCAAAAAGTGAGATACTGCTTTAGGGAGTTCTAGTTATGTGTAGTTACGAGTTATGTGCCAGAACACCCATTTTTTCTTTAAACTGTTGCAGTTTAAATACCCAGCAGGTCACAACTTTTAATACTTTGGAATTGCCAGTTTCTGAGCTCTGTGTGTGTTTATCACCTTTAATCTGTGTGTTATTTCACAGGCGGGCAGTAAAGGAGTCGGCATAATATCAAGATCAAAGGGAACAGATATCGCGCTCTCTCTTGCTGCATTCGTGCCCGGTGTGGAGGCCTTAGTTTGGATCAATGGCACCAGTGCCAGTGTGGGCACTCCCCTCTACTACAAGAAACAGCAGATCCTCTCACCCTTAATGTTTGACTTCAGCAAGGTGATTGCCACCAAGTCTGGAGCAAACCTTATCAAGTATGCTACTGAAGATCCCCTGGAAGAGAAGAACAAAGGAAGCCTCGTCCCCATTGAACGAGCCAAGAGCCAGTTCCTCTTTGTGGCTGCAGAGGATGACCTCAACTGGGACAGCAAGGCCTACATGGACGAGATGGTGGAGAGACTGAAGCGTCATGGGAAGGAGAACTTTGAGACTGTTTTTTATCCTGGAGCTGGACATTTGCTGGAGCCACCCTATGGACCCTTCTGTTCCTCTGCTTTACATGGGATGCTTAGCTTCTCAGTGGTGTGGGGAGGGGAGCCCAGGGCCCACGCAGCAGCAGAGATTCACCTGTGGAAGAAGATCCAGGAGTTCTTTAGAACTCACCTGAGTTGTGATGCTGCACAGGCTAAAGCCAATTTATAAACAGGATTTGAAAGATAGAACAAAAAACAACAACTATTGAATATATTATTTTATTTGCTTGTGAATATTTTCCGTTCTGTCTTTGAATGCATTTCATGTTAGATTTTAATATCAGAATACTTTAATAATTCCTCAGGGAATTGTGTGGGTTACAGTTACTCCAGGACAACAGTAAATGGCCTGTATTTGTATAGCGCTTTTCTAGTCCCTAAGGACCCCAAAGCGCTTTATACATCCAGTCATTCGCCCATTCACACACACATTCACACACTGGTGATGGCAAGCTACATTGTAGCCACAGCCACCCTGGGGCGCACTGACAGAGGCAGTAACTTCTTCCTCACCTCATCAAGCTCTTCTGACTGCTGCTGAGCTCCAAAGCTTATTACCTGCTTGGAATTTGTGTTGACTGAATACATAAATTCATAAATCAAGTTTAATACAATGGCAGCAAAGATTAAAAGAAAGATTTGTGTTCAGCCTGTGAGTGACCATCCTACAGCTATCTGGGTGAGGTCACTACCAGAAAACAGCAAGGAAGGAGACCAAAGACGCCACCTGGGAGATATCGCTACAGAATACATGTTACAATACAAATGCGAACACACACAGGAAAAAAAGGTTAAACCATACAAGACCAACTCCAAGTTAAAGAACTGCATTATTATAGCACATTTCTAAAGTATATTTCACTACCACAGTAGTACAAGGATGAAAATGGCACCACAGAAAACTAGCACATTACTCATCAACGCTGCTCTTTCTTATGATAAATAACAATGTATTTTAAAATAATGATGTATTGAAAAACAAGACAAATTAAGTGTAAAAACCTTTGATTTGTAGTTGTGAAAGTATTTGCACCACTATCAACTACAGCAGACTCCAAATGCGATTTTGTCATCCTTTAATAGGTAGAAAATGGAGAAATTAAAGTAGAAATGACTAAGTCCTACGTTTGTGAGTGTTAAACAAATATATTCCTGCTTCAGCATGTAACTGTAATGACAGATTAACTGCTAACAGACATTATCTGTTTATTAAACTCAAGAATTAAACATAATTGAATTTATGACTGTTTTATAGGTTCACCTAATTTGTTTACCAATCTAATGTCAGTCGTCTCAACTTTGTATTGTCTTTGGTTGCTAGACTAACAAGCCAATCCAAATCACTCTTTTCTGCTTTGGGGCGGGACAAGTGGTAAAGGTTCAGGTGAACCTGTGGGACCTGACACAGAAGCTAAGTCCTAAGAATTAGTGATGGGAATTCCGGCTCTTTTTAGAGAACCGGCTCTTTCAGCTCGGCTCACTAAAAAGAGACGGCTCTTTTGGCTCCCAGACGGCTTTTCAGGTTGTTTTGTTGCTTTAATTAATTTATTATTAACAACAATATAAAATTATGCACAAACGGAATTTCTAATGTAAAAAAAAAAAAAAAGTGGTTTTATTTATGTATGTTTATATATAAATATATACAGTGGCCCCTAGGGATAAAGCCCGTACAAACTCCAAAAAGCACGTACAAATTCTAAAGGACGTAGAAACTCCAAAACACATTTCTAGCGTTAACTGAACTTCCAAAACAGAGCTACCTAGATCACTTAAATTACACAATTGAAAGCATGTGTATTGTTTGTGTATTTATACACAGGCACTCATATATATTCAAATAATTTAAAGAAAACGTTCATTTATCGATAAAACAGGCGGAGCGAGAACACATCCGGGACTTTTTCACGTTCTCGGCTTGATGCATACTTTGAATTGGAACAGTACTTGGTCTCCGACTGATGACGTATCACGAGTACACGAGAACGCAAGTACAAACAAGAGAAAGGGCCTATGCTTCAGGTTTAATATGGACAAGTAAATGTGTGTGTGTATGTGGGGGCCCACTAGTACAAATGTGGTTTAAGTTGACAATAACGGTTTTAGTTGCACCCTGGGGCATTTCAAAGGTGAAAGCCATTCCACTTTAAAGGTATAAGGTTTTATGACTGAAACCAGAGTTAGGACTTAGGAGGCCTGGTGTTTTATTTTGAAAATCTTAATTTATATACCATGCAGTAATTGTTACATTGGGTTTTATTTTTGTTCATTTCATAAGAAAGTAACTCTTTTCAGTTCATTTTTTCCTTTCCCAAATAAATACCTGGTGAAGGATGAATTTTGTGTAAGATACAGTTGTGGTGCTCTTTATTAATCTAATTAGAAGGGATTGGTAGTCATATACAGCAGTACAATGAACCCAGCCCAATCTCACGCTAGCTTTTACCATAGCTTTGTGGGACTGGGCAATTGTTTGCATCGTCTGTCACACCAACCCTCTGCATGTCCTCCTTCACTACATCCGCGAACCTCCTCTGTGGCGTTTCTTCTTTGTAACATAAATCTGTAACATATTGTTAAATAGTCTAGTCCAGGGGTCGGCAACCAGCTGTGGCACGGGAAAGGTTAACTGTTGGCATGACCATAGCTGGACTGGCCATCAGGTATACCGGGTATTTGCCCGGGCTGATGATTTTTTTTTCTTGGAACGGCATAAACAATGAAAGGTGGTGGATTGGCCAGATGCTGGCCGATGTGTAAAAATAAGTCAGTTGTTTGGTGGCTTCCACGGAGGCCAGTGGGTGGATGAGGGAGTATAAGGGAGGCAGGAGGCGGAGAGACCCGAGGCGGCCGCTGTCCGAGTGTCAGGTGAACTGAACTTCAGGTAAGAAGTTATGACCTGCAGTCCTGCTGGGTCAGATATAAACCAAGTTTAGGTGTAGTTTATTTTCGTTGTGCTGACTTTTTATATTTTACAGTCAGCTACAATAAGTCATACTGCTACTAGCTAGCATGACAGAGTTTCTATACAGCTGGGTGGGTGCTATGATGTTACTGATAGTGAACTTTATGTCACGACTGGGGCAGCAGTCGTGTGATGAATAAATGAGAACCCAAGATGCAGACGGTGATGGAGATGCGAGTGGAGGTTTATTTACAGTGAAAATTACAGAAGTGAGGGCAGGACTGAACATAAACCTAAACTGGGTGAAACTAACAAACAAGCCTGGAACATAAGGTCAACGGGAGAAACTCAGAGATGGCAGATGAGGACGGCAGAACAGGGAGACATAGAGAAACATAGGGAATGAACACAGACGATGCGACGAGGAGCACAGGCAGACACGCAGTATAAATACACACACCAGGTGTAGAACCCCACCCGTGATACTGAGTCTAAATCCACTTACCTCAGTTTGGACCCCCTAGGCGGGGTGTTAGGTTTGTTACAGCCTAGATACCACAAAAGGTTCTGGTATAGACAGGAATCGGGGAAACTATCAGTAAACCTTTGCCTGCAAGTTAGACTTAACCAGTAGTAAAAGAATCAACCCCAGACAACTCTTTAACACAAACCAAACGTTTACTGAATGTATGGGCTGGAAAAAAGTAATGTACAACACACCCTTTTCTTAACTCAACTCAAATGATATCCAGCTCCATAAACAAATGAAACATGCTGTGTAAATGAAATATTTCCCTTTGAAATTATGTTAAACAACACAAATTATGTTATCACCTCTTGGTAAGTGACTCACTAATATACACTCAAAAAATATGCTATATAAATCCACTAAATACACAATATTCACACATGGGCCCCACACACACTCCCATTCACACTTGTTGCAGGCCTGTTTACTGCTCACGGCGGACGATGGAGAAAAATCCTCTTCTCCCCAGTAAGAGCACGAAAGTCCAACTTACAGTTCAGTTGCTCGGTAGGTTTCCGTTCACCAGTCCCAAACTAAATCCACTCTCCGCTCTCCCTGCGGACCGGATGCTGTCTCTGCTACAGCGCGTTAGCCAGTCACTGTCCAGCTCTCCGACAGTCCATAGCGGCTGCCTCCGTGGCGCAGCCAAGCAGTCCGGGCTAGCCTTTAGCCTCGGCAGTCGTAGCTGGAAACACAGTTTTACACGGTGGTGCGACCGTTGAAACAAAAAGTCACTTCACCCACACTCTGTTGCGAAGCTCTCACACGGCTAGCTTTCTAGTCATACACTCTTTTGTGCTAGTTAACCTCAGTAAAACTAGCTGAGTCTCTCACTTTGGTTCAGCTAACCTCGTGCATCTCTCCCTGCCGTTCTCTTCTCCTCTGCCTTTCTGTTGTACAGTACATTCAACTTATATTTAACTTTAACAATTTTATTCAACGTAACTCTGTCTTTTGTATGGGAATGTACTGCCTCAAGTGCCTTTAATTTGGCTTCTAACGTGATGTTCTTGTTAGCTGCCTTCTTTTTAAAGGAAGCTTAAGAAATTGTCCTCCCCCTTAAGTATGCCTTCATAGCATCCCACCAAGTAGCCAATGTAGTGTCCTCTCGATTATTTGTCTGTTTGTAAAATTGTATTTCATCTCTTTATCAATTTAATAAACCCAGAGTCTTTAATTAAGGACACATTTAAATGCCATCTGCGGCTTTGAGGAATCTGTAAAATATTTCCAAGACATAGAAAAATTGGCACATGGTCCGAGAATACTATATTACCAATACTTGAATCTATAGAGTTATTCACTAAGGCTTCAGAAATAAGAAAGTAGTCGATTCTAGTATAAACATTATGAGGCGGAGAGTAAAAGGAATATTCCCTGCCTTCTGGATGCATTGTCCGCCAAATATCATTCAGACCTAAATCTGAGGTCATCTGCCTTATGGCAACTACAGATTTACTCTCTGTGCCTCTCCTAGGAAGTGATCTATCTAGGTCTTGATCCAGTATTTGATTAAAATCTCCTCCTACCACTATTTGTGCACCTTCTAATTCCAAAAGATACTGTGACAGGTTGTGAAAAAAGGCGAGTATGTCCGCATTAGGTGCATAGATATTCCATAAAATTATTGGTGTGTCCAGTAGTTGTCCATAAACCAATATAAATCTACCTTCCTTATCTGTTATTACTTTTGTTTCAGTAAAGCTAACTGCTTTATGAATCAGAACCGACACTCCCCTACTTTTACCAGTTCCAGGACTGGAAAAGACTTTACCTACCCAGGAACATTTAAGTTTTAAGGCTTCTGACTTACACATGTGCATTTCTTGAATAAAGGCTATATCAACTCTTGATCACTTTAGATATGTTAATATTTTCTTCCTCTTAATCCCGTTATTCAACCCCTTAACATTCCAGCTGGCTATTTTGAAATCTGTCTGTCTATCCATGTTATATGTTGTCTCCTTGACCTGGAGACAACATATAAGATGACACCGCCATGGACCTCAACCGGCAGGCTTTGTGTTACCGGTTTCTTTATACAGGAGCATGTAGGGGTGGACTGCCTTTTTATTTGATTACCCTTTTCTCATGTTTTTCTTAGTTAGGGAGATAAGACATTGTCATTTGGTTTTATTCTTTTCATAAATAAGTTTTGTACATCCTTTAGATACGGTCCCTTTTGTTTGTTGTTTTGGGGTCCACCCCGAAGCTATAGTTCGCTCCTTTCCTTTGTTAGAATTCAATCACTGTGAAAAAAAATCACCATCAAAATTGTACTGGTTGTGTGATGTGCTGCTTGGGGTCAGACAGGGGTGGATCACCCTTATATTATGGTCTGGCCACCCTTAGAAAGGCCATAACACTAACTAAAATGAAAATTAAAACTAGACTTATAACTGGCTGGTGTCCTTACCAGTGACCTTGGGTCTGAACTGTGGGCTCCTCTTTCCAGGTGTTCGTACTGCCTGAGTGGGACCAAGATGTGCTGTCTCGCCTCTTTTGGGTTTTCTGCATGTTTCTGGCTCAACATGCAAGTATCCACTTCTTGACGTTCGCTGTTGGTTGCAGCCACTTGAGGTTGTTGGGCTCATTTGGGTTCTCAACACTGGGTGACTTTGATGGGAGTGAAAGCATCCTCACAACATAAATCACCACACTACCTGCTTTTGTTTCAGATTTTTTCTTTATCCTTGTTAACATGTTTGGGTACTGGGTTTACCTGTAATGCATTTTGTGCTCCAAAAGCTGTTATTTTGTGCAGCTGTAGAGAGTATTTTACACTGATACTGTAAACGTTGCGCGTGTGTGTCAGGTTTCCAAACATCGGAAACACCTGCTACATGAACTCCTGCCTGCAGAGCCTCCTCAACATTGAGGAGTTCATAAGAGACATCAGGCGTCAGGGGGTTTTGTGGAGCACAGATCCAGAAGCTCAGCTCTTAAGGTGCGCTACGTCAACCTTCTACTTTCTTCAAAAACCTGAAGAACAAAGAGATCTAACAGCAGAAATGTCTGTTTACCCTTTCCTTTCTACAGAAGGCTTATTGATGTCAGGGACTGTCATGAGTCAACAGATTATGGCCTTAAAGATCACCACCTAAGAGCTTTTAAGAAGGCATTCAGCATCAAGCTCCTGAATACACCGGCAGTGCACAGAAAGTGCGTCAGCTATTTGGACATTTCGTTTTTTGCTTTACCTTCTGATTTTGATGTACTGTTTTAAATCTCTCTGCTTTTCTTTCAGGACGCTCATGAATTCCTAACATTGTTCCTCGATGAGGTCAAAAGGCTCACACCTCACCTGGAGAGGAACGCAGCTCTCCTGGGCCAAAGTTATACCTGCCCAGTAGAAGAGCATCACATTTTTAAAATGGAAAACATGAGGACATGCAAGAGGTAAGCCTGTCTTTCAGAAACGCAGAGCTGGTTGCAATATTTTCATATACCTCTTTTCCACGTACCTGATCTTTACTTTAACTACGTTACTCCTGAAATGTGTAGCTGTGGTCACCAATCATCACAGCAAGAGGAATTCACCAGCTTGTCTCTTGACCTTGTTCCAGAGGGGTCTATTATAAACATGTTAGAGACATACTTGAAGGTAAGATCACAAATTCCAATAGAGTTGTCGTATCAGCGATCTTAACACACCTTTTTTGTTAGTGTTTGTGTGTATGTGTGTGTGCATATGTTGAGATTTCTTTCTACCATAAAGCCTGTTTTCTCTGTGCTGTTGTTCAGGAACAAGAAATAGAATTTCGCTGTGATTGTGGAGGGACGGCCTCAGAACTGAAGTCGTCTTTTGATACACTGCCAAGGTGAGTAAGGTCACATCAGAATTGATCGACTGACCAGGTTTCCAAACTGTGGCGCATCAAATATCAGAGTTTTTCGAGACAATACTTGAGCAGTCGTTTTCTCCCATCTTCTGTTTGTGTTTGACACTCATTCTTCTTATTTTCTACCTTGTTTGTGTTTTTTTTCTTTTCTGCCAGAGTTCTGATCTTGCATCTGAAGAGGTTTGGCTTTACACAAACCTACAAGATTAAGAAGGTGGATGACCCCGTCAGGCTGCAGAGGGACTTGGTGGTGCCATCCAATCAGGTAAAAACAGACTGCAGAACGTCTCAGGCTACGTCCACACTAGCCCGGATAGATTTGAAAACTCCGTGTCCACACTAGCGTTTTCAGTCATTTTCAAATAGTTGTGCGTCTGCATTGAAACGGCCGAAAACGCTTACGTTCCAGTCCTGCGCATGCGCAAAAGTGAGTGAGAATTACAGAATTTGAAGAAAAGCTATCCGGAGCATGTACAAACTGATATTAATCTTTTTTAGGGCTGTCAAAGTTGAGAGCAATCAAAACAACTGCTGTATAATGCACTCGGCTATCTTTGTTTAATTGCTCACATGACTGCATCACATGACTAAAATGCGTCATCGTTTTAGAAAGTCTGCGTTTTCGAGTGTCCACACTGCGACGGGACAACTCCGTTTTGAAATGTATGCGTTTTCGAGAGCGTTTTCAAGATGCTGTGTTTTTCCTTGAGGAAAACGCCTCTCAGTGTGGACGGGAGGTCAAAGCGGAGAGAAAACGATGTGTTTTCAAACGAAAACGCATTAGTGTGGACGTAGCCTCAGCAAATCAGCTTAATTATGGCACGATGTGAGACTTTATGAAACTAACACTCTTTGGATTTGTTCCTTCTCAGGGTGGTGGCTGTTATAGTCTTGTCAGCATCATCATCATTATGGAGGCACAGAGTCAGGTAAAACAACAGACTTGTACAAACAGAAAATGAAAACTTGCTACTTTTCAGTGAAGGACTCACACACAAAAGCTTTTGATGTTCTAAGAAGCACTAAGTCAAAATCACTGTTTGCTTGAATCAGTTGACTTCCAGAAGTTGGATTCATTTGTCTTAATGTGATTTCAGGACACTACATCTGTAGTTCTGTCCATCCTGAGGAGAGTCAGCACTCTACATCAGATCGCTGGCTCACCTATAATGACGCACAGGTGCTCCACACAACTGGATCTGCAGTTTGTGAGGAACAGCAGCACTCGGCCTACATGCTGTTTTACAAGAGAAACGTAAGAAGACACAGCATCTCATCCTGAAGTGAGAGAATTTTTAAATGTCCTGTTACCTTGTTAACCAGTTTTGTCTTCATTCTCAGTTCTGAAACAGGAAATGGAAGGAAGGAAGAAGGTCATCATCATGCTGAGAAGGAAAAGACAGTCGTCCCAGCCCACCATCGCACACTGGAGGACAAGTATAGGTAAGTATTGCCCTCAGGAGGAAGGGTCCTCCCAGAGAGCCTGGTCCTCCCAAGATTTCTTCCTCCAGGAGGGAGTTTTTTCTTGCCACCGTCGCCCCACATTCACTGGTCTCATCAGCAGGGACATTTTTAACATCCTAAGACCTGAACTCTTTCATGGCATGCATTTTTAATTTCTCTGTGCCATTTGGGTTGATTGGGACCTGATGAATGTAAAACAAAGACATCAGATTCGGACTATCTTTTTTTTGTTTCTCAAAAGAATGAGATCCACATATGAGGACATTCATTTTAAATTTCGATTGAACAGTGGCAGTGTAATGTCCTCCCTCATAAGTGGATATCAGGTTTTTGAAGAGCAAAATTTTTATTTTGGTCTAGACAACCCAAAATGTTATGTCTACATATGTGGACACCAGGTCCTAGGAGGTTAAAACAAAATCTACTAGAGCACTCGTCCTTTTCTGACCAGTGTTTGGCTTGCTCTCTGGGAACAACAAATTAGTGCTGTCAGGTTAACGTCATTTTAACTAATGACGTTACCTGACAGCACTAATTTGTTGTTATTATTATTAATATTATTATTAATTTATTTGTAAAATAAATTAAATTAAAAAAACAAAGAAACAATTTGATTCTTTATGTTATTTTGTTTTATTAAAATCAAAATAACAACAAAACAAAAATAACTAATAAAAAAATATTAAAAGTATTCAGCAGTGTTTTGTGAAATTTGTAATGAGCCTTAGTTAAGTTGATGTCACAGAAGTTTCTGAATCATTTAGATTGTTCAACAAACTGATTCACTCAGGTAAAGATGGTAAGCTGGAGCAATGGTACCCTTGGAGTTCAGTTTAAGTTTTCAGACAAATATTCCCTCGATCAGTTGCAGCTTCTGCTTTTAAATAAATGATTTAGCTGCAAATGTTTAGCTGCAGGTAGCAAAGTCCAAAAGTGACAACATTTCCACTGCAGTCTCTCCAGAAATGGCTTATAAAATTTTGACCAAATTAGACATTTATCCTTGGATCATTGACAACCCTGTAGGGTGAAAATCTTTAATTGTACCTTTTATAACATTTTAACAAGTTACTGTCTCCTGCTGCATGTTTCCTGTTTTGGCTGAACTTCATCAGCTCAAAAAACTCACCGTGCTGTGGTGTACTAAATGACCTCATGTACAGGACACACTGAAGGCAGGTTTGCAACGTTTAATCAACAAAGTCAAGAGTTAACAACTCCATTCATAAGGAAGCCACACGCTGACACCTGGATTAGGTGAGTAAGTGCTTTGTTGTTCCCAACACCAAGAAGCTTGACAATAGTGCGAGAGAAATTCAGAGTTTCTGACAACGCTATGCCAGAAGACCAAAAGTGGCTCCAACTGGTTATGTGGAAGTCCAGTGTTCTCCACAATTAATCAGCGAGGTCGAAAGTGTCTCTTCATGGATGGTTTTGATCTCTGTTGTTATTCACGGAACCAAAGCCCTCAAAGCAGCATATGAAAGAAAGTCATCTTTCATTGTTGTCTCCAGCGTGTTAAAAGAGAGATCGAGCTCAGTGATGAGTTTTGAAGCGGCTGCAGGGACTTCTCCAAGGTTTTGGCTCGAACAGTCGAAGGATGTTGTTCACAGTGGTGACACTGTTGACTGGTGATTGACAAGCACTGAGATACTAACATGACAAACACAAGAAACATCATGACTTATTCTCCTGAGTGCCTGCAAAACACAAACACAAAATCAAACTCAAAGCTTTTCTCTCAGATGCTGGTGTGGCACAATCTAATGATAAGAAAGGTCATGCTAACAGCTTTTGGAGC
>NW_024582388.1:2440176-2454295 GCF_018398535.1 Haplochromis burtoni | reverse complement strand
TGATCTTGAGAGCAGGACTTCCACAGGGCTGCCCACAGGACAACTCAAGGGGGTTCCCAGCCACTTCGATAATGAACTATGTATTTGGACATATCTCCAGAATTGATTACGCTGCAACTTATATAACTCTACAATTTTATCAAAGCTTAAAAAACATTTAGTCCCACAGCCAAATAAATCTGATACATTAAGGATGCCTGCTTTACGCCACTGTAACCAGTCAATCGATGTCCCTCCAATTAAAATTCTTTTATTACTCCATAAGGTTGCCGAAGGTGATTTAAGATCCCCATTAGCTACAGGAATACAGCAGGTAGTCCACCTGGGATCCACAGATTTACTCTCTGAGAGTACACCGCTTACAGAGACATAACCTTTCCTTTAGTGCGTAAGGATTTAAATAATTAAATAAAGCTAATTTTTTTCGTGATTTTTATATACACATTGCAGTTGTGCTCATTAAAAGCTGGCACTCTTTGTAATAAAGGTCAAATGCATCAATACAGTGCTATGGTTGAATTAAATTATTGAGACTGACATGTTGACAAACATACTTGCATATCATAACTAGTTAAAGTCAGGGGTGTCATGGTCTTGGTGTGTGGCTCTAAAATTCCGCTGAAGGTTTGGACCTCCCTGGTATCCACCCATGGGCAGGGCCTACAGCCTCCCTCACCTGAAGCTGATTGAGGCAATCAGGTTGGAGATTTAAGCTGCTTGCTGACACCGCTTCCTCGCCAGTTCGTCAATTACCCTATGTTGGTAACCAGGCCTCACGCGTCATGTATATGAATCTCAAGTGCTCTACTAACCTTGCAATCTTGTGTTCTAGTTACTCCTGGAAATTCCATCACACTGAACCACTCATCTTGGAAATCTGGTTTCAGAATCATCATCATTGCCTCACCTGCCTGCCCTCCTGCCCTCCTGCCCTTACACCACCTCAGGACCTTCACCGCTCAGGACAGCTGCCACACACTACCAAACCCACCTGGACCGCACCACCTCTCCCTCAACGCTTCCATCTCCCACCTGCACAATAAGACGAAGAATTTCATAGCTTCCACCCTCTCCAGAAATCCTCATTGACTACCGCTCTAACACTGCTCTCCTCTGTTCCAGTACGTACCTAATCACCAGCCAGCTGTCGTTGCTTTCTTGGACCTGTCCCCTTGCTTATCCCTCTCCCCTGGCCAAGACCCTCACGCCCCATGTGTCAAGTACTATTGTAAACGTCATTTTTGTGCTAGTTAATAAACCTTTGTTAAACCCTTTCCTCAGCCTCCGCTTTGAGTTTTCTGCACGTGGGTTTGATTTTTGGTACTCGGCCTCCGGCCGTTTTGTGACAAGGGAGATATTTTTCTGGGCCAAGGGAGTCTGAAAAGAATGTCCCAGACTGAGATAATAAGTAGGAAAAAACAGGCTGCAAATTGCTAGCTAATATTTAATACAGCAAGGTTAGCGGGCAAGGTGTTTTTCCCTTCTTTTTTTTTTTTTTTTTTTTTCATGAAAAGGAGCAGATAAGAGACGAGGTCAGGTGTGAATGAAGTGTGGGAGAAGATCCGGTCAGGGACGGCAGGATTGGCTGCGTCGTTTCCCAAAGAAGATCAGTCATAATTGTTTTTGTGCGGTAGAAAAATGTAATGCCCACTTACAGGGTCATCCTTTTTGTTAAGCACATTGTTGGTTCACATTGAGGTCCAGCATGCTGAAAATTCTAATTTCAACTGCTGAAATCAATTAAATCTTTTAAAAGATAGTCACTCTCGTGTACTTAAGGGGGGAAAAAAACAAAAACACGTAGCTAGTATGAAACACTTTTCTGCACTCACCTTTGGTTGCTGTTTTAAGAAATTCATTGCTTCTTCAAAGTGGTCCAGATGTGTCTCTGTGATATTGTCACCCTTCTTATTGTACACCGCCATTGAGAGAATCATGAAACCTTTAATGGCCAATAGACTGGGTCTTGCCTCAGATATGAAGGTGGGAATATCAAACAAAGCAGGAAAAGGACCTTTTTCTGGAAGAAAGGAAAAAAGGTTCTCCTCAGCAGCAAAGGTTTCCTTTCTGAGATGAAGGAAACAATGCTGATTTATAAGCTAGTTAACGTTAAACTAAAATGAAGATAGAAAGCTAGGAACCACCTCCAGTACCTGGAGGAGTGAACAAGACTCAACGGATGTTCCCTTCATTGACGGAGATCCTGGTGACCCCATCTCTCATCAGAAGCCTCTCATTTGTCATCTCTGCCAGTAATCTGCCCTCCTCCTCATGCACAAAAAACTTCACCACCTGGGGGTTTATGGCATTTGTCTTTAGATATATTTTGTGCATGGTATGCGGCCTCATGGAACACAGCAGACCCATGGGTTCTACTCCAACGTAGCTCCCACCTAGGGAGGGGTCTCTTTTCAGGTCGACCTCCCCATTGCCGTCAGCCCTGTAGGTGGCTGAGGAGCTGTCATCCCTTGTCATCAGTTAACCTCCTAGGACCTGGTGTCCACATATGTGGACATCCCATTTTGGATTATTTAGACTAAAATACTAAATTTTGCTCTACAAGGGCCTGATATCCACTGATGAGGACATTATACTGCTACTGTTCCATCAAAATTTTAAACGAATATCCTTATACGTGGCTCTGATTTTTCATAAAAACAAAAATAAGGTAAAAATCTGGTAATTCTTTGTTTTTACATTCATTGGGCCCCAATATGCCCAAATAGCAAAGAGAAATTAAAAATGCATGCTGTGGAAGAGTTCGGGTCTTATGAGGTTAAGGTTCACACTCCCTTGCTACCTCCCAGAGTCCTCAAAGAGACAAAAGTTTCTTCCTGTGGAGCTGTCTGCTTCCCCCAACTTCCTTACTAGACCCCCACCATTTGTCTTATAGTATGAGTGTGAAACATGTTAAAATCCAGTGGCACCAAGGCATTATACAATAAAATAATGTGATTAATACATAAGTAAAAGAAATTCCTATACACTGTCAACTGTGATTGGTGTGTGCGAGTGTATTATGCTCAAGGAGCTTTTAACTACACAAATGAGCAGATTTGTGAAGTTTAGCTTCAAAATGTGTTTTTATATGTTCATTATGATTTTGAAATATGCACTTGTAAATAGCTTTCTGTATGTTTACATTTCTGTGTGTTTGTGTGGAGCAGGGATTTGTGAGCACTCAAAATTCACACAGTGCACACATTTGTAAAATCTTTTTTTTAGATGATTTTGAGATGTATTATTTCCATAAAATATGCAACAGCCCAAAGAGAGTTTTACATGCATGTTTTTTTCTTAAAACCAAAACTCACTGAAGAAAATGAGTCACTAGTCCGTGCTGTTTCTTGATGTACCCGTGATCTTGTAGACTTATGACGGACTTGAGTCGCAGACCAAATATGGTTCAATACAAAATATGCTCAAAGCAAGTGAATACCTTATTTCTAGTGGCGACTTGTGTGGACTTAGTACCTTACTTACTACCTTAAAATACGAGTAAACCATTAAACAGGAGTAGCTACATTGTCTCACCTTGTTTTGTTTTTTCTTCTCACATAATAACAAACTGCTTCCACCTAACGTTAAGAAATTAATCTGTGGGTTGGACCATATCAATAAAGCCATTTTTAGTTTCCCATTTACACATTATATATATTTGAATATTTTTAATATGTTATGTTTCATGGGTCATCTTTTTAATTTGCTGGTCTCTCAGAAAGGAAACTGTGTAAATTAAACTTTAAACTGAAGTCTATTTGTCAGCTCATTATTCTTTGTTGCGTTTTTTTTAGGCTTTAATAGTTTTAACACAATTGTTTTTTGTTGTTGTTTTTAATTACAACATAAAGATCAATTTACAAAAGATAAGTACAGTAATGTGGGATCAAATAACAAAATCAGCGTTACGCAAAAATTTAAAACATGTATCTACACTCATCATATAACGTTTTTGGCACTGTGATGATGGAACAAATAGCCAAAACAAATAAAAAGTAATTTCAATGAAACATTAAGAAAGGCCGACTGGAAATAAACCATAGCTGACTGTAGAGTCCAGGATAAGCAGACAGAAGATCAAGTGACAATCCCAAAAAATTATAAAGAAAAATGAAAAAAGAAACATGTGTACAGGGCTCAGGAGATACAGGAGGGGAAGACATGTGCGAATCATAATTTCACCTAAAATTTCAAACTGTCATATTAACAACTATTATATTAATTATAAAATGTGATTTTCATACAGTCAATTTGCTGTCATGATTTATGTTTCTGTAACTTAAGCTTTCTAATCATCCTGTTTGAATCTATAACTTGGCTTTAGTCTGTGCTGCATCACAACTCAGGTGAGTTTTGAAGAAATCCTGGATCTTCTTCCAAAGGTGGATCTCAGCTGCTATGTGGGCCTTGGGCTCACCTCCCCACAGCACTCGCTTGCCTACACCTGCATTGAAGCTGGAGGGGCAGTGGGGCGCATAAGGTGGCTCCAACATGTGTCCAGCTCCAGGGTAAAAAACAGTCTCAAAGTTCTCCTTCCCATGATGCTTAAGTCTCACCACCATTTCATCCATGTAGGCTTCGCTGTCCCAGTTGAGGTCGTCTCCTACAACCGCAAAAAGAAAATGGCTCTTGGCTCGTTCAATGGGGATCAAGCTGCCCTTATTCTTTTCTGCCAGGGGATCTTCAAGAGCATCCTTTATGATGATTGCACCTGACTCGGTGGGAATAAACTTGCTTTCGTCAAACAGTATTGATGACAGGATCTGCCGTTTCTTGTAGTAGAGAGGCGTGACCACATTGGCGTTACAGGCATTCATGCACACTATGGCCTCGACACCTGGCACAAAAGCAGCGAGTGCCAGTCCGATATTTGATCCCTTGCATCTTGACATTATGCCAACTCCTTTACTGCCCACCTGTGAAATAACACAGAAATTAAAAGGCGATGCAAATCTATAAAACATTTGGAGCGCAGGGCTGACTCTACCTGTCATTATTTTCATTTTTGTGGACTACATATGTATATTACCATTACTAAATAAATAAACACATTCATATATGCACAGTGAAGCTATCATGATCCGGGTGAGTGGCTGGAAACTTCTACCAGGGTCTTGAGTCTCCTTGGTATCTGGCCCTGGGCAGGGCCGTCATATCTCCAACAGCTTCACTCACCTGGAGCTGAGTTGAGGCAATCAGGCTAAAGAGATTTAAGCCTTACACTGATATTCCCTCTCCAACAGTTTGTCAACTACTCCATGTTGGTAGCTGGCTCTAATGCTCCATGTTATTTGCCAAGTGCTTTTCTTACCTTGTTCTCTTGTGCCCTAGCTTTTCCTGGAACCTCCAAAACCCTTACCCCCAAATTAAGCTAATCTCTTGAACCTCGGATAACCCAGCTCTTCTCTGGAAATCTCTCCTTGCCTCACCTGCCTGCCCTCCTGCCATCACACTCCTTCGGAACCTACGGAACTCAGGTCAGCCATCTCACACCGTCTAACTCACGCCCCCTCTCCCTCCAAGCATCTTTCACTCCACCTGCAAGTAAGCAAGAAATATAGCCATGCTCACCTTTTCTAGTACTCCCCTTTTACCACAGTTCTAACTCCACGCTCCTCAGTGTGATGGCTCTATGTACCAAGCCATGCTACAGTTACCCCTTCAAGCCCAATTTCCCCCACTTGGCCCCATGACCACGTTATCACGCTACGCAGAGCTGCTGTTACATTCTACAGTCTATTCCTCTTTTGGCAAATCTCTCAAGCTCCTCCAGATTTTATTGGCTTCTAGCATGGACCTTGGTTCACTTCACACTGCAAATTTTTGTTTGTTCTCGTTATTGTCCTTTTTGAGACTACAATTCTAGATTCTAGTGTCTTGGCAGTAGTACTGGGGTCTTTAGACACATCTATCACTAGTTTTCTTTCTAGAGTGTTTGAAATCTTTTGCTTCCTACCCTGCCAAGCTTGTTCTGTACTGTGTGACTGTCTTGGCTGAATTTCTTAACATTGCATATTGAAACTTGGAAATGCTGTGATAACTTTGTATATCTATTTCTTGCTTAGAGATCTTCAACATTTCTTATTCTATAAAATTATAAAAGGATTTCTTCTGTTTTTGGGGTGATGCGTTCTCAAGTGACAGCTCAAACATTGCACAGCAGTGGCTTCTACTATCAATAAAAAGGTCAATTTTTCAGGGGGCTGATAATGTTGATCTTGAAAATTATTATATGTTAGAAATTATTATGTTATTGTGTGATAATAGAAACAATTCATGTTTTCTCAAGAAGATTTGTGCGATTACAAAAATATGTCGTAAAGCTGAGGCTTTATGCTCTCTGAAATTTATTCAATTATCTGAATGAATGTAAATGAGAGTATTTCTGAAACTCCACTTAAGCTACAGGAATACAGCAGATATTCCACCTGGGATCTACAAATTTACTCTCCTCTCTGAGAATGCACAGCGTATAGAAACATAAACTTTCCTTCAGTATGAAACATCTTTCTGCTGTCTGTGCGCACTAGAGCAACTCACCTTTGGTTGCTGTTTTAAGAAATTCATTGCTTCTTCAAAGTGGTCCAGATGTGTCTCTGTGATATTGTCACCCTTCTTATTGTACACCGCCACTGAGAGAACCACAAAGCCTTTGTTAGCCAGTAGACTGGGTCTTGCCTCAGATACTGAGGTGGGCAAATCCAACACAGCAGGAAAAGGACCTTTTCCTGGAAGAAAGAAAAAAGATTCTAATCAGCAGCAAGTCATATTTTAAATTTTATTCTTAATTTCTCTGGAAGCCAGTGAAGGGACGCAAGAATAGGTGTAATATGTGACAGTCAGCTATTTTTTGTTAGCAGTCTTTCAAACAAAGGTCTTGCTGCATTCTGTACTAACTGGACATGAGTTGTGGAGGACTGAGAAACGCACCTGAAATGTGAACTACAGTAAGCAAGGTGGGAGAAAATTACAATTTGAACTAGAAGTTTCAGATGACTGAATGACAGTTAAAGTTTAATTTCAACAATGTTGATTTAAAAGCTGGTTAATGTTAAATGAACTAAAATGAACATAGAAACCTAGGAACCACCTCCAGTACCTGGAGGAGTGAAAAGGACTCCACGGATGTTCCCTTCATTGACGGGAACCCTGGTGACCCCATCTCTCATCAGAAGCCTCTCATTCATCATCTCTGCCAGTAATCTGCCCTCCTCCTCATGCACAGAAAACTTCACCACCTGGGGGTTTATGGCATTTGTCTTTAGATATATTTTGTGCATGGTATGTGGCCTCATGGAACACAGCAGACCCATGGGTTCTACTCCAACGTAGCTCCCACCTAGTGAGGGGTCTCTTTTCAGGTCGACCTCCCCACTGCCATCAGCCCTGTAGGTGGCCGAGGAGCTGAACACCACTCCCTTGTCATCAGTTAATTTGGCTCTCATGTTGACAACCTGCCTTGGCCTCAGCCCGGCCACCTTCACCTGAATGGGCTCATCAAACATACATTTGATGCTTGGCAGCAGCTTCAGTCTCACTTGAGAGGACATCTTTTCTGAAAAAGAGAAAAAGATTGGACTTTATGAATGTAAGATAAAAAGTCCCCTTACACAATACTTTTTCTAAGAAATTTCAGAGACAGATCGATCCATATTACATTACATTGTGTTTATTAATTACACCAACAACCCACTGTCCCAGTTTGGTCTCTGAGTGCAGGAAACCCAAATCCAAACTCCACTCAAGAAATGTGCCAGTTTAAATATGTATCATTAGCAAGCAACCACATTACAAGTGCCCACTGTACTCTCTGTCAATAATGTTAATACTAGATCCATTTCAGACAGTGGCAGTAATATTTTACACTGGGCAGCAAATCAGCACAGCAGGATCTTCCAGAGCGAGACAGAAACTCTGACTATTTTTTGTTAATATTTAACAGCTCTTGCACAGCCACTGTTAGTGTGATACCTTTGCACCAGATACCCTCCCATGCACCCATCAGTAAAGACTTCTTTCTAGTTAAGTAAATGGTTTGCATGGATTTCCATTAAAGGTTTTTTTTTATGTTCAGTACAATTATTCAGTCACTCGTTGAACTTCAGGCAGTTTTGATTCCCGTTTTCATGATCACACAGCCACTTCAAAAGGTAAACACCAACTTCAAAGTGATATTTCTCTTCCATTGTTTACAATTAAACTTTTAAAAACAAAAAATTTGAATAGATGTTGATTAGGACAAAAGGTCCCAAATCCATGCCATCAATGCACAGTCACAATTAATTAAAAGTTAATAAGACTTGCAAGGTGGTAACACAAGCTGACTGGAAATAACAGAGGCACAAAGAGTCCAGGATAATCAGGAAAAAGTGATCCAGTGATACAGTCCTGCCTGGCAGGATGATGTGTTCACAGAATTTGATATATATTCTGTCATGCAATCAGTTAAACCAGGGATAGGCAACTCCAGGCCTCGAGTGCCAGTGTCCTGCAGGGTTTAGATCTCACCCTGGGTCTCGCACCTGAATCAAATGATTAGTTCATTACCAGTCTTCTGGAGAATGTCAAGACACGTTTAGGAGATAATTTAGCAATTTGAATGAGCTAAAACCTGCAGGACACCGGCACTTGAGGCCTGTAGTTGCCTACCCCTGGGTTAAACTGTTATTGATTTCTCAATGTTGTTCACAAATTACATTCTCTATACCCTCAAAGCAGTCCTGCAGCTTTGAGGGTATTCACAAGACCGCCTTGTGAATATGGGTCTTTTAACAAGAGGAATATATCTCCACGTTGGGTGAGTGTTGAGTAATTACATATGAGAGCATGAGGGTGGGAATGGATGTTTGTATCTGGTCGGGTATCAGACGCCACCTCTCTGGAGGCATCTCGGGCCCTCCAAGGTATGGAGGCCTATCTCCCCCTACCACCACTTCCCCTGCCAGTGGCGGACCCCCTCAGACATCGGTGCGTTGGTGGTTCTTTGTGTCCGGGGATGGGCGCCCAGGTACACACCGACTCACTCCTTGGTGGCTGCTTGTCGGGGCCTGGAGCCTGGGGCTCGCTCGGACCACTTCGGGGGTGGGGTGCCCTCAGCCTCTCGGCCTGGGGCTCGGTCACTCAGGCACAGCTGTCTGCCAGCGGAGCTCACGGGCGCGTCACTGCAACCCCCCCTGGCTTCTGCTCCGCGGCTGCTGAGTGACCCCTCATCTGGGACTCTCGTCAGCTCTTTCTGGGATAGTGGCGCGGCTGCCCCTCTGTTGGTCTTCCTTGGTCTCTTGTGTTCTGGGGGCCTCTGGATGTTTGGAGTTTTGATCTCCTCCATACCTGCTTCATGCCCTGGTGGATGGGGCTGTGGCTCCCCACACCCTCTAGCACAGCGGTCCCCAATCCCCGGACCGGTACCGGTCCGTGAGTCGTTTGGTACCAGGCCGCGAGAGTTGAGGCTCAGGTGTGAAATGTATGGTTTTCAGGGTTTTTATCGTTTTTCAGCGTTATTTTGTTATCGTTTTTATCGTTAACTCTGTTTTCCTGGGTCTTTTCACGTGTGTTATGAATAAATCTTCTTTTTTTCGCTACCGGTACTAGTTTTATTATGTTGTATTTATCCGCAACACCTTAAAGGTCCGTGAAAATGTTTTTGGGCATAAACCGGTTCGTGGGGCAAAAAAGGTTGGGGACCGCTGCTCTAGCAGATCATTACATGAAGGAACCTTTTAAAAACAAGCGCGTTCATGCTTACAGGTGTACACACGGGTGCTCACACACACAAACTACACCCTTTTTGGCTCCTACCTCAAAGCACACTGTGCGCTGTCGATCTTACGTGCTGCACAATAATGTTTAATATTTAGTATTTACCGTTATATTCCCATAGATCATCATGATGTTGTTTATTCTATTGCTCTCGTTTTCTTCTGCTTGTTTTCTTTTTTCATTCCCAACAGGTGAAATTTAAAAAAAGTATCTACTGTTATCTATTGTTAGCTAGTTTATTGTGAGGGTGTTGTTTTTATTATGTTGCTCTTTGTTTTTTTTTCTTCCCCCCTTTCTCACCATCTCTTCTCCCCTCTATTTTTCTTTCTTTCTCACCCTCTCTTTCTTTCACCCTGTCCTATCCCCCAGTCATGTCTGTCCCATCTTTAAAAAATGAAAATAAAATAAATACATAATTATAATAAAGGTCAGTTAAATGGACCAATATGGCAAAGCCACGATGATCCACTTGGTAAAGTAAATCCACTTGGCATCTTTCTTGGCCTTCAGACAACAATTCTGATGGCTAAAAATCCAAACGGGACAGGCAAAAAAAAAAAAAAAAAAAAAAAATTATATATACAGTCATATATTTATAGTGGCTAACCTGTTAGAACTGCATGTCTTTAAAAGTGAAAGAAAAAAAATGAAACAAACGAAAAAAACAAACACAGAAGCTCAGAAAAACAATAGAACTAGAGCTAAAAAAATTTAATTAACACAACTGAATTAAAGGCTTGAGCAATGTGTGACATGGTTGACTGTAAATAAATATATATTTTTATAAAAAGACTACACACACACACACACATAAAATAAAATAAAATATGCGCTCAATGCTCAGTGACATTTTTAACAAGAGAAATGGTCGATTTGTGATGTTCAAATAAATTATCACTGTACTGTAACATGTACAGTACTTGCAAAATAGTTTTCCATATGTTTACATTGCTGTGTATCTATGTGGACTGGAGCACGGATTTGTGAGCACTCAAAATTAACTCAGTCCGCACATTTGTATATCGTAGATCATTTTCAACCTTTCGAGACAAATGTATCTCCATATATGTGCAACAGCCGAGAGTTTTACAAGGATGTTTTTTTTTTCTTAAAACCAAAACTCACCGAAGCGAATGAGTCTGGTGGTTGGTTTTGTTTCTCGAAGTACCCGTGATCACGCGGACTTAAGACAGACTTGAGTCGCAGCCCAAATATGTTTTAAATTCAAAATACGCTCAAAGTAAGCGAATATCTTCTTGCTTCTGGTGACGACTTGTTTGGACTTCGCCTTAGCCAAGTATCCCAGAATGCATTTCAAACGAAATTCAGAACTGGAAGTAAAGTTCTGAAAAAGCACTGTTTCAGGTGCATAAAATAGTGCGACGATTTCGGCGAGAATGTAGCAACATTAAATATCCGGCCAAATTATCAAAATATTACCTATTTGCAAAAGTTAAGCACAAGATATATAATTTTTTAGGATATATTATATATATATAATGGGTGACGTTCGCTTTTCTGCAGTGGTTTATTCTTGAGAAAATCGGTTTTGCAGAGTTTAAAGTCAGCCTGCAAAAAGTGTCTGATTTTATTTCACTTTAATGTGTTGACATCGGTGTTTTTACCCACCACAGTCAAGCCAGCCGCCGCTTGTTAACCGCTTAAACGTTCGTGCGCTTCTACACCGAGTTTTAGGGTAGTATGTAACCTGTCGATCTGTTCCTGGATATCCTGAAAGCCGATGTCAAATCAGCTCCAGAAATGATCATATTATATTTCAGCTGTTTTCAAAACAAACGGTCTGTAGGTAAGTTTGTAGATTATTTTAGAATGCAGAAAACAGGTCATTTTAGCATTTGACCTGATTGTTTTTGTTGAGTTAGCAGCATGATCCCTGAATACATGTACAAGAGTAACATAATATTTTTTAATATTATAGTTCATACAGCACACACATGTTACTGAAAGGTTACAAGTCTGTTGATTGTTCAGTCATTGACTAATCATTCACCATACTGAAGTTCTTAACAACTGATTTGTTAAGAAGTCAGTCCACCGTTTGCTCCAGTCTTTCCAGATTGCTTCACACTGATGGTCCCTTTAAAGTCGAGCATTGTGCAAGAATGAACTTTGCATGCCCTGGACTTTCAAACTATAGTCGGGTTCCTGATAAGTGGATACAAACATCTCAAAACGGTGAACTGTAATTGTCGCTTAACAGTAAAACTGGGTTGCAGTGTTTGTGAATGCAGCTTTATTGAAACTGTAAATGATGTCTGACAGAGGGCGCTCGAATAGAAGGTGTGAGAAGTTATTATAGAATATTACTGCTTACCTGTACTAAAAGAATGGAGCCAGTAGTGTATTTCGCTCTCAGATTGCTGCTTTACTTGAGGTTCATAGGATATTTAAAAGTAGAAGGCAACACTGGTTGGTGATGGAGATTGTTGGTCAAACCTAGAAACTGTATGTGTGTTACAGAGCTTTTTCTGCCTTTTCTTTTATTCTTGCAGAGGATGTTGTGCTTATTTTACCACTAGTTGACCTTTTAATGGTGGAAGGCTTACCAGCCACACTTGAAACACTGTCCTCTGGATTAACACCATCATCAACACCAATATTTTAAATGCAAATGTTCGCAACCAGATAACCATTCACTCACTTCATAAATAAACTCATCATAACACATTGTTTTTGCTTTAAACCATGTTTCATGCTTTTCATTTTCATCATCTGGTAACACACAGATCAAAGAACCATGACTAGTTTTTGCTTCATTACACAAAGCAACAGAATCATTAGTTGATGCTTGAACCATATAGATATAGATGCTATTATCTATATCTAGTGATGTACTTACAATATAGATATTATTTTCATATACTCTCTTGTAGATGATTAGCTTTATTTAATTTAGCTTTTCTATCACATTGCAGTTTGTCCAGTTTCTCTGCAAGTGCTTTAGCAGTTATTTTCTGTGGGTCGCTTGGCTCGATAGTTCAAACGTTTGAATTTGGATATGGTAAGGATTTGTAGAAGAACAGGATGTGCCTTTGGTTTTTGGTTAAACATTTGCAACTCTGGTATAGATAAATGTGATATATTAACCTTGACACACTCCAATCCTTGCTATCCAAAAAGACTGTGTGGGGGGAAAAAATACAAATGAAATTTTCCCTTTAACGTTTTGTTTTAATGTTCAGTTTCATGCAATTTTAATTTCTCTTACCAAAACCATGATAATTTCATTTTCTATTCTAGATTTTCTAGTGCTGTCAGCGTTAGTCTCGTTAAAATCACGTTAACGCCATAACCGCATTAACTCGGCAAATCTCCGTTAGCGAGTTAATGCGGGTCGCCCGCTGCATGGGGCTGCATGGCGTCAACGCATTACCGCAATTAGCTCGGCCCAATAGATTTCATCTCATGATCTTACGTGATGTTACTAAATTACCAAGCCTTAAACTTGTAAATTTTAGATGGATGGATTTAAATTAAAGGGTTTTTTATGTTTAATACAATTATTCCCTGGATTAGACAGTTTAATTCCTCTTTCTAGCTGTTTCAAAGCATGAACAACTACTTAAATGTTCAAGTTTCCACTTCATGTTAATGCTTAAATATTCTTTTACTCTCATTAAACCTAAATACATTCCTATAGAATGACAAGATCAGGAGAGATGACTGAAACCAAGGACATGAATGTACAGACAAAAGGAATCAAAAAAGGAATCCCCTCTCTCATGATACGTGAACAAGACCCTGAGATACATAAACTCTTTCACCTGGGTCAGCAACTCATCCCTAACTCGGAGTGGGCGCTCCACTTTTTTCCAGCTGAGGAACATGGCCTCAGACTTGGGGGTGCTGATTCTCATAAAAATCCTCCCTAGGGGTCCTCCCACCAAAGACTGCCTCAGTGCCCAGACTCATATACC
This sequence comes from Haplochromis burtoni, assembly GCF_018398535.1. Classification (NCBI taxonomy): domain Eukaryota; kingdom Metazoa; phylum Chordata; class Actinopteri; order Cichliformes; family Cichlidae; genus Haplochromis; species Haplochromis burtoni. The sequence goes on along the minus strand of NW_024582388.1, from coordinate 2,440,601 downwards.
TCATCCCCAGACTCTATTTCCTCTACAGAAGAAGTGTTAGTGTGATTGAGGAGGTCCTTGACGTATAAACTGACAACGGTCTCTAGTCTTGTCAGCCGAGGATCTTTATGGTCATGGTCGGCCTCCAGATCTGCTCCGTCTTTCTTTGCCAGCCTCCTGGTCAGCCCTCTTAACTGCTGTGTCTCTGCCGCTAGCCTCCTGAACTCTCACTTCTTTGTTTTGGAAATTTTTTTTCTTAAATATGGTCCTTCTTTCCCTGTCAGTACTCTTACTGGAGCATTTTGGGTCACCTGAAGGTGTTTCAGGGAATTTTTACGACAGCCTGATAATAATGAATTACAGTAGTTCTGCCTAGAAGTAATAATGCATAAACTAGTTTTTCAACATCACTCTTAAACAGGATGTTTCTAATTTGAGAGATTTTG
>NW_024582388.1:2427892-2440151 GCF_018398535.1 Haplochromis burtoni | reverse complement strand
CGCAAATGAAAGAAAGCAGTCCTACATATTTGTAGTCATGAAGAGAGTCGTACCCCTCTATAGATTTATGGTGTAGGACAGGGGTCTCAAACTCAATTTAGCTGGGGGCCGCTGCAGGCAGAGTCTGGGTGAGGCTGGGCCGCATTAGGTTTTCCACAAGAAAGGCATGGTTAAAAAATTCCAATCTTCTCAAATCTCTTTATTTTTATTTTTTAACACAAAATATGAAAAATAAATAAACAAATTAAGAATTAATAAGAAAATAAATCAATCTGTAATACATAAATAAAACAATAATAAGATATTTTTAGTCAGTGAACTTGTGTGTTTTTTTCAGTCTTCTATATCTGCTGTATTTAGATTGAAATGTCTGTATTAACAGTTCTATAACCTTCTTCTGAACATGAATGGAACACTGTAGAAAATGAACTGTTCTTCTGAACATGGCTTCTCTTGCCTACTCCTTGCTGCTAGAGACCTGGCAGCGTTTCCTCTCGCATAGCCGAGCCAGATTTGGCCTGAGGGAGGAAGCAGTTGCGACCCTCAGTATGTCTTGAAGATGATCATCCGTAAGTCTGGACCTGTACTTGGACTTATTGAAGTTCAAAGTGGAGAAGAGCTTTTGGCACAAGTATGTGCTACCAAAAAGGCACATGGTCCGCTTGAACATTCGGGAAAGCCGAGGGAAACTAGGGCTCAATTCTCTCAAAAATTGTCCAAGCTTGTCTGCTTTTCCACTCACCTCCCTGAACTTTGCTTTGAGTTCAGAGTTGCACTGCAGCTCAATGAGCTCCATTTGAAGCACAGAAGGGGCATCTTGCACATCAAAGGAGAAGGGGTCCGCAAAAATGTGAAAGGTGGCTCTGTGTGTCTTGAAGTCAGCAAATCTGTGATCAAATTCCTCCTGTAGCCTCAAAATGACATCAACATACTCGTCAGCACTGAATGGTGTGCCTGCATCCACGAGTGCCTTGCATGCTGGGAAATGGCAAAGGTTTGTCTGAGAGAGCTGAGCTTTCCAGAGCGCCAGTTTTGTGGAGAATGCTCTCACGTTGTCATAGGCAGCACTGACAAGTTGCCCCTGGCCTTGTAACGTCTTGTTCAGTACATTAAGCTCATGTGTCATATCAACAAGAAAAGCTAAGTCCATGAGCCATTTGGGATCAGTTAGCACAGGAACACTAACTCCATCCTTCTCCATGAAGGCTTCACTTCTGCTCTCAACTCAAAAAGTCTCTTTAATACATTTCCCCTGCTGAGCCAACGTACCTCAGTGAAGTCGAGCACATCCCCATATTCTGACTCCATTTCCTCTAAAAAAGCACAGAACCTTCGGTGCTTTAAGCCCCTGGATCTGATTTGGTTGATGCATTTCACAACAATAGACATCACATTGTCAAACTTCAGGCATTTGCTGCAAAGGACCTGCTGATGGATGATGCAGTGCAGAGCAATGGCCTCCTCCACGCCTTCCTCTTCCAGTTTGTTTTGTGCCACCAGTCCATTTTTCCTCCCTGTCATTGATGGCGCTCCATCTGTTGTTATTCCAACAAACCTCTTCCATGGCAAACCAACATTCTCAATGGCATCACACAGCTTGTAAATATCTGCTGAGCGGTGGTCTGGCCATGCATTGGAATTACTGTGAGCAGCTCCTCCATCACTTCAAAACTGTCATCAACACCACGGACATACATTGGGAGCTGGGCAGTGTCGGTGATGTCTGTGGTCTCATCAAGAGCGACTGAGTATACACTGAAACATTTGGCTTTCTCACACAGTTGGTCATAAATGTCACTTGACAGGTCAGAAATGCGATCTGCTGCGGTGTTGGCAGAAAGGCTGATGTTGCTAAACTGACCTTTCTTTCCCGGACAGACTATATTTGCAGCCTGCAATATGCACTTTTAGACAAATGCACCTTCTGTGAATGGCTTCCCTGCTTTAGCAATCATCTCACTAACCACGTGCTCCGACTGCTGCATTATTCTCTTTGGTTGCTTTCTTGGAGAAATCTTGCTGCCTCAGTAGATCTGTTTTAAGACTGGCAACCCGGTTCGCTCTCTCGTCTCCCTGGTATTTTGCATCCAGCTCAGCATGTCTAGTTGTGTAATGACGTTTCAAATTGTATTCCTTGTGCAGCGCAACTTTCTCTGTGCAAATAAGACAGGTCGGGGTGCCCCTGTGCTCAACAAAGAAATATTGCATTTCCTATAAAAATAAATCATTATTTTTTTCTAGGTGGGTTGAGAAATGGATTGTTTTAGTGAATCAGCTGTTTAATCCTAATGGGCAGCTTATGTCCTATTCAGAATTCTTAAACACCTATAAATTTCCAGCCACACCCAAAGAATATGCCATATTATTTGATGCAATACCTACGGGTATTATAATGCTTTTTAAAGGTATTCAACCTTGCATATCATCTGTTTCTCTCCCCAACCCTTTAGATTCACACATAGGAAGAATCTGTCTAACAAACCAAGTAAAAGTAATAAGAATATCCGTGCTTTGTTCCAGACAGAATCTCTAACTATTCCACATGTGGTCTCTTATTGGAATTTCTTTGTCAGTGACATTAACTGGAAAAGAGTATGGACAATTCCTAACAAGTATCTGGTAACGAATAAAGTGAAGGAAGTCTCATTTAAAATACTGCATAAATTTTATCCTGCTAATCATTACATGACAAAGTTCAAAAGGGACATAAATGTGAACTGTGGATTTTGTGGAAGCCATCCTGAGACTGTGCAACACCTCTTCTGGATCTGTTCATACGCTAGAACATTTTGGAAAGACTTCAGTAGATTCATTGCTGGACATCTCTATAAAGACTTTACTGTGAAATGGGAAAATGTTGTATTTTGTTTCTTTCGAAGGCAAAAAAAAGAAGATGTTTACTTTATAATAAACTTGTTAGTTATCTTAGCTAAATTTTATTTTCACAAATGCAAATACAGTAACAAAAAACCTAATTTTAAACATTACTATAATGATGTTTTATGTTACATAAAATTGATTAGTGGATCACTTAACAAAAAGGCTATGAAAACTATTACTATTTGTAGTAATTACAAATTATTTGAATGTTTGTAATTCTTTGTATTACACCCCCTGGCATATGTTAATTTTGTTCTGATTGTATACATGTTCTGTATACTGTTTCTTAATAAAGTTTAATAAATTTAATAATAACTGTCGCATTGAAGTTTCAATCAAGCGTTTAGCCGACGGACGGGGAACGTCTCAACGCGTAGAGAACGTCATTTCTGCTTCTTTTTCTTGCAACCGTAGCACGGCGATCGGCAGATAAAAAGCCGGTAGCAGTCTCCTTTGTTTTTACGCTCGATGTTCATGTCTTTCATGACGACACGAACACCGTGGCGTTTGCAGATGGTAGAAAGTGCAGGGATAGCGAGCGCAAAAAAGGCGACTGCTCACGGCGCCGGGCTGTTGTTACAGGAGAAAGAAGCGGAAATGACACCGTGACATATAACAAATAACATCAGCTGTTTCTGATGTTAGTTGTTTTGACTGCTTTTACATTATATTGAAATATATGTAATGTTCATGTTTGCTGCAATGCAAACGGAGTGATGCAAATAAAAACATCGAGCCACAAATTACGGTGCGACCCTATAATTAGTCCGGGTTACCGGGGACTGTTGTTGCCGATGAACAGGTGTCGCTATGTGACTGCAGACTAAATTGGGCTGCATTACTTTTGTTAAGCGTTGTTTTGGGTGTTCTGCGTGTACACAAATAGCTTTTCATGATTTACTTTCTGGATAGCAGGAATGGTATCTGGAGCAAAGTTCACATAGCAACATTGGCTCCATTAGAGTTAACCTCTAAGTAAAATGGGACGTGCTTGCCACACTGGCAAATACTATTATACTCATTTACCAGTACAGGTCAAATATTACAGGTCTGCCACTGACTGAAACTGTATTTAAGTTGACATTAAATCCAAAAGGTTAAATTCAAAAGAGAGATTATTAAAAAAACATATCCAGCAGCTCTGCATTTGTTTGCAACTCAGGTTCTTATTGCAAAGGGATCAGTGGTAACTTTTTGTTTTGGTAAGCTCTCCAGTCTGTCATGGCTCTCTGCACAAATGTCTTTACAAAGCTTTTCATAACGGCTTCCTGTTGAAGCCGTTAAATTCAAAAGTCTAGGTGTATTGTTTGGGGGAGTGTCTGTGTTTGATAAAACCAGTTTGATCCAGGTGAATTATGGATGAGATGACTTTCTCATTTCTGATTGTTACTGCCTTGGTTATAATTTTCATATCTGTATTCATTAGTGAGAGTGATCAATAACTACATGTGACAGTGGGATCCCTGCAAGGTTTAAGAAGAACTGTGATAGCAGCTGTGTTTAAATCACAGGGAATAATACCAGTTTGGTTTTATTTCTTGGATACATTTTAAATATATTGGGCTGAGCATATCCCAGAAAAGCTTATAGAACTCAGCCGGGAAGCCATCCAGCCCAGGCACTATATTGTTTGGTATAAGAAATATTACATGGTTAATTCTTTTTCTGTTAATGGAGCTTCTAGCTCTTATCTGTACATCTGTCAAATGTAGTACATTTATATTATTAATATTAAACTTACTCCTTCAGTTTATAAATATGCTTACGATCCCCAGCCAAAATATCCCTAAATTTTTCTTAACCACTTATCCAATTCACTTAACACTTACCCAATAATTAAGGGGGCTGGAGCCTATCCTGTCCGACATTTAGAGAGAGGCAGGGTACACCCCAGAAAAGCTGCCAGTCAATATTTAATTAGACAAAATAATTCCTGATATTAAAGCACAAAAAGACACAGAATCACATCTACAACCAATTTAGAGCACCATCTATCCCAAACTTCATGTTGCTTCGCTGTGGGAGGAAGATAGAGTACCTGGAGAGCACCTGTTGGAGGTTATTACTAGGTGAAATGAATATATATGTTGGGGAAAGGACATGGCCACTACCAGTAGTCCTGTGGGGGTGGTCTTTTATCTGTGATCTATTATTGAGTGTTTGTTGTGTGATCCTGGACCAGTTCTTGACCTTACCCCCTTTGTCCCAGGGCCCGTTTTATAAAAAAAAATATATGTATAAAAAAATGTAAAAAAAAAAAATATTATAACTGACCATAAAACTCAACAAAGCTAGTCACCTCAAAGTAACTTTGGCAAGAAGACGAATTAAACATGAAGCCGGGAACAAAACCTGACATACTGGTAACTACCTCCAACAAATCCAACATGTTCTATTGAATATGTTACTAAGTAGTAAGGTGGTCATCTCTTAATACCAGAAAAGCTGCAATTTTCAAATCACTATGTGCTTTGATGATTACATAAATGTGGAAACGAGGAACAGTTTCAGATAGATGCAGCATGAGGGGAGGAGTCAAACAAACACTTAAGGTGTGTTGAAGAAAACCTGCCAGCCATTTAGGTAGGTTTTTTTTAAAAATCCTGGTAACTTGGTAAGCTAGCCCTCTATGTATAACACAAAACGTGGAATTTCCCTCATCTCACGATTAACAAATTCAGCATCTTTTCTTAACGTGGTTTCTGGAAAAAGCCCTGGACTCTCCAACAACTTTTTGTTTATTTTCCGGTACCGGCAAGCTTCTGTTAATGCTTCTTGTAAGTAATTCTAAAATTTTCTTATATTTCTGGTTCTGCCCTTAAATCCTGATGTTGGATACTGTGTTATAATCTTATTGTAGTCATATTGTAGTCTCATTGTAGTCAATGTGCGATTTCCCAGGCTTTTCAGCATTTATTAAACAAAAGGTTGTTATTACGGCGACCGTGGCTCAGGGGGTTAGGGAAGCGTATCTGTGGTGTTGGCCAGAGGGGCCAACACCAGTAAGCAGCCTCGCTTCTGTCAGTCTGCCTCAGGGCAGCTGTGGCTACAACCGTAGCTTGCCTCCACCAGTGAGAATGCGAGAGTGAATGAATAGTGGCAATGGGTGCCTTGAAAAGCGCTACATAAATCCAATCCATCATTATTATTATTATCTTATTATTATTATCTTCAAGCAGTTTCCTTTTTTCTACATAAAAAAAACACATACTGAAATTTCTAAGGTACTGTAGACAATGAAAAACATTGAATTTTTTTGTTTAACTGTTCAGTTTTAATTTAGTTGTTTTTCTATTACTTAATTACTTTGATGTAGTATTATTGCAGATAAAGCTTTAAAACTTAAGAAAATACAATTAAAAGTCTGAATTTTGTGCACGCATTCACATTTTCCAAAGCCATGCAGTGGAGAGGAAGAGAGAGAGGGGAAGGGGGGTTGGGGGGCTATAATCGGTACCGAGCAGCTCTGCGTTTGTTTGCAGTTCAGGCTCTTATTGTGAAGGGATTAGTGATAACTTCCTGTTTTGATAAGCGCTCGAGTTTGTCGTGGCTCTCTGCACACTTTTTGCTTGTTTGCCAGTAGTGGTGGGAGATTTCGTGAGTGTATGCCTCCACATTTGGAGGGTTAAGCGTCAGGTAAAGCTTTTGTTTTCAGGCTTAAGTCGTATGTATAATGCTTAAATGTACTAGTTAGTGAAGCTAAAGTCTTTACGAAGCTTTTCTTGTACTCTGTCTTCCCTTGATCCTCGACAAAAGTCTAGGTGGTGAGGCTTCAGGCTTTTACGGAAATGTAAAAATATTTCCTGCTCTTTTACCCTTGGTGGGGGGAAGAAAAGATTTTTAGCTAGCGCTAATGCTTCTGTAGTTCTGTTACTGCAGGTCTGAGAGGGTTAGGGAAGTAGGAAGGAAGGCATCAAAATAAAAGCGCACAGGACCCTTGAAACTTGACAGTTCTGTTGAGCCAAACAAAGCTGGAAGACGTATATCACATCGTCGTTTACATCCACTTTGGATGCTAGAGTTGGAGTGAAATACAATAGGACTCTTTAACTTTACCACAAGGCCAGTGTGTACTCTAAAAGGCTAAAGTTCACAGCACCTCTTAGAGTAATAAAAATAACGTGTGCAGTAGCACTATTTTGTTTATTTTTCTATAGGGCAAAGTCTAAACGTGTAACTTAAAGGAAAGTTGCTGAAGACATGGCTTCCCAAGCCAGGCTGAGACTGCTCCCGAGTGCCAGGTGTCTGTTTGATGAGCCTATTCAGGTGAAGGTGGCCGGGCTGAGGTCGAGGCAGGTGGTCTCCCTGAGAGCCAGCTCAACCGACGACAAGGGAACTGTGTTCAGCTCTGCGGCCACCTACAGAGCCAATGGCAACGGGGAGATTGACTTGAAGAGAGACCCCTCACTCAGTGGGAGCTACGTTGGGGTTGAACCGATGGGTCTGCTTTGGTCAATGACACCGGACTCTTTGCATAAAAGACTTCAGAAGATAAATGCCCTTAATCCATCCATGGTAAAGTTCTCAGTGCACGAGGAGGCAGGTGAGGGCCGGATTCTGGCAGAGGCGACTAATGAGAGGATTCTAATGGGAGATGGGGTCATTCGGGTCCCCGTCAAAGAGGGGAACATTCGAGGAGTCCTGTTTACTCCTCCAGGTTTGTCAGCATCATTTAGGAAAAAAGTACATACTTGAAAATGTCCTAGTTACAGTTACTCATAATTTTAGCTCCATACAAAAAATATGCTTGCTTTGCATGTATGTTTCATTCCAGGCAGGGGTCCCTTCCCAGCTGTGTTAGATTTGTACACTTTTGGTGGAGGTCTGTCAGAGAAAAGAGCCTCTCTGTTGGCCAGCAGAGGATTTTTGGTTCTGACTGTTGCCCTGTATGGCCACGATGACCTGCCTAAAAACATTAAGGAGATCCACCTGGATTATTTGGAAGAAGCTGTCGAGTTTCTAAAAAAACAAACTAAGGTGAGTTAATTTATTCTGGAAGACTCATAGTTTTTGAAGACAACTTTGATGGCTGTTCATTGACATGTTTTTCCACAGGGTTCCAGTAAAAAAGTTGGTGTAATATCCCTTTCCAAAAGTGGAGATCTTGCCTTATCAGTTGCTTCTTACCTACCAGATGTTGAGGCCACAGTGTGGATCAATGGCTGCTCTGCCAATGTAGCTTTGCCTCTATACTATAAGAAAAGACAAATACATTCTGCATTAATGTTTGATTTAAAGAAAGTGATTCCCACTGAGTCAGGGGCCTTCAATACCAAATACGTTTTAAACAATCCTCTGGCGGAGGAGAACAAGGGCAGCCTGATTCCCATTGAACGAGCCAAAGGACATTTCCTCTTTGTGGCCTCTGAGGATGACCTTAACTGGGACAGCAAGGCTTACGTGGATGAGATGGTGGAGAGACTGAAGCGTCACGGGAAGGAGAAGTTTGAGAGTGTGTCATACCCTGGAGCTGGACACTACTTAGAGCCACCTTATGGACCCTACTGCCCTTCCAGCTTCCATGGGGTTTTAGGCAGGCCAGTCTTGTGGGGAGGTGAGCCCAAGTCCCACGCAGCAGCTGAGGTCCACATGTGGAAGAAGATCCAAGATTTCCTCAGAAACCATCTGAGCTCTGATGCTGCACAGAATAGGGCCAAGTTATAGTTTCAAACTAGACAATGAATAGGAAAAAGCAAAGCCCCGACTGCCATAAAACTGTGTGATAATCATGTCTGACCTGTTAAATGTGTTGATTAATGATTCACTATTTTAAACATTTAAAGTCTGTAATTTATCACAACAGGTAGAACGGGATCCTCTTTACCCTCGAGGTATAGCTATAATTTTGTGTTAATATGGCATAGTGTCATGTAAATGCTTGTAAGTTTTCTGTTTTCATCATTAAAGTTGGTAAAATTTGAAAAAGGTTTATTTGTATAAAACTTCTCTTTTACTGAATGGTGTGCCTGCATCCACGAGTGCCTTGCATGCTGGGAAATGGCAAAGGTTTGTCTGAGAGAGCTGAGCTTTCCAGAGCGCAAGTTTTGTGGAGAATGCTCTCACATTGTCATGGGCAGCACTGACAAGTTGCCCCTGGCCTTGTAACTTCTTGTTCAGTACATTAAGCTCATGTGTTATATCAACAAGAAAAGCTAAGTCCATGAGCAATTTGGGATCAGTTAGCACAGGAACACTAACTCCATCCTTCTCCATGAAGGCTATCACTTCTGTTCTCAACTCAAAAAATCTCTTTAATACATTTCCCCTGCTGAGCCAACATACCTCAGTGAAGTAGAGTACATCCCCATATTCTGACTCCATTTCCTCTAAAAAAGCATGGAACCTTCGGTGCTTTAAGCCCCTGGATCTGATTTGGTTGATGTATTTCACAACAACATCACATTGTCAAACTTCAGGCATTTGCTACAAAGGACCTGCTGATGGATAATGCAGTGCAGAGCAATGGCCTCCTCCACGCCTTCCTCTTCCACTTTTTTTTGAACAAGTGCCACCAGTCCATTTTTCCTACCTGTCATTGATGGCGCTCCATCTGTTGTTATTCCAACAAACCTCTTCCATGGCAAACCAACATTCTCAATGGCATCACACAGCTTGTGAAATATCTCCTGAGCGGTGGTCTGGCCATGCATTGGAATTACTGTGAGCAGCTTCTCCATCGCTTCAAAACTGTCATCAACACCACGGACATACATTGCGAGCTGGGCAGTGTCGGTGATGTCTGTTGTGTTATCAAGAGCGACTGAGTATACACTGAAACATTTGGCTTTCTCACACAGTTGGTCATAAATGTCACTTGACAGGTCAGAAATGCGATCTGCTACGGTGTTGGCAGAAAGGCTGATGTTGCTAAACTGACCTTTCTTTTCTGGACAGACTATATTTGCAGCCTGCAATATGGACTTTTTGACAAATTCACCTTCTGTGAATGGCTTCCCTGCTTTAGCAATCATCTCACTACAACGGGTTGCTCACTAACCACGTAGCTAGCTTCGACTGCTGCATTATTCTCTTTGGTTGCTTTCTTGCAGATCCAGAAGAGGTGTTGCACAGTCTCAGGATGGCTTCCACAAAATCCACAGTTCACATTTATGTCCCTTTTGAACTTTGTCATGTAATGATTAGCAGGATAAAATTTATGCAGTATTTTAAATGAGACTTCCTTCACTTTATTCGTTACCAGATACTTGTTAGGAATTGTCCATACTCTTTTCCAGTTAATGTCACTGACAAAGAAATTCCAATAAGAGACCACATGTGGAATAGTTAGAGATTCTGTCTGGAACAAAGCACGGATATTCTTATTACTTTTACTGTGGTTTGTTAGACAGATTCTTCCTATGTGTGAATCTAAAGGGTTGGGGAGAGAAACAGATGATATGCAAGGTTGAATACCTTTAAAAAGCATTATAATACCCGTAGGTATTGCATCAAATAATATGGCATATTCTTTGGGTGTGGCTGGAAATTTATAGGTGTTTAAGAATTCTGAATAGGACATAAGCTGCCCATTAGGATTAAACAGCTGATTCACTAAAACAATCCATTTCTCAACCCACCTAGAAAAAAATAATGATTTATTTTTATAGGAAATGCAATATTTCTTTGTTGAGCACAGGGGCACCCCGACCTGTCTTATTTGCACAGAGAAAGTTGCGCTGCACAAGGAATACAATTTGAAACGTCATTACACAACTAGACATGCTGAGTGGATGCAAAATACCAGGGAGACGAGAGAGCGAACCGGGTTGCCAGTCTTAAAACAGATCTACTGAGGCAGCAAGATTTCTCCAAGAAAGCAACCAAAGAGAATAATGCAGCAGTCGGAGCCACGTGGTTAGTGAGATGATTGCTAAAGCAGGGAAGCCATTCACAGAAGGTGCATTTGTCTAAAAGTGCATATTGCAGGCTGCAAATATAGTCTGTCCGGGAAAGAAAGGTCAGTTTAGCAACATCAGCCTTTCTGCCAACACCGCAGCAGATCGCATTTCTGACCTGTCAAGTGACATTTATGACCAACTGTGTGAGAAAGCCAAATGTTTCAGTGTATACTCAGTCGCTCTTGATGAGACCACAGACATCACCGACACTGCCCAGCTCCCAATGTATGTCCGTGGTGTTGATGACAGTTTTGAAGTGATGGAGGAGCTGCTCACAGTAATTCCAATGCATGGCCAGACCACCGCTCAGCAGATATTTACAAGCTGTGTGATGCCATTGAGAATGTTGGTTTGCCATGGAAGAGGTTTGTTGGAATAACAACAGATGGAGCGCCATCAATGACAGGGAGGAAAAATGGACTGGTGGCACAAAACAAACTGGAAGAGGAAGGCGTGGAGGAGGCCATTGCTCTGCACTGCATCATCCATCAGCAGGTCCTTTGCAGCAAATGCCTGAAGTTTGACAATGTGATGTCTATTGTTGTGAAATGCATCAACCAAATCAGATCCAGGGGCTTAAAGCACCGAAGGTTCTGTGCTTTTTTAGAGGAAATGGAGTCAGAATATGGGGATGTGCTCGACTTCACTGAGGTACGTTGGCTCAGCAGGGGAAATGTATTAAAGAGACTTTTTGAGTTGAGAGCAGAAGTGAAGCCTTCATGGAGAAGGATGGAGTTAGTGTTCCTGTGCTAACTGATCCCAAATGGCTCATGGACTTAGCTTTTCTTGTTGATATGACACATGAGCTTAATGTACTGAACAAGACGTTACAAGGCCAGGGGCAACTTGTCAGTGCTGCCTATGACAACGTGAGAGCATTCTCCACAAAACTGGCGCTCTGGAAAGCTCAGCTCTCTCAGACAAACCTTTGCCATTTCCCAGCATGCAAGGCACTCGTGGATGCAGGCACACCATTCAGTGCTGACGAGTATGTTGATGTCATTTTGAGGCTACAGGAGGAATTTGATCACAGATTTGCTGACTTCAAGACACACAGAGCCACCTTTCACATTTTTGCGGACCCCTTCTCCTTTGATGTGCAAGATGCCCCTTCTGTGCTTCAAATGGAGCTCATTGAGCTGCAGTGCAACTCTGAACTCAAAGCAAAGTTCAGGGAGGTGAGTGGAAAAGCAGACAAGCTTGGACAATTTTTGAGAGAATTGAGCCCTAGTTTCCCTCGGCTTTCCCGAATGTTCAAGCGGACCATGTGCCTTTTTGGTAGCACATACTTGTGCCAAAAGCTCTTCTCCACTTTGAACTTCAATAAGTCCAAGTACAGGTCCAGACTTACGGATGATCATCTTCAAGACATACTGAGGGTCGCAACTGCTTCCTCCCTCAGGCCAAATCTGGCTCGGCTATGCGAGAGGAAACGCTGCCAGGTCTCTAGCAGCAAGGAGTAGGCAAGAGAAGATCTCTCC
>NW_024582388.1:2425505-2427867 GCF_018398535.1 Haplochromis burtoni | reverse complement strand
TTCATACGCTAGAACATTTTGGAAAGACTTCAGTAGATTCATTGCTGGACATCTCTATAAAGACTTTACTGTGAAATGGGAAAACGTTGTATTTTGTTTCTTTCGAAGGCAAAAAAAAGAAGATGTTTACTTTATAATAAACTTGTTAGTTATCTTGGCAAAATTTTATTTTCACAAATGCAAATACAGTAACAAAAAGCCTAATTTTAAACATTACTATAATGATGTTTTATGTTACATAAAATTGATTCGTGGATCACTTGACAAAAAGGCTATGAAAACTATTACTATTTGTAGTAATTACAAATTATTTGAATTACACCCCCTGGCATATGTTAATTTTGTTCTGGTTGTATACATGTTCTGTATATTGTTTCTTAATAAAATTTAATAAATAATAATAATGTCGGATTGAAGTTTCAATCAAGCATTTAGCCGACGGACGGAGAACGTCTCAACGCATAGAGAACGTCATTTCCCCCTTCTTCTTCTTCTTGCAACCGTAGCACGGCGATCGGCAGATAAAAAGCCGGTAGCAGTCTCCTTTGTTTTTACGCTCGATGTTCATGTCTTTCACGATGACACGAACACCGTGGCATTTGCAGATGGTAGAAAGTACAGGGAGCGCAAAAAAGGCGACTGCTCACGGACTGTTATCCGCCGGGCTGTTGTTACAGGAGAAAGAAGCGGAAATGACACCGTGACATATAACAAATAACATCACCTGTTTCTGATGTTAGTTGTTTTGACTGCTTTTACATTATATTGAAATATATGTAATGTTCATGTATGCTGCAATGCAAACGGAGTGATGCAAATAAAAAACATCGACCGACAAATTACGGTGCGACTCTATAATTAGTCCGGGTTACCGGGGACTGTTATTGCCGATGAACAGGTGTCGCTATGTGACTGCAGACTAAATTGGGCTGCATTACTTTTGTTAAGCGTTGTTTTGGGTGTTCTGCGTGTACACAAATAGCTTTTCATGATGTACTTTCTGGATAGCAGGAATGGTATCTGGAGCAAAGTTCACATAGCAACATTGGCTCCATTAGAGTTAACCTCTAAGTAAAATGGGACGTGCTTGCCACACTGGCAAATACTATTATACTCATTTACCAGTACAGGTCAAATATTACAGGTCTGCCACTGACTGAAACTGTATTTAAGTTGACATTAAATCCAAAAGGTTAAATTCAAAAGAGAGATTATTAAAAAAACATATCCAGCAGCTCTGCATTTGTTTGCAACTCAGGTTCTTATTGCAAAGGGATCAGTGGTAACTTTTTGTTTTGGTAAGCTCTCCAGTCTGTCATGGCTCTCTGCACAAATGTCTTTACAAAGCTTTTCATAACGGCTTCCTGTTGAAGCCGTTAAATTCAAAAGTCTAGGTGTATTGTTTGGGGGAGTGTCTGTGTTTGATAAAACCAGTTTGATCCAGGTGAATTATGGATGAGATGACTTTCTCATTTCTGATTGTTACTGCCTTGGTTATAATTTTCATATCTGTATTCATTAGTGAGAGTGATCAATAACTACATGTGACAGTGGGATCCCTGCAAGGTTTAAGAAGAACTGTGATAGCAGCTGTGTTTAAATCACAGGGAATAATACCAGTTTGGTTTTATTTCTTGGATACATTTTAAATATATTGGGCTGAGCATATCCCAGAAAAGCTTATAGAACTCAGCCGGGAAGCCATCCAGCCCAGGCACTATATTGTTTGGTATAAGAAATATTACATGGTTAATTCTTTTTCTGTTAATGGAGCTTCTAGCTCTTATCTGTACATCTGTCAAATGTAGTACATTTATATTATTAATATTAAACTTAGTCCTTCAGTTTATAAATATGCTTACGATCCCCAGCCAAAATATCCCTAAATTTTTCTTAACCACTTATCCAATTCACTTAACACTTACCCAATAATTAAGGGGGCTGGAGCCTATCCTGTCCGACATTTAGAGAGAGGCAGGGTACACCCCAGAAAAGCTGCCAGTCAATATTTAATTAGACAAAATAATTCCTGATATTAAAGCACAAAAAGACACAGAATCACATCTACAACCAATTTAGAGCACCATCTATCCCAAACTTCATGTTGCTTCGCTGTGGGAGGAAGATAGAGTACCTGGAGAGCACCTGTTGGAGGTTATTACTAGGTGAAATGAATATATATATGTTGGGGAAAGGACATGGCCACTACCAGTAGTCCTGTGGGGGTGGTCTTTTATCTGTGATCTATTATTGAGTGTTTGTTGTGTGATCCTGGACCAGTTCTTGACCTTACCCCCTTTGTCCCAGGGCCTGTCTTGTTTTATAAAATAAATAAATAAATAAATAAATAAATAAATAAATA
>NW_024582388.1:2339193-2425485 GCF_018398535.1 Haplochromis burtoni | reverse complement strand
TATATATATATATATATATATATATATTATAACTGACCATAAAACTCAACAAAGCTAGTCACCTCAAAGTAACTTTGGCAAGAAGACGAATTAAACAGGAAGCCGGGAACAAAACCTGACATACTGGTAACTACCTCCAACAAATCCAACATGTTCTATTGAATATGTTACTAAGTAGTAAGGTGGTCATCTCTTAATACCAGAAAAGCTGCAATTTTCCCATCACTATGTGCTTTGATGATTACATAAATGTGGAAATGAGGAACAGTTTCAGACAGATGCAGCATGAGGGGAGGAGTCAAACAAAAACTTAAGGTGTGTTGAAGAAAACCTGCCAGCCATTTAGGTAGGTTTTTTTTTTAAATCCTGGTAACTTGGTAAGCTAGCCCTCTATGTATAACACAAAACGTGGAATTTCCCTCATCTCACGATTAACAAATTCCGCATCTTTTCTTAACGTGGTTTCTGGAAAAAGCCCTGGACTCTCCAACAACTTTTTGTTTATTTTCCGGTACCGGCAAGCTTCTGTTAATGCTTCTTGTAAGTAATTCTAAAATTTTCTTATATTTCTGGTTCTGCCCTTAAATCCTGATGTTGGATACTGTGTTATAATCTTATTGTAGTCATATTGTAGTCTCATTGTAGTCAATGTGCGATTTCCCAGGCTTTTCAGCATTTATTAAACAAAAGGTTGTTATTACGGCGACCGTGGCTCAGGGGGTTAGGGAAGCGTATCTGTGGTGTTGGCCAGAGGGGCCAACACCAGTAAGCAGCCTCGCTTCTGTCAGTCTGCCTCAGGGCAGCTGTGGCTACAACCGTAGCTTGCCTCCACCAGTGAGAATGCGAGAGTGAATGAATAGTGGCAATGGGTGCCTTGAAAAGCGCTACATAAATCCAATCCATCATTATTATTATTATCTTATTATTATTATCTTCAAGCAGTTTCCTTTTTTCTACATAAAAAAAACACATACTGAAATTTCTAAGGTACTGTAGACAATGAAAAACATTGAATTTTTTTGTTTAACTGTTCAGTTTTAATTTAGTTGTTTTTCTATTACTTAATTACTTTGATGTAGTATGATTGCAGATAAAGCTTTAAAACTTAAGAAAATACAATTAAAAGTCTGAATTTTGTGCACGCATTCACATTTTCCAAAGCCATGCAGTGGAGAGGAAGAGAGAGAGGGGAAGGGGGGTTGGGGGGCTATAATCGGTACCGAGCAGCTCTGCGTTTGTTTGCAGTTCAGGCTCTTATTGTGAAGGGATTAGTGATAACTTCCTGTTTTGATAAGCGCTCGAGTTTGTCGTGGCTCTCTGCACACTTTTTGCTTGTTTGCCAGTAGTGGTGGGAGATTTCGTGAGTGTATGCCTCCACATTTGGAGGGTTAAGCGTCAGGTAAAGCTTTTGTTTTCAGGCTTAAGTCGTATGTATAATGCTTAAATGTACTAGTTAGTGAAGCTAAAGTCTTTACGAAGCTTTTCTTGTACTCTGTCTTCCCTTGATCCTCGACAAAAGTCTAGGTGGTGAGGCTTCAGGCTTTTACGGAAATGTAAAAATATTTCCTGCTCTTTTACCCTTGGTGGGGGGAAGAAAAGATTTTTAGCTAGCGCTAATGCTTCTGTAGTTCTGTTACTGCAGGTCTGAGAGGGTTAGGGAAGTAGGAAGGAAGGCATCAAAATAAAAGCGCACAGGACCCTTGAAACTTGACAGTTCTGTTGAGCCAAACAAAGCTGGAAGACGTATATCACATCGTCGTTTACATCCACTTTGGATGCTAGAGTTGGAGTGAAATACAATAGGACTCTTTAACTTTACCACAAGGCCAGTGTGTACTCTAAAAGGCTAAAGTTCACAGCACCTCTTAGAGTAATAAAAATAACGTGTGCAGTAGCACTATTTTGTTTATTTTTCTATAGGGCAAAGTCTAAACGTGTAACTTAAAGGAAAGTTGCTGAAGACATGGCTTCCCAAGCCAGGCTGAGACTGCTCCCGAGTGCCAGGTGTCTGTTTGATGAGCCTATTCAGGTGAAGGTGGCCGGGCTGAGGTCGAGGCAGGTGGTCTCCCTGAGAGCCAGCTCAACCGACGACAAGGGAACTGTGTTCAGCTCTGCGGCCACCTACAGAGCCAATGGCAACGGGGAGATTGACTTGAAGAGAGACCCCTCACTCAGTGGGAGCTACGTTGGGGTTGAACCGATGGGTCTGCTTTGGTCAATGACACCGGACTCTTTGCATAAAAGACTTCAGAAGATAAATGCCCTTAATCCATCCATGGTAAAGTTCTCAGTGCACGAGGAGGCAGGTGAGGGCCGGATTCTGGCAGAGGCGACTAATGAGAGGATTCTAATGGGAGATGGGGTCATTCGGGTCCCCGTCAAAGAGGGGAACATTCGAGGAGTCCTGTTTACTCCTCCAGGTTTGTCAGCATCATTTAGGAAAAAAGTACATACTTGAAAATGTCCTAGTTACAGTTACTCATAATTTTAGCTCCATACAAAAAATATGCTTGCTTTGCATGTATGTTTCATTCCAGGCAGGGGTCCCTTCCCAGCTGTGTTAGATTTGTACACTTTTGGTGGAGGTCTGTCAGAGAAAAGAGCCTCTCTGTTGGCCAGCAGAGGATTTTTGGTTCTGACTGTTGCCCTGTATGGCCACGATGACCTGCCTAAAAACATTAAGGAGATCCACCTGGATTATTTGGAAGAAGCTGTCGAGTTTCTAAAAAAACAAACTAAGGTGAGTTAATTTATTCTGGAAGACTCATAGTTTTTGAAGACAACTTTGATGGCTGTTCATTGACATGTTTTTCCACAGGGTTCCAGTAAAAAAGTTGGTGTAATATCCCTTTCCAAAAGTGGAGATCTTGCCTTATCAGTTGCTTCTTACCTACCAGATGTTGAGGCCACAGTGTGGATCAATGGCTGCTCTGCCAATGTAGCTTTGCCTCTATACTATAAGAAAAGACAAATACATTCTGCATTAATGTTTGATTTAAAGAAAGTGATTCCCACTGAGTCAGGGGCCTTCAATACCAAATACGTTTTAAACAATCCTCTGGCGGAGGAGAACAAGGGCAGCCTGATTCCCATTGAACGAGCCAAAGGACATTTCCTCTTTGTGGCCTCTGAGGATGACCTTAACTGGGACAGCAAGGCTTACGTGGATGAGATGGTGGAGAGACTGAAGCGTCACGGGAAGGAGAAGTTTGAGAGTGTGTCATACCCTGGAGCTGGACACTACTTAGAGCCACCTTATGGACCCTACTGCCCTTCCAGCTTCCATGGGGTTTTAGGCAGGCCAGTCTTGTGGGGAGGTGAGCCCAAGTCCCACGCAGCAGCTGAGGTCCACATGTGGAAGAAGATCCAAGATTTCCTCAGAAACCATCTGAGCTCTGATGCTGCACAGAATAGGGCCAAGTTATAGTTTCAAACTAGACAATGAATAGGAAAAAGCAAAGCCCCGACTGCCATAAAACTGTGTGATAATCATGTCTGACCTGTTAAATGTGTTGATTAATGATTCACTATTTTAAACATTTAAAGTCTGTAATTTATCACAACAGGTAGAACGGGATCCTCTTTACCCTCGAGGTATAGCTATAATTTTGTGTTAATATGGCATAGTGTCATGTAAATGCTTGTAAGTTTTCTGTTTTCATCATTAAAGTTGGTAAAATTTGAAAAAGGTTTATTTGTATAAAACTTAAAAAGCGTATCCTGAATTCTTGACACGATGTACACTGAGGTACTTTGATAGAATAGAATAGAATAGAATAGAATTCAACTTTATTGTCATTGCACATGCACAGGTACAGGGCAACGAAATGCACGAGACGATCCAGTTGTCACAGGGTGATGTTGCTGCAGACTTTGTCTCATGTCTATTAAAATATCTATTAAAATTAAAGTTACTTTTGCTGCTGGACACTCTAAAGTCAACTTATTAATTCATCAAAACCAAAAAGACAAGACGTATTGACTGCCGTTTAACTCTAGAATAAATGTTCTTAAGTGTTGATTTCTGATGTATTATTTAATGTAATGAAAGATTGTGATTTATCATAAACTGGCATCTGTGGCTCACAAATTACCTTGAAGCATACTGACACATCCCATCTTCACACAGCAAACTAGACAGACTGGTGCCTATTACCTGTACCTGCAACCTTACAAGCTAATGTTAACTGAATTTTGTTTTTCCTTAAAATTGTTGTTGCAACTGTTACAATAGACGTGTATTCAAAGGCAACGAATTTGCTCTTGTGTTTGTTGTTCATGGTTTCTCAATGAACTCCCAAACCAGTGGAACACGCCTGTGTCTCTCTTAATCCTTGTTCTACCAGACAGAAAAGGAAGTTCGGCTAATAGGGGATTGTGAACTTGGTGTTTCCTCTTCAATATTACGCAGTCTTTGCCTCCCATTATAAGATAGTTTGGGATGAACTATTGTGAAACGGTACTCGCATCTGTAACCGGAAGGTCTCCGGTTCGATCCCTGGGCTCTCTGTCCTGGTCGTTGTGTCCCTGGGCAAGACACTTTACCCTACTTGCCTACTGGTGTTGGCCAGAGGGGCCGATGGCGCGATATGGCAGCCTCGCTTCTGTCAGTCTGCCCCAGGGCAGCTGTGGCTACAACTGTAGCTGCCTCCACCAGTGTGTGAATGTGAGAGTGAATGAATAGTGGTATTGTAAAGCGCTTTGGGTGCCTTGAAAAGCGCTATATAAATCCAATCCATTATTATTATTATTATCATTATATGAATGAAACAAGTGAGCCTGTCAGTCTTCACTACTGCCACAAGATGGCAGTATAAGCCTTTGTATACTGGCAGTGTAAACAGTTGTGCTCTGGCTAGTGCTCCCACACAGAAAGAAACAGAATCACATCTACAACGAATTTAGAGCACCATCTATCCCAACCTGCATGGTGCTGGACTGTGGGAGGAAGACCGAGTGTTGGAGATTACTGTTAAGTGAACAGAGTTTTGGGCAACATTACACTAAAGTCTTGAAAAAATATAATAACTCACCATAAAACTCAACCAAACTAATCACCTCAAAGCAACTTTGGCAGAGCGGAAGAGGAATTTAAACAAGAAATGGGAAGCGGGGAACAAAACCTGACGTACTAGTAACTACCTCAACCTCATTTTTCACCTCTGAGATGGGAGATAACATGCTTGCTACAGTGCAGGGAGTTCATGAAGACTGCAGAACCTTCATCTGCCTGTTTGATTTATTAAGCAGCATTGTTGAAAAGCTCCTTCTCTATCTCTCCTGTTCTTTGTGTTTCTGTATCTGACTGCTCCCTTTCTGTCATTTCAGCTCAGTGGAGCTCACGTCAGCTTCTGGCCTTTGAAAGGCATTATACCTGCACTAAGGGATGTATGTTCTGTGGGAACTTGAGATTGACTTTATGCTTCTGTGTTTATGAGTAAATGATGATTAATTCATTTGTGTATAGCCATTCAAATTTAAACTGCATGCAGATACCAGCAGATACCAGAACTGTAACTGAGATGTTAAAAGTATTTCACAAGTACAAGGTATAAAACATACAGGCTTTAGAGACAAGCAGAATAGGTGATCAGAGAAGTTAAGGCTGGGTTCTGAACACTATCCAATGTCCACTTGACATTAACTTGCTGTTGTTAATGGTGAGCTGTTTGTTGTGGCCCATTGTGGAGCCAAAACAGACAGGAAGGTCATGATGCTCCAAAAGACTTTATCAGGGGTGAAGTTTTCAGGACTCCGTGAAACCTCACTGAATACTAGAGTTAACTCAAAACAACCCATAAAAACTGCTGGGGTTGAATTCTTTGCTGAATAATTGTATTGTTTTGGTGCTATTTAAAGAAGATTTAATCAAACTAAATAACATAAGATTTGAAGAGGTTAATCCTACTCTAGTCCAACATTTGTACTTTTGTTTATCCATCCATCCATCCGCTTCCGCTTATCCTTTTCAGGGTCGCGGGGGGCACTGGAGCCTATCCCAGCTGTCATAGGGCGAGAGGCAGGGTACACCCTGGACAGGTTGCCAGTCTGTCGCAGGGCCAACACACAGGGACAGACAACCATTCGCACTCTCATTCACACCTAGTGGCAATTTGGATTATCCGATTAACCTATCCCCACAAGCTGCATGTCTTTGGACGGTGGGAGGAAGCCGGAGTACCCGGAGAGAACCCACGCAAACACGGGGAGAACATGCAAACTCCACACAGAAAGACCCCGGCCTGATGGTGGAATTGAACTCAGGACCTTCTTGCTGTGCGGCAACAGTGCTAACCACCGTGCCACCGTGCTGCACTTTTGTTTATGTCACATTAAAAAACATTGAATTTGGAAAACATTTCCATTTCTCTTCTCTTGGAATCAGCTGAAAAATCAGTTACACCTAAAAAATCTCACTGAATTAATTGAAGGTGATTTAAAGGATCTGGAGCAAGCTGGGGTATTTTACCTGGATATTAATACCCCTGGTTTTTTGCCTCTAACAATAACTTTTTGGGATTTTCCCTGTTTTTTTTTCCCTCTCACTCACTCTCTCTCAGTCCTTCTGTCCCTTTCATTCTTCTGTGACACTTCCTTGTGGGTCCACCTGTGGATGGAGTTTCCTTTTCCTGTAGTTTCTCTCTCATCATCTAATCACTTGTGGTTTTTAATGAAGGACTGGAGCTGCTGCTCTCCCTTGGATTGTTGTTAACATCATGTTGGTAATTTGTGACGCTGAGAATTCAGTGAATAGTTTAAAAGATCGGCTTATAAAGTTCAAAGTTTCATTGACACAAACAAGCTTTCGGTCAGATTAGCAGCTGATTTCTTTCTTCAAGAAGTCCCCCGTACAGTAACAATTACAAATAATACTGTCTGTTTCAGGTGTTCACCTTTTTCTTCCAACTGATTAAAAAACAGTAAGAACGAGAATGGTTTTGGGCCAAGCTGCTGATCTGGTGAACATTACAAGCCTGCCATGTCTGCACTGTGTATTATTAGGCCATGTTCATGTAGTCTGCACCATGTAATTATCTCAGCAGGCTGCTGACAAGAGGAGCCAAGATCTCTGTCCCATGTGGTGCAGATGTATTTATTTTTAAGACTGTGTTGTATCTTTAGGACTTTAGTAACAAAGGACAGAGACAAAGACTGTTTTAACGTCAGTTGAAGAAAACTTGAAAGCCAAAATTCTTCTTAAACTATTCTTACACTTTGCTCAATAATGCATCACATGATATCGGCTCCCCTTTCTTCACTATTTTATGCTGCTAGCTGCGAGCTTCTTTTTATTTATTTAGTCCATCTGGAAGCCATAATGAGATATTATCCAGTGTTTGAACCGTTTCAAAGTGTTGATTGCACTTTAAAAGCACATTTACTGGGTTTACAATAATGAAATCACTCAAATTTTTTGAGAGAGAGCTACAAATTTGAAGCAAGAGGAAATGTGTGAAATAATTTGAAAGGTCCACTCTGTTTCTAAACATAATGGTAAATGGTCTGTATTTGTATAGTGCTTTACTCAGTCCCTATGGACCCCAAAGCACTTTACACTACATTCAGTCATCCACCCATTCACATACACATTCACACACTGGTGATGGCAGCTACATTGTAGCCACAGCTACCCTGGGGCGCACTGACAGAGGCGAGGCTGCCGGACACTGGCGCCACCGGGCCCTCTGACCACCACCAGTAGGCAACGGGTGAAGTGTCTTCCCAAGGACACAACGACCAAGACTGTCGGAGCCGGGGCTCAAACCGGCAACCTTCCGATTACAAGACGAACTCTTGAGCCACGATCGCACCCTACATTATGTTATTAATAAATCTTATTGATTGTAGCTGTAAGAGGTCAGTAAATAATTTTTATATATATATATATATCTGTAGCACGTGTCTCATACTATAATTTTCTTATGAAACTGGCAAAACAATCAAAAACCACAATCTGAGAGCTGCCTTGCTCTTGGAGCTTTCACGGGAAATTAAATCCTAGCAATAGTGATTGCGATTTGATTAACTGCAATGACTGGTGTAGAAAATTCCTTAGTTCTTGTACACTTTTTGTGTAGTTCTTGATTTTATCAACACACAAAGGAAAAAGTTGGGCTCCAAAGTCAAACAACTTTTGATTTACGCAAGAGCGCTTTTCTTTAGTCTTTGTCTCATTCCTTGCACAGTGCATCCAAAACAAGCAGAGCCACCATATCATCTCCTTTTAATTCATCTAAAAAGGACACGAGGAAACAGTGATTGTAGAAACATTTATTCAAATCCCTCTGCGGCCCTTGTGTTTGGCAGTGGTCCTCGGGCTCTTGCCAACATGCAGACAGCGAACGTGTTGGCCTGCCTTTGAAAACAGATGATCAAAGATTTCCACGTTTCTGGTAAAAGTATAACAATTACATGTTTATCCCACACGTTTTGTGCTTTACATTGTTCCCAGTGAGGCCTGAATAGGCATAGACATCACGTCAGATTCTGTGTTGCAACACTACTGCATGGAAATCTGTATTTTCATAGTTTTTAGAAAAAAAAATACATTTAATGTTTGGTATATGATACCATACTGTGTATATTTATGTAGATAAAAAAAAAAGCCCCCTGGCTTAACAGTGCAGTGGTTACACTGCATCAAGAGGGAGCAATAGGTTAACATCATGGGTGTTACTATTTCTGTTTTGAGAGTAATGCCTCCTGCAGGATTTGAAAAACTCTGTAAAAAAATAGATAACTAATGAAAAGCTGAGATGTTCTATTAGGAATTTTCTGAGAGACTTAAATGGGCTTTTTATTGTTAGTGTGTTCAAAACCATTATGAAATCCACTTGACTTTTTTTTGGTTGCTCAAACAAAAGTAAATGAAGTCATCAAACAAAGGAAAAGAACAAACTAACACTACTCAATCAATACTTAAAACAATACACATTTAGTGTTGCACTTGCACAAGCTTGAGCAACATCCTAAAGCTTTTTTCTTTTATTGTTGTGCCATAATTGTGGTTTAAGATGGAGTACAATAAAAAAGCCATCTAAAAGGAGCTTTTAACATCATCTGTACACATGTAGAATTTAAAGACTTGCATATTTGCTTGTGCATATACTGTGCAGCAGTGGTGCTGCACATCATCATTGCAGAGATCAGTCCTGATGTGACCCAAATATCTAACTTTAGGCACCACATTTAAAACCTAAAGCTTCCTGAGTGTCAAGCAGAGTGGACCAGTGATTTGTACTGAATATCAAAGCAACAAGGTTCTGAGTCTCAACCCAGTTTGTGTGTGCATGTTCTTTGCCTTTCTGGCTTCTTCGGACAGCCCAAAAACATGCATGCAATTAGGTTAATTGGTCATGCTAAATTGACTGTAGGTGTGAATGTGAGTGTGAATGGATCTGTTGCCCTGTGAGAGATTGGCAACCTGTCCATGGTGGAACCCAGCTAGCTTTCCCTATGACAGGGGGCATAGGCTCCCCCCGCCCCCTGTGACCCGGAATTAGGTAAGTGGAAGTAAATGAATGGATAGATTTCCCAAACAGAATGGATGAAAGATTTGTTTCCAATCCTTTGTAGTTAAGCAATCAATACTAAACTCTTTTTAGCGTTGATGTAATAAATAATAAACTTGAATTAAAACATGTTATTTCACTCTATCACTCATACTTAAAAATAACAATGAAAAACAAACAAACAGAAAAACAGCCTGGTGTAAGCAGTGCGTTAGCAAGAGGATGTAGTTATCACCCAATGCTTGCAAGCTTGGTAAGCAAACTATATCAATACAATATATTGGTGTAACAAACTAAATACTTGAACATCACACACTAGAATTGGAGCACAAAGTTCTTGGGCTAGCTTATGATTTGCATTTTTAAATAATACAAAACTTACCCAGTTACGTGGCTGAGAGGTCAATTTCGGTGAGGCCCACTAAAACAGTACTGACCTAGTTTCCACGCACCTGTCACTAAATGTGGCTACATCCACTTGCACACAATTTAAATGGGTGAGTTATATAAAATTCCACCCTGCACGAAGCTGTTACAAGTAGAAAATTAGCCATAGATACAAAAAACGGCTTTGGTTCAAGCTGTAAACAAGTGTATTCCTACTGCTGAGAGTTACTCACTTCTTTGGATATAGCCTCAGGTGCCCGTTAAAAGAATGGCAGTTTTTGGCATACTTTTCAGCCTCAGAGCACAAAAATCAGTTTATGTAAAGTTTACATCTATATCAGTATGAGTTCAGCTTAAAGCCTTTTCATTTAGCTTGATATTGTGATTGAACTATAACTAGATTCTAGACCCTCACTTTCACCTTGTTAGTACATTTTTGCTGTTGTTATGATTATTTACATACTCCCACCGTCCATCTGTCACATCACAAGCAAAATAAAAATTGGGACATAAAGGCTTTTAGATGATTGTAAGTAACAGATCAGCAGAGTGAAGCTTTATTTCACATTCAGATGTTAGTGCAGAAATGATCATGGATTACAAATTAGTAAAAGTGTTCAAATGTCTGGAGGTTTAGGTTGACCTTTTATGCAGTTTTGTGCTTTTCTTCCATGTCTTATTGCCATAAACTGCAACATTTGGTGGAATGATGTGATAACTTTATCTGCATAAATTCTGTGCAAGAAAAATTGCAAACTACATTCAAATAAAACTGTTTGTGTGGACAAGATAACAAAAATCTGGTGACAGTTAAGAGATAAAAGCTCAAGGGGAGAGAGAATACAGGGTTTATGTCATATAATGAAGCTGAATAATCAGCTGTTTTGAATTTGTGTTGTTAAATAAATTTGGAAAGGGATAAAAATCCTCAGGGGCAGTAAGATACCAGAATCCTTGCTTTTCACTTATTTTGGCAGCTTTTGTGTTGCGAGTCAGTCACGAGGGTCTCACCTGTACAGTGAGGAGCTTCTCTGGAGTACATCTCCTATAAAAAATTAAACAGGACTTTTCTGAATAAGCAGACAGTGACTTAAGATGAATTTTTAAATGGATTACGAAGTGCGCCCCAGGGTAGCTGTGGCTACGATGTAGTTTGCCATTACCGGTGTGTGAATGTGAATGGGTGGATGACTGGTTGTGTAAAGCGCTTTGGGGTCCTTAGGGACTAGTAAAGCGCTATACAAATAAAGGCCATTTACTATTTTAATGGAAACATACATTTCCAGAAAAATGTTGATACATTTTTTTTTCTTTGCTAATTTGAAAAATCTCTTGAGTCCTTGAATCTATATACAGCTGTCATGGTCTCGGTGTCTTAAGAGCTCATTTTGTCAAATGATTTATGTTCTCGCTGTGACCCTGGATTACATAAGCAGAAGAAGATGGATGGATTCATGTGGTGTCACATTTCCTGTTTTATTTTGGTAATGGATATGTAATGTGTTTTGTGTTGAACTAACTTCCCCCGTCTCATTATACTGTATCTATATTGTCTTCATGTTGTCTCAGTCTCCCCTTGTTCATTGTTGTGTTGTCCCTCTGTGACATATGCATGGTTTGCATATGCAGGACTCTAAAGATATCCCCATGCCTAGATTAGAAGCTGGTGTTTTACACAGACAGTATGATTAATAATGAACAGAAAACAAAACAAATATCAAAAGTACACATACATAAGAAAAGAGGAAATTAATCCCATGAATTCAAATGTGCTTCAGAATAAAAGAATGAAACAACAGTTGAACTCGTTTTTAACCCTGTAAAGACTGAACCATGAAATAACTACAAAATGGTTCATCTTTTTGACACAGGTATTTTTTTAAACTTTAGACCCATTAAAAAAAAATGTAATATCAATGTGCATGTATGAGTTTTAATTTAATTAATTTTTTTTTTTTTTTTTTACTTCAGCTGGCATTTTTGTGCAATTTATTGCTTGAAATTTTATTGTGCAATTTCTTCAGATTTCTCAGGGGGAAAATTCACACTAATAATGTAGAAGTCTCAAAAAAGTCATAAAACTAATATATTAAATATGATACACTTGGCATTTCAGCGTTATGGGAAATATTCATATAAGATACGCTTTAGATCTCTGGAGTAATTTCAGCGATTACTCCAGAGCCAAGAGCCATTAGTGTCATTTGTTTAATCCATACAATTAACCAAAATTCCATAAACTTTAGGGATTTCAGTGTGTCATTAACTTTCAGTCCCCAACAACAACTTCCTTTTTCTCTTAAGGGAAAGTAACTTTTCAGCCACTTACACCCACTTTTCAGTGATTTAGTTTCTGAAAAGTGAATAAATGATTTTGCCTGTCTGCCCCCTAGTGGTTGTGAGGAGTCATTTTGCACAGTTGCTTGGAATAAAAGCATTTAAATAATCTAAATACTAAATGTAAGCAAGTAAAGAACCCCTAACTATCCAAAGTACTGCATATATATTAAAATATTGTATTATATTTGAAAAGACGGATTACTTCCTGTTTGAAAAACATACACACAACCTGAAAAGACTGCAACTAGAGACAGAGATTAAAATAAATGGAGACACACATGACACACACATTCATTTTCAAATGCACAAATATCCATATTAAACACAACTAAACACAGACACAGCTTCCTTACTGCAGGGAGGCACCCCACCAATAGACTGGTACCTGCTTATATACATACACACACACACACACACACACACACACACACACACACTTGTTTTTAATGTCCTTTCTCTCAACCTTTCCTTTCTGAATCAGGCCGATCACCCAAACATCAAAGGTTTTCTGCAGTGGGGATTCTTTTTGATTTTTGACTTCCTGTTGCCACATTTATCTTTAAAAATACATTATTTTAAACAACCGGAAAGCCCAAACTGATCCAATCACAGATGTGAAACCAGAAGGAATTAACAATATTGATAAACTGGAAATGATAATGAAACTATAAAACAAACAAATAAAATGGTGCTTTTTGCATCATCTGGAAGATTAAACTCATTAAAGAAAAATAAAAGCACTAAATAAAAAAATAATCTGTATGCAAACAGTTTATTTGCTGGGGACTATTTTCAGTAGCGGATAAACACACATCTGGGGAGAATTTCCTTGAGCATGATAATGCAGCATGTGGGACTAAATAAAAATAAACAACCTATTTGTTTGTGCTTAGGATAATGTGACTGAGCTGCTCACTGATGTGTTTTAATCAGAGCCTGCGTCTCTGAGTTTAGAGACAACCACACCAGTTTGACGTATGTACCTCAATTATTTCAGTGGCATTTTCACTTTTCAGTGTCAAAATCCACTCATATGATTATCGCTCTGACAGAAACAAACCATCCATGCTTGTTCTTAGTGTGTTTGAGATTTAAAGGGTTTTCTGGAGGACGAGCTCATTAGCCAAATGACATTATTAATAACTGATGGACGGATAGCCATGCCATTAGGTAATTTATCTCAGTAAAACATATCTGATGCTTATAATTCCTGCAGTGTTCACAGCTGTTTATTTCATACATATGTACTAAACCTCAATTTTGTCTTTTTTTTTTTTTGCCATTTTATTCCTTGCTGTTGCTGCTGCTGCTGCCCAATTTGCCTACTGAGATCAGTAAAGTTTCATCTAATGTTGTTTCTCAAACACACAGCCCTGATGATAGCCATTTAAAATCCTTTTATCATTAAAAAAATCATCAGGCATTCAGATTATATGAGTCGACAATTACCTGAAATATGCACCCCTGCTGCTGGAAGGCACTTGGGTTAATAAAGGCTGATGTTCTTCGTATTGCAGATATGAGGTTTGGATCCATGAGGAGCAATAATGCTGTCTGCGCAGGAACATTATGTGGACTGTTTCCCAACCAGGTTTGATAGGTGGAGCTTTAAAAGACTGAGGTGCACAGGAGATGCCAGAAAATGGGCATAATCTAATAATCTATGCCAACACATGGCCGTCTCCACACACTTGTTACCCTGGAGCTGCAGTCGATAATGCTGAGCCAAAATCCCTGAGCTATTTAAAGAATATGCAATAGTCTTCACAGGTTTTAACTATGTGTTATGCACACGTCACATCCCAACTTGCTGCATCTTAAAAATTTGAGGGATTTTTATTTTTTTTCCCTAGAAAACTCTGTTGTATCTATGTCTACAAAACAAACCGAAATGTCAAGTTATGTATCATCCAATACAGTCATTGGTATCAAAGCTACATTAAAGCTAGTAAAGCTAGGTTCATGCTACAGCCGTTAAATCAGTCATTCCTAAAATGTGGGTCACAAAGGTACTCCAGGTGGTCCGCAGTAATAACAGATGTATAGTACATAGAGAAGTATGTACAGTTGCATATCTATATAAATTTATCTCTTTATATAAAGAGTTAAATAAAAGTGGAAATAGAAGGTTGTTAGTTTGTGATATTATTAATTACTCTGATCGAAATTTGCTGGCTTTTTATTAAAGTTTGTGTCCCAGTGGCCGGTGTGTCACCCTCAGGCCTCAATACTTGGCATATGAGTGGATAGAATTAGCAATTTATAGCCAACAACGAATGTAGGTTAGGTTTTTTGGATAAACCTTTCAAGGAAATACATCACTTTTTCTTGTATTTTAATTAAAGTGAATATTTAGGATTGGCTGGGCCTTGTGGGATTTTCTGGTTTTTAAGGGGCCGCAGCACTCTTGCCGTTGGGAATGACTGCTCTAAATGTTTATAGGAGACTAAACCTACCCCAGCTGATGATGGCAAGGGAGCACGTTACACCCAAGATGTTTCTGTTGAGTCTGTTGAAGTCTCAGACATGCTAACAACAGCACTTACAGCCAATTAGCAATTAACCTCTCGCTGGATCACCTGGAGATAAAAGCATGCAGGTCCAGGGAGAACAGGTTAATGCACCAGCCAATCAGATGATTTTAAACCTGAACGTTCTTGCTCCGAGACGACAGTTCTAATCATTGCACCAGTGACACAGGATTGCATGTGTGAAAAGAAAGAAAAAAAACATTGTGGCATATTTAACCACTGCTGAACTTTCTATGCTAGATTATTTTATGGTAATCATGTGAAATTATTAGATAGTTACTGTAAACTGATTGAATGTTTTTCAGAAGAATCTCAATTAACAATTAAAAGAATTGTATTTTTGTTCCAGCTCCTTATTTGTCTGAAAAGATCAAAGATCATGCACTAAAACAATATAACCTACATAGGCACACAGATGCCACCCCCCCCCCCCCCCCCACACACTCTCACACACACACACACACACACACACACACACACACACACAGGGTCACACCCCAGGCTGGCTTTAACAGGAAAAGCCAATCAACACAACACTGGCATTTTCTTCTCCATCAGCCTTGTGTGCATATGCGTGTGTTTGTGAATGTTTGGGTGTAGACTGAGAGGTCTGGAAATAATTAAGATAAGGACAGGGGGGAGGCTGACAGACAAGAATCTCTTTGCTATATTTAGCTGAGTGAGGTATTCAGAGACAAGTCACTTCTTCTGTTGCTGCTGAGGTGATTTTTTTTTCTCTCTACCAACTGTATCAACAACTGTACCTGAAGTGATTCAATAGAGTTTCCATCATCGCACATAGGGAATACAGGTTCCCACAGACTCCTGCATTAAACAAATGAGCAGATGAGCTCAAACGTTACCCTCTGATACGACCTGAAGAGCTTAAAAAGTATCCCCAAAGTAAAGGTGTGTATTAATAGGGGCATCAGCTCTTTGATAGACAGCCACAGGGCCCTACCAGTCTAACACACATTGTTGTGTGATTAAACTTATTCTCATTTTTTTGTATGATAAAAACATGGTAACTTGTGGCTTCTTTTGTGTAATAAAAAGTGCATATATATTCTGAAAACATTTACAACAAAACCAGTGACCAACAGCCTGAAAAAAAGTTCAAGGAGAAAGTTTCAATACTTTCTTGGGTTTTGTTTCTTTTGATCCTCTTATCCCTTTTGCATTTCTGTTTTTGCTTTAATTGTTGCACTTTATGTATTTTTTCTTTATTCATTTGTACTAAAGATCGTTTTTGCCTCTCTGGTTTGCATTTGTGTCCTTCCTCCAGCTGTTTTTGACAAATCTGTTCTATTTTATTTACTGGAAAGGTTACTTGGCTTAACCACCATGTGTTATGGTAAGCCATAGATAATGTCATAGTGAAAAGCCCAAAAATGTAGCCCTCCTCCTCTGAAACATTTACACTCTATAAAACTGTCAAGTCCTGACTGGACCATTCAGGACTCTTTGTTTAGCATGAATAGAATAGAATAGAATAGAATAGAATAGAATAGAATAGAATAGAATAGAATAGAATTCAACTTTATTGTCATTGCACATGCACAGGTACAGGGCAACGAAATGCAGTTTGCATCCATCCAGAAGTGCTTTAGTGATATAGATATATTACAATAAATATAGATATGTAAATATATTACAGAAATGGGTCTATTATGGTATGTTATAATGTACACTGTATGAAGTATGTTGTGAATATTCTATAACTATAAGTATGTACAGGCTGTAGTGAGTACAAGCTATGTACAGGCTATGAACAGGATATAAATATGAAAAACTATACAGAATATGAAATAAATAACTTTACAGAATCTGAGATATACAGCTATACAGAAATGGGAACTATGCAAGTTGTAAACAGTTGTAGGATTAAAAATTATCGAATGTACAGAATGATTATTTACACAGAGCTATACAGTAGTGCAGTTAAGATAAGTGAGGGTGTAGATAGTTTCTACAGAGGCTATATAAAGTGCTAGTGGTTGTGAGTGGTGGTTCAGTCCATGTTATTATTGTGTGTTTGAGGGTACAGTTGTCCATTGTGGGTGTGTGTATGTTCAGTCCATGTGTTAACGTGGGTCAGATGTCAGGAGGCAGAGTTCAGGAGTCTGACAGCTGTGGGGAAGAAGCTGTTCCGGTACCTGGTGGTCTTAGTCCGGAGGCTCCTGTAGCGCCTCCCAGAGGGCAGGAGGGTGAAGAGTCCATGTGATGGGTGACTGGGGTCTTTGATGATTTTCCCAGCCCTTTTCAGACACCGCTTCCTGTAGATGTCTTTTATGGCAGGAAGTGGTGCTCCGGCGATGCGCTGGGCAGTTTTCACGACCCTCTGCAACGCCTTCCGGTCCGAGGCAGAGCAGTTCCCGTACCAGACTGTTATACAGTTGGTCAGGATGCTCTCGATGGTGCAACGATAGAAGTTCACCAGGATGTCTGAGGACAGGTGGTTCTTCCTCAGAGTCCTCAAGAAGAAGAGGCGCTGGTGAGCCTTCTTGACCAGCTTGGAGCAGTTGGTCGTCCAGATGAGATCCTCGGAGATGTGGACTCCCAGGAACTTGAAGCTGCTCACACGCTCCACAGCCGTCCCCTTAATGTGGATGGGTGGATGTGTTCTTATATGATTGTTTTTGGGTTTTTTTTTTAAGAAGACATTTTATAGAGTAGGTAGAGTCTTTCATTATAATAGCCACACTGCTTCAGAAGGTTTAAATTCTCACCTCTAATTAAAAAACATTGATGTTGAACTGCACCGCAGTTGCTGCTGTCAGCCCTGGTGTCTCTTCCTCTCACTCATTTAAACCTTAAAAGAGTAAGCCTGCAGCTGCTACGCTGAACACCAACACAGCTACTGTAAAATGCTTTGTGTAGTTCCATCCCAACAGTATTTTACTGAAACTTGGACTAAAATGTTTAGCTCCTACCTTCCCAGTCCAGTCTTCCGCCCCCTCCAAGTAGTTTGCTGCAGGCATGCTGAGTTCACTCCTGAGTGTCCCTATAAACTGTAGGGACTCTTTTCTACCTAATTCAGCACAATTCTAGTCTTTTTTAAAAAGAGGTTGCAGGTATTGTAATACATCATTGCTATCAGATATTGTGCACAGCAAAGCGTGTCTGAGTCTGTTTTGAGGAGCGGATCAACATGGAAATGGCGCGCCCTAAGGCATCGTAACCGGCACATCGTAAAGACAGACAACTCCGCCTCAGCAGCGTTGAAACTGAATATAAAAGAAACTGAGTGAACAGGGAGAAGATGAAGTAAACAGAAAGAGGTTATGGAAAAGATTGGAAGACAAGAAGACAGGTAGAGCTTGAAGGAAGAAGGGGAAAACAGACAGAGGCAGAAAAAAATGCAGACAGGCTGCAGCTCAACACCAAATCCAGGTAGAGTTCATGTGTTTTCCATCTGGGAAGAATTTTAGTGTTTCTACGGTATAAAGAACAATATGTAGAAACAATAATAGTTAGATTATGTTTTCAAAATCATTGATTTGCAGACATGAATTTTTACCAGCTAATGAATGAGAAAAAGGTCAGGACCTCTTTCCAAGGCCCATTACAGCCTTATATGGGTTTTTTTAATTGGCTTTGAGAAACTGTTGTCGACACGGCCAGACAGAATTTAATTGCATGATAGGTTGCTGGATAGATTTCATTTCATTGTTAGTTCTGACTACTCAACTATATCCCCAAATTAATCTGTAAATTTGCAGCAAATTTGCCAAAAAAAAAAAGAAAAAAAAAAGGCTCACATACCTGTCTTTGCAATAGAGAAAGGCAGTGGAAAAACATTGAAAATAACTGCTGGAAAGAAGGTGAATATAGGAGATTTTCAATTTCCCAGTGAAAACATTAGTTTCCAGCCACACACTCACCTGGGAGCTGCAGGAAATGGGGAACGTTTCACATCAAGGCATGAGCCGAGAGTGGGGAATACAGAACAGGAAACGCAAAACTCAACCCCTTCCTGTCCAACTCTGAGTGTGTGTTAGTGTGTGCAAGTAAGGGAGAACAAGATTATATCATAACCATCACATTTCTGGGTCTTTGTGTGAATAAACTGTATGACTACGACATACATTCTAAACACATCTGTGCTAAAACAGAGTTCTTTTCTTTTTTTAATGTTTTCACCAAAAAATAAGAACCAACATGGTTGCACGCTCATATTTCATTCACCATTCACAAGGGCAACAGAGGCAGGTATAACGGGCCATTTAATCTACAGCACACAGCTGCATCTTTCTAATGACCTGGAGAGGGAGCTGTTCTGGTTGCAAAGGCAAACCTGCTTATGTAGAGTTGGATGGAAATACCCCCTTTGGTCCGTTTGAACTATGACCTCAATAAATTCTTTCCTTGGAAGTTCAAGGGTGTTATTTAATAAAATATTATGTTCATTTTGTAAATGATGGTCCTTA
This sequence comes from Haplochromis burtoni, assembly GCF_018398535.1. Lineage (NCBI taxonomy): Eukaryota > Metazoa > Chordata > Actinopteri > Cichliformes > Cichlidae > Haplochromis > Haplochromis burtoni. The sequence goes on along the minus strand of NW_024582388.1, from coordinate 2,406,285 downwards.
TTAGAGTCAAAAAGGTAGATGAATATGGTTGGGCCTACCTTATGATGGAAAAGTTACTGTATGAGGGTGCATCATCCTTCAGTTTCACAGGTGCCTGCTCACACTGAGGCGTAAAAAAGGTACTGTAACACACCCCCGACCCCATACATTCGTTTGCAAACTTTTCTGTCCGCTAATGGGCAAAAATATCCATTTTTGCAGCTTTATGATTTAATTTTGCGTTATGAAACATTGCAATATTTTATAGGCACTAGTGAAGACTTTTATTGCCAGTTTCTTTAAGTGTATGTTCCCTAATAAATACATGCAATGTAACTGGTGCATTTGGTAATTTTTTCCAACAATTACCATTTACCTCACCTGTTCTTTGGAGTCATCAAAGATTATACATTTCAAACAGGCTTCACGCACCTATAAATGTTTATAAAACCTCTGTGAGTCATCTAATCTTTTACACTGAGTAAGATCATATGGACTCATGAGGTTTCCATCCTAAGACAGCATTGTGCACATGTGCCAGTATGAGAGCTGCAGGTATCACATGCCTGTAGGAAAGAAAAACATAGACATGTGGCTTTAATGTGGAGCAGGCCCGGAGCAGGGACCTCCATGCAGCCTGAGACCTTGAAAACACACCTCAGGATAGAAATCAGCATGGCACACACACATTCCTCCAGCCAGATATTTCAGATATGCATTGTGGTTTGACTTCAGCTCTTACCTGCAAGAGGCTGAGAAATGCAGCCAACAGTGCACAGGTCCTTTAATGATTTCAATATGGTTTCATTCCCACTCTTTGAGTAGATCTGACCAGGGAAAATTGTTTTTGCAGACCTTGTAGGGCAATGAACAGGAATTCAAGCAATAGGAGCAAAATATCTAAAAGTCTACATCAAGATGCGCGATTGTGTGCTAACCCAACACTTTAAAATGAATACAAGGAATTATTTCCATCTGTTCGTCCCGAGGAACACTAGGATGCATGTTTGAAAGGGAAATGTTTGTCTCTGTCCCGAGAGAGATCTGCAATTTTTCCTTGTCTGATCAAAACAGTAATTTAAGAAGTGACAGGACTCCACAGATGTCTGTGCTGTGAAACATACACAACAGGATTACAAGAGGAAGTTCTCACTTGAATAGAAAAAAAAAACTTTGATGAGACTGAGATTGTTCTGGATCAAGGATTCAACAAAATGATAACATGACAGCATCACATAGATCTGTCGGCTACACATCAATGATGGGAATCTCCTGTTCTGCTGCATTCCGAGGTCGCTCTACTGGACTGAGATCTGGTAACTGTGAAAGCAATTTGAGTACATGGAACTCATCGTCATGTTTAAGGTCATGAAGGACATGATCAGCAGCAGTAATCATGTAGCCTGTGGTCAGCTGGTACTAAGCTCAAAGACTGTGAGAAGATATTTCCCAAGGGAAAAAAAAACAAAAAACAGCCCCAACTCTAATCCCACTGATAGCGAGGAAGGATCCATGCTTTCATGTTGATTACTCCAAATTCTGATCGTACCATCTGAACATTGCAATAGAATTTGAGATATATCAGACAAGGCCGTTTTCCCCCCCAACTTTATTTTCTGTTGTCCAATTTTGGTTACCCCATGTGAATCAAGCTCCTAGTATCCTGTTCTTACAGGAATGACACCTGGTCTTGCGTAGATGTACTCCATCTGTTTCAAGGTTCAACCTATTGTGCATTCAGAGACTGCATAGCTTTTTTGTAATGAGTGGTTACTTAAGTTGCTTTTCCTTCCTGATAGCTTAAAGCAGTGTGGCCTTTCTCTTTTGACCTCTAGTATCAACAAAGCATTTTTGCCACTCACTGGATATTTTCTTTTTCTGACATCTTCAAATGCCAGCACATCTGCAGTTTCTGAAATACTCCGACTAGAGCTGAGTTGGTGGATGTGACAGATTGCTTATGGTCAAAGTAAAGTGAGATAATTCAGTAACAGGATGTTAAAAATAAATTGAATCTGCCACACAATAAGTTCATGTTGCACCTCAACATATAACAACTTATGCATCACTTTGAAGTTAAAATGTTTGTGATGCAGTGCAGCTGATCCCTAATCATCAAGTGAGGAGAATATATTATTTATTGGTTTCCTGAACTAATATTTCTAAGTTAGAATTTAATGGAAGACACACTCCTTTATTTCACAGCTAATCAAAATGTAATCAAGTCCGTACGGGCTACAACATCTAAAAGTTTAAGGATAAGCATTAGATTGTTTTGTGTCAGTTAGAGATGGTACAGCACCTGCATCTGACTGGCAAATGTGGAATATAACAAAAAGACACTGAGAATGGATACAGTTGTTGCTATAAGTACACAACACAAGTTTAGGCATTAATATATTAAGAATTGTGGTCTTCAGCTGAATCTCCATACCATAATTTTAGTTTTGGTGTCCAGGAAACCAAGTGTTGCATACACAGAGAGTTTCTTTAAAAAAAAAACCCTTAGCTTAAAGGCATGCTACACTTGGAAAATACTAATAAAATGCTCCAGAAGGCTGGAATGACTGAATCATTTTATGACCTGTGTCCCTTCAACAGCAAGGGACAAAGTGCTGCAGCACATTAAAATAATCCATATAAATCCATCCAAATATCCAGTGCAGTAGATGCTTTGACCCAGAAATAAGAGACATGGTCTTTTTCTACAGAAAGAAAAGTTTGTCCAATTTACAGCAGGTTTTGTTATATTCAGGGATTAAGTGTGATACAGCAATAAGTGCATGCAGTCAATTACAAAATAATGACCAGAAAAAAGCTTCAAAAAACAAAAAGAACCAAAGTTTGATAAGATAAGATAAGATAAGATAACCTTTATTAGTCCCACAAGTGGGAAATTTGTTTTGTCACAGCAGGAAGTGGACAGTGCAATGTGATGAGTGGAAGTTGGCCGTAAGAAGTTTGTTACAAGTTTAGGATGCCATCAAGGAAAGGTCACTGTGACTAAAGGTGAGTGTGCCTCGTATAACGGGAACAACCTACACTTAACGTTTACAGCATGCGCTCTGTCTTACCTCTTAAATTTTTCCTTGAGTCTTCAAAACATCTTCAGTCCAACCTTAATATGCATCTTTGCAGAGCTATAATTAAAAGTTTTCACATTGTAGAGTCTCATTCTTTGTTAGTTATCAAAGAAGCTCCAGTGGTGAAAAGTGCAGCTGCTAATGCCATTTTGCTGGCTGCAAAGACAGTTAATGAGGTACCTGTGCTCCTATAATATCTTAAATATTGACCTGAGAAGGTCACAATCACTCAGATTTGATTCTATGTGGTTAATCTAGCGACACACTGCCCCCTTAGCAGACAGACACTATCAATAGGGCAAATGATTATAATGTGACTGAGATGAACTTTGAACTTATCATTGGTCCAACAGGAATGACTGATTGATATCAGGTGTGGTTAACTGCACAGCGTTTTGGATCGTAGGATTTGATTAAAAGGGCATTTGGGAAGTGTGTGTGTAAAAAGGAGCAGGAAGCTACATGGTGGGACTGCATTCACCTTAGGGGAGGGTGTCGTTCGCAGCTGGTTAGGGCTGCTGTGAATGAAGGCAGATAATGAAGGGGTCGGTGTTCCTGTATTAGGATGGGAGGCTTGTTGCCTTGCTTAGTTAATGTAGGGCTCCGGGTAGTAATGCATATGGGGCGCCGTTTGTAAAGTGAAACATGCTGAAATTAACGGCAACATTTTTCCACAATTAGCTCAAAACCTTACAAAAACATGTTTTTTCAAGTCATTTTTTACATTATTTAGTAAAATATTTGTAACTTTTCATATTTAAAACACAATTTTAAATGTTAAATCTAAATATATTTAAATCTAAATATAATATTGTATTTAAAACTACATGTTAATTGTTAAATCTAAATGTTACAGGAAACTAAATATTTAGCTAACATGCAAATTTACTGTATGGCTCAACGGAAATACCAAAATAAAAGCTTTAGAAAAACCTCCAGTGGAAAAGTGTGCCGGTAGTGGTCAGATTGTGTCTGCTCTCCAATGATGGTCACTTCTCACCACCATGAGCTGCTTCACTTCTTGCCTACCAGCACGTCCAGCGATTTAGCTAAAAACATCAGAAGATCCGTTTTGTCAGCCATTCAAAGGTTCAGCAGTAGTGCACTCTCAGTAGCTGCAGTCTCCACTTCACTATTGCTGCAGCACATGTCCAGCGGCAAATTGATTGCTAACATGAAATCAATTTGCATGTTAGCTTTAGTTTCCTGTAACATTTAGATTTAAATATAATATTTAGATTTAACATTTAACATTTAGATTTAACATTTAAAATCGTGTTTTAAATATGAAAACGGCGCCCCATAAATGCAAGATACCATCATCAATGCTCCTTACTAGGCCTCGTCTGCTGCTTCCAAAATGCTGTCCTTATGCATTAGCACTCAACACTTTTTTTATGTGGGAATTCATATCTCTGACCATTTTTTAGTAATGCTAGAAAATGCTAAAAACCTGGGGGCGAGGTCTTGCATTTAACCAGGCAGGCAACATGTCCATCCTCCCCAACCGCTATCTAACGTCTCCAGTTTAAAGTGTGACAGTTGTGAAATAAAGTGTGTTGTCATACACAAATTTCTTGTGACAGTGTTTTGTTTTCAGTTCTCTGACAGGTCGCTGATTGTTGCATTATGTTTTTGGTTAAAAAGCCTCCCTACTATTAGTGTCCACCGTCCCTTAGTTTCTCCGCCAGATACTCCCTTTGCTCAGCATGTCCTGTTTAAAAAAACAAGCTGGTCGAGACTGGAATTCTTCACCGACTGACGAATGACGCCTTTTTTTTTTTCTGTTAGTGTGGTCGATGTTTAAAGCCTATAAGAGATTCAGTTTGATAAAAAAAGTTCAACTCTGCTGCTCGAGTCCTCACTAAGACCAAAAAAGTGGACCACATCAGTCCAGTTCTGAGGTCTTTACGCTGGCTGCCTGTCCGTCAGAAGATAGTTCTGATGCTGGTCTATAAAGCTCTGAATGGTTTAGGACCAAAATACATCAGTGACCTCCTGACCCAGTATGAACCTTCCAGATCCCTCAGGTCATCTGGATCTGTTTTTTTATCAGTTCCCAGAGTCAGAACCAGACACGGAGAAGCTGCATTCAGCTTTTATGCTCCTTATATCTGGAACAAACTCCCAGAAAGCCTCAGATCAGCTGAAACACTCAGTTTATTTAAATCCGGGTTGAAGACTCACCTGTTCTCAGCTGCATTTGAATAAAGCACCAAATCCGCACTGTTTTACTTTTTAGCTTAAATTTTGAAACTTACTCTTTTTTTTCCATTTTAAATCATGCTTTTTATTTGTTTCTGTTTTTTAATGTCTCTGTAAAGCACTTTGAATCACCTTGCTGTTGAATTGTGCTACATAAATAAACTTGTCTTGCCTTCAGATACTCTCATTGCGCCTCACCGTTTTTCCTGTGTTGGTTCAGCTAATGCTAGATTTTTTTTTACATTTGTATTTTTTAATAGCAGCAACCGAGCAGTTAAACTGTTAAATCTACCCTGTAAGACTGTTTCATACAGCTGTGTGAACACATCTTTTCAGGTATCTTGGCCGACTTTTTCACAATATACCCGCCCTATTATTTGCTCATCTCATAGCTGGCTCTATAATAGTAGTAGACAGCTTTGGCAGTCTGTAAAAAATAAGATACGGTTTAGCCAAACCTCCACAGTCTTATCGACCTGACAGCAGGGGAGAAATCCCCAGCATGTGAGAAAGTGTAGTAATCATGAAGTCACCTCCGATTTTATTCTCAAGCTCTTGGAGTTTGACCAATCGTTTCTTCCTCTTTCCAGAAAGTACGGCATCAGGTGAACACATATGTTCAAGTCATCCGCTGACCTAACGTAGGTGTAAGGTTTCCTGCTGTTTGAAGCAAACACACACACACATTGAAGATTTCTCTCCATCCAGATGGAGATGATTAGTGTTTCTCCAGCCAGCAGGAAGTGAGCCATCATTTCAGGCTGACAGGTACATGGAAGGATCTCGCAGCTCTCTGCTCTGCCGTCCTGTTCGGACATCAGGTCTTTAATTCTTTACAGCATCCTGGCATTGACGCTGATCACATGGGTGATCAGCTGAAGGAGAACGGCTTGCTTTATGGAGTCATTTCTGAGAAGATAGGATGTAGTCCAGCTGAAGTAGCCTTTTTTAAAACACATTTATCTGAGCAGTTCACTCACAATTGCCAAGTTTTACATCCATCCAGATCCCCACATGCCAGTAAAACATAATCTTTTGCTGCTCTGTCAGTGAAGCAGTCAGGGGTTATAGCCTAACTTTTCCACACATTGTTCCATCAGGACAATGGATTTAGTTCACATAACATCATAAATTAAAGCTAGAACATGCCCAAATAGTAAAACTAGAACACTGACACGCATGCAATTGCTGCAGGAAATATAGAGACATACAAGAAACTAAATGAACACTGGAAAAAGATATCAGACACCTTTTGTACAGATACTTCTTCACACAGATCCACGCTTTGCTTCTCACACTCATGGTACACAGATTCTTACTTTACTCTTACCTTACTTTACTCTACATGTTTCCTACAGTATTGCAAACAGATGAATATATTTGGCCTTCAGTGTCATTAAATCCAGCACAGCCAATGAGCACCAGAGGATGAATCTCAATGATTCAGTCATTCATATTTTCTATGTACCTATACTCCTCCTTTAGATATTTTGTTATATTGATTTTATTAAGCCGTTTTTTACTTTTTGCTTTTGGGTTAATATATATTTTTATGTTATCTTATTATGGAAAATTACTTATTGTAATTACATAAATTATTGTATATGTTAATGTAATCCCTCAGTATCCAAAACCCACACAAACTAAAGTCATTAAAAAGTCTGGGCTTGAGTCTTATTTCGTACTTACTGCTGTGTGGCTCCACTTCTTAGAAAGTCAAAGCATTCAGGTCCCGAGAACAAAATACAAATACAAATTAAGGTAACAAAAGCACTCTGTAGAAGTGCTGAGGAGGAGCTTTAGTTAATACTGCTGTAAAAGTTACTTAACTGAATTAACATCACAATGACCAATGCAATTTGAATCAGGTATAGTTACTACGAAAGTAATTTAAGGCAATAATCAAAATACTGGTTACATTTTTGGACGTGCAGTTATAATACAGTAATATTCAGTCTCTCAAATAAATTTCAATTTATTTATCTAAAAGGAACAGACCATATTAATGGACATATATCAATGTAAATATGATGACTGGATGAAAGCAATTCTTCAAAGGCAGTGCAAGAGTACAATGGCTTGGAGGAGGTTTTCCTTTGGCTACGCAGGATCCATTTAGTTTACCTGTTTTAATTTGCACCTCGGCTCATCTGCCAGTAACATTGCGTTGCTCTAAGTGACCCGAGTCTGTAACGTGAAGTGTTTCTAACTGTTCAAATAAGCCCAGAAGTGTCCTATACAGGCTTTAAGTTTGTCCTCAGGTTTGACATTTTATCAATCAGTCTTGCAGGGATTGCCAGTATTTCCTTGTAATATGATATTCAAACTCTTCTCAGATGTCATGAGGACAATATTGTTCATATTGTTTATAAGACAAACCACATAAATCCTCAAAAGTTATCATATTTCACAAGTTATATTTCTTTGATCAAGGAACTAAAATAGTTACATTAGTAACTGCATAATTATTTTGACAGTTTGGGTCAGTAGTTCAGTGTGTTTGTATTCTACAGAGTGAAGCTTAATTTAAAAAAAGGCAAATTAACTCACTGAGTACAATGTTATCATAACTTAAATAGCGGAAGATATGAAGTAAAACATCAGTATTAATAACTCAGAGCTCATTTTTTAAACACAGCCAGTTGCTCACTTTGTAATGTAATGTTGAAATATAGGTTTATGAATCTAATCCATTCTCCTAAAAGCTCTTCTTCATGTAAATGAACTGATCTGCAGCAACATGTTGACACATATAATATTACTTCTGCAGTTTAGTTGTTGTTCTGTAATCATTAATTTTGTCACAGACACTCCTGTGGCCATTAGGCAATGTCATTAAGAGAAAAAAATATAACAGAGCTGAACAGAAAGGAGAAAGAGGGAGAGGACATAGAAAAAAAATCATGAACAAGCAGAACGAGTCATTTAGCGCATGTGGGTGCGTGTGTGTGTGTGTGTGTGTGTGTGTGTGTGTGTGTGTGTGTGTGTGCGTGTGCGTGTGTGCAGCGTAAACGCCAAATAATGTTTGTCACACCGGGTTAAGCAACTTTTAGCTTCCTTCCAAACATCTGACACCACAGATGGCTGAAAAAAACAGGTGGTGCACACACACTCACGCGCACATCCTCTTCAGGAGGTCACAGTTGTCTCTTTGTATTAATTTGCCCGTGAATGCCAGTGTAAGATACAACAAACCTAAGGCAGAAGATAGAAGTAAAAGAATGAAGTGGGCTGCTCCCTTCATTACAGTATGCTAATTAGAAACCAAACCATTTGCGTGAATTACCTCATTAATCTGCAAAATGGGAATCTCCACCTACAGTTTGTTTGGGCACTCGTGAGCTGTCAAGCGTGTGCACTTCTTCCTCACAGACACAGATTACCTTTTTTCCACTTCTGTGCTCACAAGACTCAAAGTGGCAAACTGACCAGCAAGAAAGCGGTCAGAAGGAGGAGATATTACAAATGTCTGCTGCAGACAACTGTCGCAGGTGGAGGAGTGCTGCGTTATATGTAGAGGACACAGGCTCTCAGTGTGTTAAAGTGTAGCTAACGATATTTTAAGGCACCATCAGCTTCATAACAATGTCACAGTGTTCACAGATGAAGATGCTGGTGCGAAAATCAAATATATACCCGACCCTTTAGTGGGACTGCTGCAGTGCTGCACAACACGTGATTAACTAAAACCACTGCCAGGAGAAGTGAATGACATTGATCATCTCATCATATGTGCTATATAAATGTTATATACAATATAAATGTAAATGTTATATAAAATACATTTATATATCTGCAGATTTAAGTTTCTACAAAGCACTTGTCTGCAAAATAAGCAGAAATGGGTTAAACATGTTTTACCTACTCTCATTTCATAAATACATAAGCTATCCCACACTCATGCAAATGCTGCTTTTGACCAAACATGTCTCATACGTGCAAGATTCGCTCCACATTCAGTGAGGTTATTACTTAAAAAATGTGAGAATTACATTTACAGTATGTGGGCCAGAATTGGACGAGCTGGTGTAACAGAGTTGTCTTTGGATGATGACATAAAGGTGTTTTTCTGTTTCTGTGTTAAATCCACAGTGTCCACAGTGCCAGAGGATTCAGCTCATAAATTAAATGCATCCTCTGCCCAGACAGTGCTGACACCACATGCAACTGTGGTGGAAAACATGAGGTGTACTAGAGACTGAATAAAATCTGAAAACAAACATCAGCTTTCTGTTTTGCAGACGGAGAAACAGCCACATCATCAGCTGGAAACTCAGGAAAAAGGCTTTAAAATCATGAACCAAATCTGAACCAAAAAAACACTGTACCTTATTTCAGAGTTGTATAGCCTAACAACTACTAGGGCAGGTCACTGCTGACCTTCAGGGTTTCCACATTATGACCACACTTTTCCTCCATTGTCACCACCAGACTGATGTTTTTGGCCTTCAGTCACCTGTCTTGTCAGGCATTTGATTGATTGTCATGAAATTCAGTGCAGATGAATAATTGACAACAAAGGATGAATCTCAATGATTTTGGTGAAATATATAATTAATCCTATAAAATATGTCACCTTTCATAAACTTAAAGGTAATCAGTTTATCCTTCTTCCCTTTAGGGGTTACCACAGTGGCATCCATCTTGCTCTATCCCTAGCATCCTGCCTCTGTCACACCAACCCTCTGTCCCACTTCACTACATCCATGAATCTTCCCTGTGGTCTTCCTCTTTTCTTCCGGCAGCTCCATCTTCACAACCTTTCAAAAATTAAAAATTTTGTGTTCACATTGTAAGCTTGTTACCATGACAATGACAGCATTTAGCTGCACTGCAATCATGATTTTAGACTAAGTTTGAGAGCAATTTCCTATTCAAAATTAATTGTTATATATGATAATATAATCCCTCAAAAAACAACAAACTAAAAAGCTGCTAGTGTAACTGAATTGGGTGTGTAGAAAAAAAGTCTTCTGTTTAAAAGCTGATTATGGTTATGTCTTCTATTTTTCTACAAAATACAACTAAACCCAGAAAATAAAGTTCTTCAATTTTTTAATGATATGCCAATTTTAGTTAGAACTAAAAAGAAAATTACACAAGTGCTTGTGGCATGCGCACATTTCTAACTGTGACTCACTGGGCCTCCACTCAGGATCATAGGGCAGCTAAAGCATTAATGTGATTGTTAACTTGTGGTAACAGTCAGCTATGGACTCCAGTGAAGCAAGTGAAAGAGCCAACTATTGCCTGTGAACCAGCACCTGTTATAAAAGTAACACAAGCGTACTTCCAGCTTGCAGTGTCCACTGTGTAAAGAAATGACAGTTAATGGGATCGGTTGAGGTGAAATCTGTGGAGGAGGTGAATTAAAATATTCAGATATGACTACAAAGAGTCACAGGAAGGTTTATCTGATACGGGACTGATGGTTCCACTCTGTGAATGGGTGGGTGGGGGAAAAATTTTCTTTGTGGTCACAGGGAACATTGCACCTGTAAAGAGAAAAGTGAATACCATTAAATATCACATTTTGGATGTAAATGTCAAACAGTCACAAAAGTGAAACTGATAAGATTTTGACTTTAACAACAGGATGTTGATCCAAAGCAGACCTCTCAATCCTCCATGAACTTTTTCAGAAACACAAGCTTTTGGAGTCGATTTAGAAAGTCTGAAAACCCATAGTTAGATTTAAACAGGCTATGATAACAATTTAGTTTAATAAATTGGCTTTACTGATTTTAGTTAACTAAATAAACTAAATCCAAATTTTCAAATAAACACTTTAATTAACCAAAATGAAAATGCACTGAATGACTGAATGAACTAACTGGGGTAAAATACAACATACTGGAAAACACTTTTGTCACGTCTGTTAATACGAACAGCCTGAAGAAGAGATGACTGTGTTTAATAGCACCGGGATTTCCGACGAAGTGTCGAGTCATTACAGTAAGTTGTTGTGTTGAATGTGTTTTTCTAAACTGCTGAAATGTGACAAATACCACACGTATCATAATAACGAAAGCTAAAATGAATTCTGAAACCAGGTCTAGAAACTAACCAAAACTAAACTGAAATGAAAATGAAATTTAAAAGTAAATTGTAATATTAAAAAGAAGTACTGGAAAATATTACACTATAAAACCTTGCAGAGATTACATGGAAGAGCAGCAAACTCTGTGTGTTTCACTGCAATCATGACACTGACTTCTTTTCATTAAAAAAATACAATTTTCTCATTTATCCACCGTCACCTAAACATTTACACATCGCTGTCCCTTATAATGCTAAAGTCACATGCAACATTTTTGGTTTGCAAAGGCCCGGTTTCCCTTTTCACCACAATCTGAATGATTAAAACGGCTGACCCAATCCTAGCCATGGTTCTTTTATGACTCTGTGTTTTTTTTTTGCTGTCCTGTAAGCCATCATTTGCCTATTTCATTAAAAATGCCAGTGTGAGACGAGCCTCTTAAAAGCCCCCAAAGTGCAATTATCTGCAAATTAAATATGCTGTCGTGCTATTATCACAGCCATTTCTTCTGCCTCTCTGCATCTCCATTCATAATTTAATCCTTTATGCACTTCCCCTGTTCTAGGTGTTGCCAGCACTCCTGGCAAGGTAGACAGAGAAGGGCAAAAAAAAAAAAAAAAAAGCCAGGAGACATCCTGCAGGCCCGGAGATGGTGTCTGGCAATATTTTGGGTTAATTATGAGTTAAAGAGGTTGTTGGTCTTCTGGTGCTGTTTACATGTGGGTTGAGACTGAAACTAGAGAAAAAAGCTGGATGAAACAAAACACAAAGAGCAAAGGAGGACTTGCAAGCATTACTGTCTTTCCAGCTGAACTTTATAGAATTATTTCTCTACAACCAGACAGATACAACAGCATCAGCTTACATTTTATTAGCATTTCACTAGCTGGGCCCACATCCTCAATTTAGGTTTGATAGTGTTTTAGTAGGTAAAGGTGAATGCATGGACATGAATTGAGCTGTGGTTTGGGGAAGGCCTCGAAGGGGACTGGCGGCGGCTCCCGCGCCTGGCAGATCTCCGTGTACTAAATAGAAGTGAAGAAGTTAAAGAACTGAAAACAGCTTGCAGAACTGGGGGAACCTATGTAGATGACAACCGGGAGGAGCGTGTTTGGAGGCGTGGTCCCGCTCCTGAAATTCTGATGCATAATCTCCAATTGCCTTTTCAGCTATTATATGAGCCTACAAAGTGTACCTACCTGGCAGCGATAACTGCAGAGGCCAAATACAGTGCTAAACAATTTAGGTCCACGGTGATTTGCCCCTGGGGTAAAACTATTTAGAAGTCAGAGGTGTCTCTGCCACTCCAATGACAGTATTGTTCTTATTCATATCGTCATATAGTCAGTCATATTTTCAACTCTGTTGTATTCTTATTAAACACTTTATTACGACAGATGACTAGAAAGCACTATATTTCCAATTAAATGTTAGCAAATAAATAATGTTAGAGATGCAAACCACACATTTACATCCATTTACAATGTTTCTGTCTTCTGAGTTACATCTTCAGGGAGTGTTCATGTGACTTTATCGGTAAGAAGCTCATTTCCAAACTTATTCTGAAATATGACTGCACTGTGTCCACATGTAGAAGACTGTGTGTTAGAGCATTTATAAGACTGACTGCAGTTCTGTAGGACAGCGGTCCCCAACCTTTTTTGCGCCACGGACCGGTTTATGTCGGGCAATATTTTCACGGACCGGCCTTCAATGTGTCGCGGATAAATACAACAAGATACCGGTACCAAAAAAAAGAAGATTTATTCATAGCAGTAAAAGACCCAGGGAAACTGAGATTGCGATAAAAACGATAAAAAAATAATGATTAAAACTCTGAAAACCATAAATTTCACACCGGAGGCTCAACTCTCGTGGCCTCCGGGGGTTGGGGACCACCGCTAACATCTGATCTTGCTCTTTTTACATTAAGTGAAATTTGTTTTTTGTTTTGTTGTTGTTGTTTCTTAATCTAAACAAGTTCTGTGTGTTTAAGATTCAATTTCCTGTATTTTGCTTCGGTGTGTGTGCACTAATGAACCATTGGAGAGCACTTCACTAGTAGAGCGAAAACACTGCAAACACAGAGGACTTCCTCAAAGCTCCTGGTGAAAGATTCACTAAGAGCTCCTCATAACCACTTTGAATTTGAATTCTAAGTCATAATAAATCTTTTGAATAATTATTTTACTCGGAAGTGCAGAAAATCAACACAACAGAGAAGCTTGTGTGAGGGTCAGCTTTTATATTTAGCTTCCTCTGCATTTTAGATCTGGAGTCATGTTCCAGATTATTTTCTGAAAGTAAATCTTCATCTGCAGTAAGAGTTCATCACACACTGCTGGTGCTTTCACCCACTTTGAACGTGACCTGGAAGATTAAAGTGCTGTTCTAAAGTTGAGAGGAGCTGTTGAGTTGGGGGGTTTAAGAGGTTTGAATATTAAAGTCAGCCTTTATCACATCACGCTACATACCTGTCTGATGTGTGAGATATGAAGCCCCTTTCACTGACTATCAAGTGTCAGAATGAATTTTGGGCTGAGTGGAGAAAACACAGTGAGTCAGTTTGATCTCGACAAAGTGCAATTAGTGTCAAAACAGTGAGGAGTGGAGGCTAGATGGCTTCTGCTGATCTGAGGGTGATGGCAGGGCGAAGCTGAGAGCAGGGGGGGGTGTTACCTCTGTGCTGATGAATCGTGCTCAGTGGATTCAAATACAGCAATTTAAGTGTGTTTACAGGTACCTATCAAGATCTAATGGGTGGAGGTAATGGAAATGACCCAAGCTGACTCTCTGTTGGTGAAAGCAAAGTCAAAACTGTCTTAGCTTAGTTTGTACTGACAGATATAAACACTTCCTTTATAGAGCTGTATTTTTTCTATAACAGTCTTGGACAAGTTGTGTGTTATTTTGTGACATTTTAGCTTTCAGCATATAATTCATCGCCATGTACAGCTCGTCCCACACTTCAGTCCACACTGAATTATCTCAAGAACTATGAGATAGACTTTCACGAGATTTAGTGCAAACATTAATTGCTCCTAAATATTGTTCCCTGTGAGTCATAGCAACACCATCAGCTGACATGTAATGAAAGATTATTTACATTGACAATATGTTTGAATATGCAAATTATGTATTGTCCATTTTGAGTTAGCTTCCATACGTTTTCAGAACAATAGATGGTTAGCAAACTTTGCTGTGTCTGATGAGTCTCGATTTCTGCTGACATTCGTGCTAATGTCAGAATTTGGCATAAACAACGTGACAGCATGGATTCCTCCTGCCTTGTAACAATGATTGAGACTGGTGCCTGGTGGTGGTGTGATGGTGTGGGGAGGGATGTATTCTTGGCACATTTTGGGCCCCTTGGTACCAACTGAGCATTGTTTAAATGCCACAGCCTACCTCGGTATTGTTGATGACCATGTCCTTCCCTTTTTGACCACAGTGTACCATCTTCTGATGACTGCCTACAACTCAAATACACTCTCCAGCCACCAGATCTCAATCCAGTAGAGCACCTTTCAAGCTTTCATGTCTATGCAGACCAAAATCTCTGAGAAATGCTTCTTTGCCAGAAATAAGTAAACCTATTTTAAAGGCAAAAAGGCCCCAACTGGTGAAGAGCACCTAATGAGTGAGCTAGTGAGTTAAACATGTGTATTGTAAATAGTCATTCAAATTAATAAAAAGGAAAAAAAGTGCAAAAATTTAACAGATATCACCATAAACAATCCTCAGTTAATAACACAGTTGGATTAGCCTGTAGCTGAATAATTTGTTAACATCTAGGTAGAAAGTGAGACTGAAAAGATGACTGGATTTTTTTTTCACAATTTAGATTTGTAGAAAAAATCTAATCATTGACATTAGACTAAAACTAAGCCATAAAAGATTACAGGCACTTGATGTTTATTCATCTTGCAACAAGTGAGGTTACACCGCTGAAGTCAGCCAGTAATTCTATTTACTGCATCAATAATAAATCAGGATGTTCTTTCCTTTCTTTGAACCCTTTCCTTTCCTTCTGGTAAATGTGAAAGTGTGACAAGCAGAAAGTCTGACTTTCATCTTCAATAATATCAAGTGGGATGAGTCACAGAGTGTGTCTGAGCAGTGACTTATCTGCTCAGACACTGAGCGCTGCTTTCTGTACCGTCATAGACTGAGGCAGAGGCAGGGTGAGATCATTGCTGGGACCCTAAGGGATGACTTTGGAATAATATATTAACCTCCTGAATTCTGGGAGAAAAATTAAAAGGAACAAATACACAGAAGCACAAACAAATGTACAAAAAAATAATAATTTAATGTGTCAGTGAAACGTGAAGAACCGAAGTCAGGGTAAAGATGTCACAGCTGTAATTCATTTCTATGGAAATTTCATAGATATGAGTGCATTTCACCAGAGTAAGTGGTTTAATTTGACACAGTTTTCATGCCTGTGTGCAAAGAGTATTTCATCTTCCCACGCATATGCCCACTGAGCTTATACTCAGTGTTAATGCAAGCTACTGCAGTGCAGCTGCGGCAAAAGGTCTAACATAGGGTGTGATTAAAATGCTGGCACAGGTGTCTTTGTGTACATTCATTGATATGGGACATTGCGCATTTGGACTCGGTAAAGACTTTACAATTAGATTGAAAATCACACAGCCAAGCGTTGACAGTGTGCCTTGTATATCACACTGGGAAGCAGCTGGAAAATAGAGCCCCCTCCCAAAAAATCACTGTTATTAAGTGTTAAGGTTCCAAAGCGTTTTGTCAGGTGTAAAAGGTCATCAATCTGTTTGAACACATGAGTGGTTTTTCTTGTTTGTTTCACTTTTAACCATCAAATAGTCCTTTTTTGGACATTCTATACTTTATTAAATAGCACACCTGGTTGGCTGGGGCCTTTTTGTTTCCTCTGGGTGCTTCTGACTCCGAAGACATGCACATTAAGGTTAATTACTGATCCTAAATTAGCTGTAAATCTGCATGTGAATTTGACTGACTGTCTGGCTCTTGTAGTTAGCTCTGCAATGGACTGACAACCTGTCCAGATGTGCCCCATTTCACTCCCAGTATCAACTTGGTTAATTTCTAAACGGCCTGTAACACAACACCTCATTGGACAAGTGGTTAAAAATGGATGACAGATGGAAATTAATATATAATTCGCATGCAATTAAAAGATTAATATCGTTCTAAGCAATGACAACAAAGTTTTTTTAAACTTTTTGGCATTTTATTTTTATGGTGTCTTTTATGATAGCAGCATGCAGATTGGGGGGATGCGAGAATCTTGCTAGCTCTAAAATAAGTGGGAGGAGTTGACCTCTAAGCCGGCAGGATGGTGGGCAATGACTGGCCATTAGTTGAAGGACATTGCGGTTCATGGTCGAAACATCCAATTAAGGTTGGAAACCACCTGCTGATATCTTCACCTGGTTGAAAACTACAGTCACAAGCAAAGTTTTTGTGTTTCTACTTTCTCCTGTTTCCTCTGTTGCCGTGTCTTCATAATCATTTTTAGATTTGGACTACATGCATCATTGTTTATTTCCCACCTGGTCACTTCCTGTTTTATTTTGAAAGATTCTTGTGTGTCTTACCACAGTTTTACTTGTTGCTGCTTTATTTCCTTGCTTCAGTAGTTTCAACTGTATTTGATTCATTCATTCACTTGTTGCCCGTTCGCACCTGTGTCTCCGTTTACTCCTGCTTGTGGTCTGTGGTTGTTTCAGATCAGATTCCTTTTCTTACGTTTAACGTTTCTACTTTATTTCTGAATAACAGTCAAATAAAGGCTCACATTTTATTATATCACCTGGGTTGCTCTCCTGACTCCCTAGCAGGATGTTTTTCCATTGATCAGAACATCAGAATTTATCTGTACAATGACAGCTTGTACCACTGACTGTGATCTATTGACTGTTTTTCTATAGAGATGTTTCTAAACACATGGTTTGTGCATGTAGGCTTTTTATTTTATTATTTATTGGTAATGGTAACTGGTAAACCTGATAATTATAGAGAGACAGAGAAAGTGTAGAGGAGCTTAGGTTTCCCTGCACAAAGCTCAAAATGGCCACTTTCATAATAGGGTGGGCAGGACATTCAGCAAGAGCCTTTTGCTCCATATGGAGTCAGAAGGGCTTAATCACATGATTTCCATGTGTCCAGAGATGCGTGCTACAATAAATGAGGTCAGCCTCCAGGTATGGGCTTGAACAGCAGGCAGAGCCTCAGGATGAGCACTGCTTTACACACACACATGCAATGAACGCAAACTAATGCACATGTAAAGGCCCACACAGTGGCACGCTAATACGTGCACAAAAAACACAGACTGTCTGGCCCCAAAGAAAATGAAGTGATGCAAAATGACACGAGTCGCTCCCGCTTCCGCATGTGACTCATTACACTGGCTCTAAAGATTCACCATTATCTCTGCTGAGAGCAAGAAAACAGGCCAGGTTATCACCACACACATCACCTGAAGTGCACATGAGTCTATTGATCACCAGTGTGATGTGAGGAGGACAGGAAATGAATGTTGTGGTGTTGATGTATTGTGTGTGTGTGTGTGTGTGTGTGTGTGTGTGTGTGTGTGTGTGTGTGTGTGTGTGTGTGTGTGTGTGTGTGTAGCTGTGTGTGAGAGTAACCACAAAGCTGCACTGATCCATTTTTCGCTGCCAGAGGGCAGAAAAGCACAAGAAGAGCACAACCCCAACACAGCATAAACAAATATGAGCAAGTTTTAAAGGTCTTAGCTAATGTGTTAGCAAACAATCAGCTCTTTTCACTGCAGACATGGAGCTTTAGTCTTAGTTATAATTTTAATTTTTGCTCCCTAACTCCTGAGAAAATTATCTGAATATCACCAACTATAGCTTTGAACTCTGCTGGTCTACTTGTGCAGTGCTGCACAAGTCCATGTACAATGAGCAAATTAAAAGACAGCAGGCCCCTCCTCATGGGCTGGTAAAAGATTCCCCACCTTCCTACACAGAAGCTGGACTCTGAAACTAGAGAGAAGGTGAGAATGAGCAACAAGGATGTAGCTGTGTATTTGGGTTTGTTTAGTGTCTTTGTCTTAAAGCTTTTAATCTCCCTGTGATCTGCCTGCGTCTTTCATCGTTTGTGGTTATTCTGTATCTCACACTAGTTTTTTTTCCTGCTGCTCTGTGGTCATTTGGAGTCCTTGGTGCCTTCTTTTCTCTTTCTGATTGTTTTTGCAATATCTTTGGAGTCATTTTGTGTCTATTTGTGTTTGCTTGATTGGTTTTCTAATAAGAAATGTTAATTTTAAACAGAGGCTTGTGTCTGGTAGGCCTTACTTCAGTGTGGGTGCACAGTGGTTTTAGAGCAATGCCACCTAACACGCATTGTTTGCAGAACTGAAAGGACCAAACCCTTGCTAATTCATCCAACCACTAATTTTCTGCTGCTGACCAGATGAGTGTAAATTATGTAAATTATATGAGCTACTAAGGAGATGGTAGAGTCTTTAATAGCAAAAAACCAGTGAATCATTCAATTTTAAAAGCATTACTGACTGAATTTAAGCATATGTTAAGATTTTATTTGTATTGTTGTGCAGGTAATGATGGCATTGTTGTTATCTAATATTTGGGGCCTTTTAATAAGTAAATGATAATGAATAATAATAATAATGGATTGCATTTATATAGCACTTTTCAAGGCACCCAAAGCGCTTTACAATTCCACTATTCATTCACTCTCACATTCACACACTGGTGGAGGCAAGCTACAGTTGTAGCCACAGCTGCCCTGGGGCAGGCTGACAGAATTGGCCATCAGACACTCCCAGTTATGCTCCCAATAATAACATTTGTATAATACATCATTCGAGCTATCTTGTTGAAATGGAAAACAGGACCTGCTAAGCCTGCTAATATGCAGCCTATAAAACAAAATGGAAAAAGACCTACAAGTGGATTAAAGGTCTAAATTCAATTTTTACTTGGAGAAATTAATGCAAACATCTTCATTTTTATGTATTTGTGTTTGAATAAACTGTGTTTGTGTGTTTCAAGATATTGTGGCATCTGAACCCATTACTTGTTTTCCTGATGATGTTTAAACAGTTGTGACATTGATGGAAAATATACAATAGCACAAACATAAACTCTACACATGCACACACACACACACCTGGAAGAGCACTCAGTAAACTGACCCTGGTTTACCTGTCTGTTGCCAAAACGCCCCTCAGACTTTGGCTTGTCAAACAAGCCCTTATCTCAGGTAACATGAGGAAATCTGACATGCGGGGGAGAAAAAAATTGAAACTCTTAACTGTTTCAGTCAATGAATGATCAATAAAATGATGTTTTCTATTTCATGGAAAGCAAGTAATGAAGCTTTAGAAATACCCCAGGTTCCCTTCAACAGATTAATGAATCATTGAAAACGACCATTACAGCCATATCGCTCAGTAAAGACATTTATTACAAGGTTATATCTCCACCGAGGCTTCAAGAGGAAGCCTTTAATTAACCTTGTCATAAAGTTAACGTTTCTCAGCAGCTAGTTCCCTTTATTTCACGTTCATGCCCTACTCTTCATTCATAATGTAATGCAGCTTTGTAGTCTTTACAGCTTATCCTAAATGGAAAGAGTGACCAAGAGAGAGGATGAATAATCTTTGTCTCTCCTCCTGCCATATAAACTCTGTGTGAGGACTTACCATTATCATCTCTCCAGCCACTCATCGAGACGAGTGATTTGTACTCACATCACTCATCATGACAGAAAAATTACATTATTCATCTTTTGGGCATGAAACCCCCTCAACAGTCCTGGACTGGAGGACAGTAGAGTCGAAGTTAATTGATTTCTTCTGAGGAAATGCTACATGTTTGGGTCGATTAACATATCAAAGACAGAGCTATGGCAAACCTTTGTCTTTTCTTACACTAACCTATGTACCACACATTAAAATAAAACATCAAGTAGTGAATAACAGACCTGCTTCAAAGATGAACCCTAAGAGGACCAACACGTGACATTAGAATAAAATAGATCTGGCATCAAAGGCACCAATGTAGGTTTATTGCACAATTTTAGCCCCCGTTGTGTTGGTGTCAGCTTTTAACATTACCTTTGCATTAGCATTTCAAAAGTGCTCCACAACTTTTAACCTCACTTCACATGTTTCCATTATTCACCATTAAAACCAGTAAGGTTGTGTGGTATATATATAATTACTGTTAAAATGATGGATGCAGGTGATCCAAAGGCTCAGGCTTCAGACCTCTCTAAACACTTCATTCACACTTTCTGGTAGTTTATTTGTACATTTAAGCTCATCACACTGATCAGAGAAGATGCACCTTCAGACCTTCTTTTTGCAAGCAGCAGTCAAACAGAAAAAGTTTGTTTTGATTCAGATGGTGGATACATTGAGGCGCTCCGTGAGGGCCCACTATAACACTGATAAGGATTAAAAAAAAATAAATCTTTGAATGATTCAAATATACATGCTTCAAAAAATCCCTCTTACAGTTGAGGTCAACATGTCATTTTCTCGTTTATTAGGTTTTTTGCCTGCTACCTCCAAATCTGACTATGAATAAGCAAAAGATCAGGACTAAATGAACTTCTAAATATCTTTATTTAAAGTATACTTATGACTTTATTCATACCTGGAGTCTACAATCTTTTCCCCCTGACTATACCAGCTAAAGGGCAAATATTCCTAATCTATATTATTACCTCAGTGCAGAAAATTGTCCATGTGCAAACAGATGGTTAGTATTATAAGTGCTAACAGGTTTAGGCCTTAAATTCCTTGTATATCTCAGTGAGATCCACAGCTTCGTTAACCTTTAGCCTACCTGCAACCTGACAAAGGAAACTGCTGAGGAAGGAATAAAGAGAAGTTTAGCCTGAAGGGTGAAATATTCTTCAAAGAACGATGCTCACTAGTTCACTGAGAAGGATTTTCCAGCAATATATACATGAAGATGAGAAGAAGAAAAGCTCAAAATCCCTTTGAGCCCAATATTCATGCCAGTCCCAAATTAACATTGAATAATGGCATCCATATTCTCTTTTATTTTTCAGGCAGCAGGACATCAGTGGCCTGCAGAGACATTATGATGTAGCAGGGCAGGACTTCCTGGATAGCAGACAACTCTATACCAATTCACATCCCGCTAGTGGGACATTCTGTTGCTGATGTGGTAAAGGGTGTTTTAAACTGTTAAAAGGTTGAGTTCAAATTCGTTAGCAGATCAGCGTTCCATCAAAACTTGGTGTCTAGTTCGTCATACAGTAAGTAGTGATATTCTGACTTAAAATTTTCAATATGAGGCACAGATCTTACACATCTGACTTTCTTTCTTTTAAGAATTCATGTCAGGTAAAGAATCACCTCCTTCAATCTCAACAACCCAAGTTTTAAACACAGGTCTGAAGAAATTTAGGAGGGTTTTTTGGACTTTGCAGTTCTCCCCCCAGAGGGTATTTCATCTTGATAATAATGTACACTTTATTGATCCCGGTGGGGAAATCACTTGTTTTTCTCTGCATTTGACCCATTCACTCAGTGAAGCAGTGGGCAGCCACTAAGCAGGCGCCTGGGAAGCAGTGTGTAGGGACGGTACCTTGCTCAGGGGTACCTCAGGCCGTTCAGTGGATTCGAACCCCCAACCTTCCGATCATGGGGCAACCACTCTACCTACTGAGCTATCCCCTGCCTGCTAATCTTCCTACGCATATGCCCACTGAGCATTTTGCTCTGTAGTAATCCTTGTGATGAGTAAGTTTTGTAGTAGTAAGAGGACAATAAATGACCTTTTTGCCTTAGAAGCTTGCATTTTATTTACACTCATTGACACTGACTACTGTCAGTAATACTTGGAATTCTTGCTCAAAAACACTTTGACATATCAACAGTAGGGGTTGGGAATTAAAACACCAAGCCTATGATTAGTGAATCTCTTAAACTGCAAATGCCCCACTTGTAAATAAGTTTGTGTACCATTTGAAAACTGCAACCAAGGTCAGTCTGTTTGCACAAACCTGCTAAAACCTAACATTTGTGCAAAACAAAATCTTTCCAAGCTGAGCCCAATCTGTGTTCTCCCTCTATTCACATGTCCTCCCGATATGATTATCTCCCACTTTAGTATTCGTATAATCTGGTTTGACATAGCAGGAAAAGTGGAGGAACCATGTAATTAATGATGATAAAGTCAGTGCACACAGTTTATTGTGATTGTTTATTAAGGGTAAGGTAGTCTGTCCCCATAGATGTTAAAAAATATTTATCTTTGGCCATGAATCTAAAATGTTTGAAAGGCACAAGTATACTGTTTTTTAATTATTACAAATCCATTTGGATAATATTAAGGCTTAAATCAGAGACATGGTCACTTTCTTTGACATACAGCGCATGCTGATATTGGTGTCTGTAGCTGATTGTTGTCTGCCGAGCTTCACCTCTGCTAATTACATACACTGGAATGGATCTTTTTACCCTGTTCTCTTGGTGCATTTTGGAGCATGGAAGTCTAAGACAAATATTATGTCTACCATCAGTTTTGTGGAAAGATATAACATAGCATGCAATTGGTCTGTTACTTCAAAAATTAGCAGGCGTGTGTGTCCATTTATGGCACTTGTATACTTTATGCAGCTTCCATTATCTTATACCTTAGCATTTTACCATCTACTCTAAGTGTAGTGACTTCTGGCTTTACAAAAACCCAATATGACAAGTGCCATTAAATTGAGGCTTCACTCGAGAAAACTGATGTGATGGTGGCTACTTCCATCTTTTATACAGAGTCTATTATGATGTATTGTTCAGGGTTATGACAGCAAAACTGATGTAATGCAGACATTTTGATACACAACAGTAAAACATGTAAAAACTACATTTTCCTTTAGGTGCTTTTGAGTTTTTAGCTCATGGTTATACTAACATGCTTTACTGGAACACTCAGATTGACCCCATCCATTGTTAATGCTGCTAGTGTGGTTTTCCCACTATGACTAGT
This sequence comes from Haplochromis burtoni, assembly GCF_018398535.1. NCBI lineage: Eukaryota > Metazoa > Chordata > Actinopteri > Cichliformes > Cichlidae > Haplochromis > Haplochromis burtoni. The sequence continues at coordinate 2,382,958 of NW_024582388.1, read as the reverse complement.
CACACTGTCCACTGTCCAAAGGCTCATATTGCCTCCCAATTTCACTGGTAGTTGCTTAATTTCCAGTTTGAGGAGATTAAGGCACTTCAGCAGGAAACTAAAGCTATTGAGACACATTTAGTCTGTAAAATGAACAAAAGGAAATGATACAAAGACTGATCACAAATTTGCAATCGCAAACTCAATCCTACACGTTCTGACAAACAATAAAAAAAGTAAAATGTATTACGCACCCATCTAGTAAAAATATGCAGTGCATGACAGAAAGGAGCACTTTAAAAGGGGATTTGTAGTCACATGACATTTCCAACACTAAATACGTTCCACTAATACACAAGTCTTCATTATTGCACTGAATTTTGCTTATGTAATCTGAGGAGGTTTATTTTTACACAAGGACCCGGGGCACACCTGAACGCTTTTCTACAGTCTTTACAATACAGCTTTTCATATTTTACTTTAAGTAGTGGTTCATCAAACAAATACAGACATAGCAGCAAATTGAGTTATTTAACAGATGAAAAAGTATGACTTTCATACTCCGCAGTCATTCTCGACCACTATAATAGCCCTGCCTCTTTATCTGCTGCAGGGTTGTCAAGTACTGAATTGTATTTTGCATTCAGGGCAAAATCTCGACATTTACAAACATATCAGGCCAAATTAAAATAAAATAAGTTTATGGAAATGGAAATCCTTTCCTTATCTTCAGGCAACTAATTTACAAGAAACCTTCTTTAAAACAAACAAACAAGCAAAGATTCTACTTTATTATAGCACATAGAAGATGTTGCTGTGAACACTGAAGGTTAAGACTTCAGACTATCAAGTAACTGTGGTCTGTTGAAACTGCATATCAACTCTGATTGTTCTCGTGTTTAAATATTGTTTGTAATCGCTGTTTCCCTGTTATTCTCCTTCAGTCTAACTTGATCCACCGTTCTTCACACGCTGTCGGTACATCCAGAGGAACCTGACTAGTTGAGAAAGTCTCGGTGTTCAGCAGCACCTGGTATGTATGAACTGGAAACCTGATCGTCACCAGGTACAAGAATAGCTCGAGTGGACCTTAAAGGTCATTCCTCTGACCTGCTGCAAACTGTCTATGAACTTCTGTCTCTGCAGAGGAAAATCTTGCTCTACTTGCATTCAGCCATAATATTTCTTTTTCTTAGCTGACAGGTTTTGATTTTAATAACTAGTTGTTTTTAACTATAAGATGCTATAATTAATCAAATAAATAAATAACAAGCACATTAATTTGGGTCAGGTTTACATAGTATTTTACTCTACATGTCTTGAAAGAAGATTACTATGACACTGTGCCGGGGTGTGGTTTGTGGCTCAGCTGCAGGGGAGGGCTGGAGCAGTGGGTTCAGGGTGCGGTGTCAGAGGAGGCTGACACACACCTGAGCTCCATCAACTGATCATGGCTCTTCTATAAAAGATGTGCCGGGACCTGAGGTGGACAAGAGTGTGTGTGCTACAAACAGGGCAGCTAGAAAGTTGCACGGTGAAAAACAGAGCAAAAAAAGCGTGTACAACTGTAAATACTGTTGGTGTCGGGTCTGTCATTTCCACAGACACACAAGACAGTGAGAGGAGAGTCTTCTTTTAGTGTAAATAAATATGGAAGTGTATTTGAGTTTATATAAATAAGATACAAGAAGTGGTCACAAGAGGTGATGCAACGGAGTAAAACCCCATGAGTGTCCTCCCTTCTCCTCTCTTCATGCACTTGTCATAGGCTGACAGGAGCAAGAAAATCAGAAGAGATTAAATCAAAGTGCAAGAGTGCTTCTTCCTATGAGGTATTAGCTTGCTGCCTTTAGGTGATAATCATCTGTCTTTCAAGAATAATATTCGAAAAAAAATTATTATTTTTATTTGTTAGGGACATTTTAAATCTACATTAAACATTTGGAGTGAAGCTTGGTGGGTTGCAAAGGGGCTTGCAGGTGCATAGCAACTGCAAGCCTGGTGAAGCAGGTTAATTGGCAAGTCCTTTGTGACTTTGTGTAGAAGGGTATGAGATGATTAATTCACTGATATGGGCTGGCACTGAGATCAGATTAACTTTGCTGGCCTATGCTTTCCTTGGTAGTAGTACTAAATAAATACAATAAATAAATAAACCTTTGCCTAATAGTTATGTGTTCATCCCAAAGTCAAATAATCAAAATATCAAAATAAAAATATATTCCCTCATTTTTTATATTTTGTTACCATGCAGCCAGTCTTTTCTATCCTTCTATTTTTAGGTGGTCTTGAACAAAAGCTCACTAGAATAGTTTTTCTTTCCTCATCGGCTGCCTTTTCATTCATTTTTAGTTTAGTTCTTGCACCTGACTGTTTTCAGAGGAATCTCTGTTTTTGTATGTAAAGCACTTAACCTGTGGGATGAATCAGTGTAGTGTCTACAAATAACAGAAAATATAGCAAATAGCCAATTTTAAATTCTATCTTTAGCAATTTTTTTATTATCAGACTTGTCCCCGTTTCATGTAGTTGAATGTAAAGATATGTCAACGATAACACAGTTTGGCAGACATAAAATAGTATACCTACAGCAACAAGGTGATTTCCAGAGAGCTATCAATGGAAAAATTGGCATATCCCGACATGGTAAGAAGTTTGTCCTTAAAAAAATCATTAGAAATTGCACAACTGGAAGACATAGAAAAATTGAAAGTCTAAACAACTACCCAAAGCAGATGAACAGTATCTGAAAGTTGTCTTCATTTGAAAATCTGAAAAAAGATGAAAAATACAGCAAAGACCTCACATGGAACCTCAGAGTTAAATCTGGTCCTTCATTTGATCCATCTACTTTTCTCTGAAGCATCATGAGAAATGCTCTGCAATACCATAAAACAGCAATTTCAGCATGAAAATAATCCCAAACACACTGCCAATGCACTAAAAGTATACCTGGATAGAAAAACACACAGTGGAACACTATCCTGAATCTCAACATTACAGAAGCACAGAATGAAACAAAAGGCAGCCGACAGAGAAGAACTCTGGATGTCCTTCAAGAACCCTGAAGAACTGATTTTAAAAACCATTTTAGGAAATTACAAGAAAGCTTAGCTGAGAAAGTTCAGGCACCACTGAAGAATAAAGGTGCTTGTTAGAATTGTAAAAACTCAATTTTCATCTTATATACTGTATTTCCATGTATGTTTGCAGATATTTCAATGTTTTATTGCACTTATTTCCCATCATCCCACAGCACATTACTGTTTATGTATAAATATGCACATGCAAATGACATTACTGAAAAAGTCTCAGTCTACTATATTCTAACATATAACACATGCACTTACAACATGCTTCATTTATTGATTAGACTATAGTTTGCTTTATTATCTAAATCTGCAGTGTAAGTACAGGTATCAAGCACATGCAATGAGCTAAAAAGTACAATATTTACCACTCGGCTACTTTATACATCACACTTCAACCACATCACATTTATTTAAGGACTTTAAGAACACGCTTTAAAAACACACCATGCAAGTTATACTGTTACAGTTAAAATTAAAAAGGTAAATTAGCTTCACCTCAACAACACTGTCTATTTATGATGACACAACAATGTAATATACAGTAAATTATGGCTTCTGTGTGTCTCTGATAACACTGACTACTAAAGTTGAATTTGAAATATTCAGGAACTTTGAGTACTAATTTGAACTTGAGTATTTCCATTATCACCTACTCCAGTGTAACTATTAATTGTAACTAAGCAACAATAAATTTGCCACTTTGCTGATAAAGTGTGAAAACGGAAACCCAGCTGACTTCTTAATTAATCAATTAGTTCATGGCTTTGACTTGTATGTTTCCCAGTGTTCCTCCAGCACTTCTTATCAGTGACTTATTGACACCCCCCTTAGCTCTTCTGTGTCGCCACGTTTCTACTTTTCCACCTGCAGAGAAACACCTTACTGCTACACTTTTCAATCTCCCACTCAGCAGTCAGGTGGGTGGCACAGCCAGCGTGCGAGCAGGACCCACTCTGACACAGCAGCAGTGTTAGCAGCAGCAGCAGCTGAGCTCCCAGCTCGCCCATGTGCGGCCAGTAGGAGGGGCCATGTGCTGAGGTGTTTGAGAAGGTGATGCCGTAAAAGCGGGCAGTCTGTCGCAAACCAGGTGTTTCTGCGAGAAAGAAGGTGATGTCGTAAAGTGGATGGGAGGGGTGAGGAAGAGAGGAGGTGGGGGGAGGCGGGAGAGACAGGAGGAGGAGGAGGGAGGGAGGTGACTTGCGAGCCGCTGCGTTTCAGACTCAGCGAGAGGATCATGGCGGATGGCCCCAGGTGTAAGCGCAGAAAACAGGCGAACCCGAGGAGGAGCAGCGGTAAGTCCAAACTCCGCCGTAACCGCTGCTGGTCGAGCCAGGCGGGCTGTCGATGAGCTGTCCACCTCTTCTGGGGACTTTTGGAAGTTAGTTGGAGCACATTTCAGGGAGTTTTGGTCCGTATTAGTGCGTTCATATCCCAGTGTGGTGGTGTACCGTTATACCTGGCTGGCTTCTCTCTCTCCGCCTAGCGGTGCATGGGGCAAACCCGTCTGAGTGAACCGTTATCTGCCTGCTAGAATAACCCAAAGAGCGCTTTTAGACTTGTTTGCATTTTACACTTTGCTCTTTGTTTTTTCCACTTTTCTTTTTTTTTGGTCAGTTTTGTAACGACGGCAGCACTTGGCGGCAGGTTGCGGGGCTTTCGCATAACAACGTGGCCCGCTGAGCGCAGCTTGTAGTTGAGAGTGTGAGCTTTTAGGGCGAGGTTGTTGCGGTGTTAGTTAGTTTCATGCTAACTTGCTGCTTGCTCGGCCCCCCTGACGGAGCTGGTGGTCGCGCTCTCTGTTGAAGATAACTTTACTTTATGGGTGTTGTTTTGATGGCCGGATGGTGGATCACGCTGTTGTGGTGGATTCATGGGACTTATTTATTTATTTATTTATTTATTTTTGTGCTGCTCCGGTGATGGCAAAGACATGGGATGTTTATTTCAAGTCCACTTTACCCCTCCCTGCTCCAACTGCAAGTACACATGCTGTCTTACTTAAGGTAAGCATGTATATTGTATTGTTTACTCTGCAGAAGTAGGTAGGTTTCGCGAGTTTATTTTCACGCGTGCATGCATTTTGTCTCCGTTTGAACCAGCGTACCTTTATTCATTTAGCATTTTCTCCTTATTCGGCGTGCTTTTTCTCGATTCCCTCGCAGATTGCTTCAATTACACGTTTTCGACTTTTGCTTCTTTTACTGGTAAATTCGGGTTTGTTTACACGCCACAATGCTGGAAATATATATTGTTTTTGCTGCTTTTTATGTATTAAAAGGAAATAATACGTAATTACCGGTTAGCTGCTTAGTGGTGTTTATACAGGATCGCGGGGATTTATCTCACATATCTCATTATGAAAACGATCTCATTCTTTTTACGAAGTAAAGAAAGTGTAAATAGAGTTTCGCTCCAAAGGACTGTCTAAATTTAACGTTATTACACCCACCTACATCCGGACTCCCTCATTGGCCAGTTCCTTACCTGTACTCTCCCCCTCTTTCGTTGCATCCACCAATAAAAAAAGTAAACCCATAAATATATATATTTTTGGGTACCGTTATGAGGCATGGTGTGTCTGTGAGCCGAGGGGCTGGAAAGCACCTTTTTTCCCCCTCCTGCTGACGACACGACGGTGACTCTGCGCGTCTACACGGGAGCCATCATCATCATCACCATCATCATCATCATGTTTACCTGAACGCGGATAACGGGGCTGACCAATGGCCTATAAATAAACACAAATAACACCTGCGGCTCTCGACCGTTCACGGAACAGGATCTGCTCGCCGTTTCCTAAAAGCTCTGCGTGTCGTGAGGAGCCAGAAAAACCGCTCCAAATGTCAACTTGTGCAGGTAGACGTGATTATTTAAATATTTATTTCTGGTACTTCTCACCGTGTGCACCGTGCCAGCTTCGAATGGTTGCTCGTCTCCCCTTTTTTAAACAACCCCTCTTTATTCTGGCGGTGTTTATGTCATCGACACGTTTTTCTGACCCACTTGAACATGATTTATCCCCCTTTTATGTATTTTTTGTGGGACCGGTTGCCTCGTTTGTTCGAGTGCACCCCCACAGCTCTCCGTGTGTGTGTCTGCTCTGGAAAATGAGCGGGGCATAAGGTGGCTATTCTTCCCCTATTCCTCACCATGTGCGATAACAGTGTTGATTATGTGGCTCACCGTCAAACCTCCCGTGTCCATCCATTGTGCTGATAGTTCGTTATACAATTTCCCGAGCAGTGTGCGGAAGGGAATGGCGGTCAGTACCATTACTGCAGTGAAGGCGGGGTTGCTGCTTTTTTTCTGGACCGGAGACAGCCAGGTACGCAAGGTGATGCAACACCTATAAAGGTGTATTTTCACCGATTTTCTCGTGGCGATCTCGGCGTTTAAGCCACGGTTTCTTGATGGGAATGCTTCTTAGCTCCTCATTTCTGTACATCCTCTAAAATTTGAGGTGAAACGAGCCTGTAACGGGAAAGGAGCGCATCCCGGTCCGTGTAATGGGGCGCACAATCAAGATGGCAAAAGGTGTTGTGATTCAGTGCGCAGCGCTTTCATGTGCTGCAGGTGAAACTCATCCGCCTTCTGCCTTTCGGTTCGTTTCCACCCTTCCTCTTTACACGTGCGTGTTTTCTTTTTCGTTTCCTGTTACCTTTTGATCCAGGTGACACACACGATGTTTGTCCTCAGCTACCTCTTCGATTTTTAAAAGAGCTGATGTACCAAATATTAGCCTGTGCTAATGTACCATGACCTCCAACCAGTCGTCGTCACCGTGATGTGGCAACCAGCTGCTGATTTAATCAACTAAAGTCCCTGAAAAGCTTCTTTCTTTGTCACGTTAAAATGCTCACCTTACCTGATACTCATATAAATGGACCCTTTATAATTAAATAAAGCTGGATTACTTCCTCATCCTTGGTCTTGCAGGTGATAACTCAGGTTGCTTAGGTAATTTTAGCTAGATTTCACCTTTTAGATTTTACTCATTAAGGAGGATGACATCTTAATTAGGTATATGCTGATTCATTTTGTGATTAAATGCTTGTATATTTTCCCTATAAACTATCACATATTTACCAAAGATGTTTATTATAATTTCACTAATCCCCAGATAACATTTTCAAGTTGCTGACTTTGTAGAATTGCAGTGGTTTATGTTTTTTTTTATGTTGTGTACATATCAGAAATATATGTGGCCTTCTACAGTTATTGCATCAGGTAAGAATGAAAACAGAAGCACGTTTTTGATCGGTCAAATATGTATGTACAGGTTTTTGAGGAAGCAAGGAGATGATACACCTGTCAGATTCTGTCTGGTATGAATGTCCATTAGATGTCACTTACATCATCAGCTGTATTTATTTGATCGATTGGGTTCTGATTGCTTTATTAAGTCCCGGTCTACTTTATGTTTGGGAAGACAAGTAGATTTTTAGCATCCGTGCAACTGCTTTGTTATCACTTAGTCTGATTCTAGTGCAGAATCAGAGTAGGACAGAGCATTGTGTGTGACTCAGGTGTACCAAAGCTCCACTGCCACAAGTTTGATGTCTCTGTTTTGCAATAAACTGCCAGAAAAGCAGTAAGCTGTAAGTTTGTGTGTGTTTCTGACACATTAAACAATTTGCTACAGCTTTCCAATCCCATCACCAGCTTGTTAATTTTTTTTTAAACGCTGTAGATCAGCAAATGCTTAAAAATAATAACAATCTGTCAATTTTTGGTAAAGCACACAGTCTCTATACTACTGCAGCCCTATTGCTGTGCTCCACAAACAGTAGAGAGAGAACCTAGATTAAGCTTAAAAAGCAAAAGCAGTCATTTCAGATGCTGGAAATAGAGGCTGTTTACTTTTTTATTAATAATATTACCTAATCAACTAAAAGAATATGAGAATGGTTCTTCAATTAATCTTCTGTCTGTAGAACAATCAGGTAATTGTTTATAGCTCTGCTCCTAAGAACTCACATTTGCGTGGGTCCAGTCTGCCTTGTTCCCTTTAATTAAGTTTTTATAATGAATCATAGCACATTTTACAGTTACACGTTAGAAGAATGACTGAAATCACTGATAGCTGTATTGTACATTATTAGCCTAATATCTGCTTTGTTTATGTTCTAAGGGCCCATTTATGACTTCATTTGTCTTCCTCTTGCTCAAAATCTCCAGTTTGATTTTTTGCATTTCTATACTTTGGACAATTAGGTTTTACTGAACCAGAGCGCTTAACAAAAACATTAGCAGATCGTTATCAGATGGAGCAGGTAATCTGTCACTGATAGAAGTCAAGTTGGCGATGATAGCGATCTGCTTCCAGACCTTGTAATTTAAGCTAATCATTGACTGTGGTCTTTGCTGCAGTGCCTCCTCTGGAGCTAGTTAGGAACCAAAAGATAAAAAAACTACATAATTTGATTTGTCTTTGACTCATATTATTTATGTATGAGCAGCACAGAATGTCAGGTTTAACATCTTCACGTCTGGTTTTTGTCATTTTCTGGAGTTGTGCCTTCATCCATTAATAACAAGCCACATGGCAGTTTGCTTGAAAGAGCACTGGGTCTCATTTCCACTTGTCTCTGTGCTGTGATATTGTGCCACCCAACTTCAAATAGCATTGTTCTCGCCTATCTAAACAAACTAAACCCAACCTGTCTGGTTTTAATGATAGCTGGCAGAGAGCTTGCCTTCCTCTGGCTCTCAACATAAATGATTTTCCTGTGAACATGTCGATGCAAAAGCCAAGCAAAGACCTCCAGTAACCCTCATTTTTTTCCAAGATGAAGTTAATCTGTACATTTAGTGCACATAAAACAAATATACTATTTTTTAAGTATATAATACAGATGTCTGGCAGGAAAAAGAGCTCAAGCTAAAGTGTGAAGTTGTTTTTGCCATGCTAACTGTCTGCAGTACAACTGTAAATGGCAGGTGTGTGCCCTCCATGTGCCCTGCCTGTTGCTGCCGCTGCTTTGGTCACGGCTTCATCATCCAGCGCCTTTAAAGTGCTGCACTCTCAGCTGGGCTGTAATCTAACACTGCAATTTAGGGACTACAGGAATGCAGCCTGGTGTTAACATACCTTGACAGGATAAACACAGCGGCCTACTCCCAGGCTTGGATACTCATACTGTACGTAAAAGCGAGCCAGGACTCTGCCGTCACCACCGTCTGTACTCTGGAAGTGAGAGTTGTTCTCGGAGTGATTGCTGATGGGGTTGTTTTTGTTTAGGTTGCCATTTTGATTTCAGCTGTACCTCTAGAATTGATGTTGTGCTAATGCAAATATTCTTAGTCATAATCAATATTTAACTGGCAGATGTGCATTTGGAGAAATGACATGCAGCATTGCCAGTAGAATCAATGCTGCTGCAGTGACAGACAGCTTTCAGTGACTCTTCTCAGTGACTGCTCTTTAATATCAGGTCAACAAAACAGACATTTCTTGGTGTGAATCAGTGAATGCTGGGCCTCTTTGATCAGGCTGCTGTTGTTTGATGTGTGGATGAATGGCATTTTCCTTCTCCCTCGTATTTATGAGCACTCCTCTCTAGTTGCCGTATTGCACTGTTAATGTCTTGCATGTTGTACCACCAAGCTTCGCCTGATTGTGAAAGGACCATAGCTGCTATTTAATTGAGCTTATTATCTGAAATCACTGCTTGATATTTCACTGTGCAGGACTGTATTTTTGGTGCAAAGCAACACAGAAAAGCTGCACACATACTTTCGTTACAGGAAGATGGGTTGCATATAAAAGTGGCAGCCTGTTTAATAGGTCTCTTTTATCTTTATGTCTGAACTATATTCTTGAGGTCACCCTCAGGTGCTCCAGTTGCAGCTGTCTTTCACACAGTCCCACAGAGTCATGTGAGGCCTCAGAGGTAATGCTGAACATTTATTTGCAAGCTAACACTGGCTGTTCCACTCATTAGATTAGCTGGGTATCAAATGATTGACGTTATAATGGCTTATAATTGCATTTAGCAAATGGAATTACACAAAATCCAAGTTGTTTCTGTAATGCAACCCTGTATTTTTATCTGCACATGCTCTAGCCAATGCAGTTGTTGCATGTAAGGCTATTATTTTTAATATTACTTGAGTGTTATGTGAACACTTACTCGCACAGCCGCCTCTGCTGTTTGTGAGGGAGATGAGCGCTTCAGAGGGAAGTGGTCTGACTGGTATTAGAAGTGGTTGTGGTCAACATTAGCTGTTAATTGATCTATGGCCAGTGATCATTGAAGTTACTTTCTCCTTGTGCTAAAAAGCCTGAAGCTGTGTGTGTGTGTGTGTGTGTGTGTGTGTGTGTGTTTCCTTTGCACAAATGGGGCTATGGAATGACAAAGCACTACAGGATGTCTTTAGCCGCTCAGCTTTAGCCCCTCCCTATCGCTTTTTATGGTCCAGAGGGGGAGGTGCATCAGGGCTAACTGATGCTGCTGCTGTGACTAATTGAGCTCTGCGTGTGTGTGCATTGTGTATTGTGGGGATGTTAGCATCAAGGTGGGAAGCTGCTACTTTCCTCCAGGCTTTGCATGACAACACAGACTTGCTTGTTTGGATTTACATGCATTAACAAAGTGCCTGTGAGGGAACATCAGCGGTTCCCGCTGAATGCTGTTGCTTCAATTAGATGACGTGTGCTGATAAAGGCACCTTGACAGATCAGGCACGGAAAGTGAAGGCAGCCGACTCAGTGTGGCTTAATCGAGGCGTGTGCATTAGATTTGAATGGCTGTTTAAGCTTTTAAGCTTTCTGAATTGTACAGTGTTTCTGTAGTGCTAGCTTTAAATCAGATAAAAGAGTCAGACAGTTCATTAGGTTGAAGTTTGTATGGTGTATCTGTTGGTAACAAATGTAAACATCAAAGTTAAATGTGAATACGTCGATGAGTTTATCACAGTCAGCAGGAGGGGACACAAATCACATCATGAAGGACGTCGGGACTAAAAGCTGCCAAATCATGTGGGGTTTCCATCTTTGGTGAACCTTTCTGAACAAGAGAGCTGCTGAACGTAGCTCTTTCTATGAATTGGTAAATATAAAACAATCAAACAACAACAAAAAAGGTAACACAGTCAGGGATTTGATAGCTATACTGTCAGTTTTCTTCATTTCAAGTCACTGTTACAATTATTGCTTTGGTTGTATTCATGTTTTATGCACATTAAAAAGCTGATCAGATACTATATTTGAACGAATGGCCCAAACAGGGAAAGTATTGGAAAGCTGATAGTTTTTAATGCTGTCTATCCGTGATCAGGTTAATAAAACATGAGTCCTTTTTGATAGATATCCAGCAGTGACTCATGTGCTCCACTTAGATTTGTAAAGTCAACACAGAAATCTGTTGAAGTAGTGCACCACGACCTTATCGAAAAGCAGAGCAGCTTCTCCACCTTTCAGCGGACGTTATTACCTCATCCTCTACATTTGTGTGTGACCAACATAAGAAACATTTTCTTTTGTAGCAGCTTCTTTTGATGCGTCGCATTCATGTTGCCTTACTGTACATGTGTGAAGGCTCTGAGGTAAACCCAATATAGCAGCAACAATCACAATCAACTTATTAGCTGTGCTGGCTTGACAGATGACTAAAAACATGACCCAGCCCAGCCGTGCCTGTTGTCATGCAGGTGTGAGCGCTTTGCCCCTGCAGCTCGTGAACACTCAACGTGAGACTTATTTTTAGTCAAGGTGAAAAGGAAATGGTGCGGCGCCCTCTGATTTAACATGAAACTGAGAGCAACTAATTGTGTCATTCAGGCTGCAAAGAGCAGAGTTGTCTAAATAAAGATAAAAAAAAAAAGATGCAGGCAAATTCTGTGTCCTTCACGGCGAGGTCAGAGGTCAGTGGAGCAGCCCTCAAGCTGTGTTATAGCAGAAGGTACAGTACAAGATGCCGTATGCTGAGAGAAACTGCGCAGCGGTGACCAGAATGAGGATGCTCAGAGTTTCGGTGTTAATTTCTTTCTGTTCTGCATGAAGATTACAAGGAAGTAGTCAAATAAAAGGCTGTGAAAACTAAACTGTGCCTGTTTACTAATGTCATTTTGAAAGAGCTCGCTTTAAAATGTGATGACGTCTTTGTCCATTAAAACATGTTGTTTTGTAGGTGTCCATCATCATCACCACGGCTTTTCTGCATTAGCACTAAATAATACCTTTGTTCTGTTAGTTGCTACTGTAAAAGCTGCATTTACTTTAGCAGATTCTATATTCCTTTCAGTCATCCTGTGCTTCATGCTGCTGAAAGAAAGCAAGACTGTAGTCATTATTCTTCCCAGAAAACAAAATGTTTTGAGAGGCACCAGAAAGCTCATTTTCTGCCGTGTCATATTAAAATAAGATTATCGTTAGGCCAAATCCTTCTGACTTTACAGCGCCGTTAAAAATCGATGTTTTGAATACAAAGTTTGCTCTCTGCCACCTACGCTCTAAACAAAGCCAAATGTGGAACCAGAACTGAAAATTACCTCCAGCGCCACCAGTGCATAAAATCTCGGAGGAACTGCCAAACGTCTTACAGGTGGTCTAACCCGTTTTCACAATTAACACGCTTTGCTGTTGCCTTTTTTTGTTCCCTTTCTGCCACCTGAATATTCATGCATTCGAGAGGTTCCCCTAGCAGCTAAGACTTTAATCTGTACGGTGGGAGGGAGGCCGATCTTCTGCTGCTGACCACCGCCTTAAAAGAATGCATACGTGTTCATTTATAAGAGCGCTTTAATGCACTCAGATATTGAATGCATTAACTCTTTGGTGAGATTTTGTGTGTGTGTGTGTGTGTGTGCGCGCGCGTGCAGGCAAGTGTGTTCAAAAGAAAGAGTCCCATTCAAAGTCCTGGGAGAGGGGGAGCACTCGTTTCGCACTCAGCCGGTGGGAAACTCCTCTCCTTCTTCTTTGGCGGTGGTACAATTTGCATACCCTGCCATCCTCCATTCTCTTTTCTTCTTCTGCCGGCGGAAAAGGAGAACAGAGGAAATCAGTGAACGCCGCCTCCAGGCAAAGTGCCGATCCGAGGGCGAGGGCGCCGTACAGTAGAGATTAAGCTGATTTGTAATTTTTGCGTGTGCTGGTCACTGAAGTGGAGTGCCACCTGCCTGTGATAGGCTATACTCGCTTTGATTTACTGTTTAAAATTGGGACACTTCTCAAAGGTAAACCAAAAAGCGACAGGTGTGGGGAGGCTGGTGCAAAAAATGCACGCAAAGCTGAGAGCAGAGTAAAAGTGGAAATGAATAAACTAAAGTGCAGTCATGTGCACAGCAGTGGAATCATTAAAAGAATAAAACCTAAGTTCACTTCTGATCTCCACATTTGACACAATACAGAACTAAAGAGTTTTTCTACTCTTACTACCACTGAGTCATAGCAGCAAGCTGAGCTGTAGTGACTGTTTGAGTAATGAGCTGGTCAGCTGACTAAACATTAGACATACACCAATGAATCAGGTTTTGTATTGCCAGATTTGCATTATGTATCTCCGCTCCAGAAGTGGAAAAATATATATTCTGCAAAATAAACGACTTTAAAGTTTTTAGTTCTGTCTGACAGTAACCTTTCAGACACCATATTCTTTACTTCTTGCATCTGAAATGTGCTTCCCTTTGTGTTTCTTTGCTTATTTGAGAGCAAATGTGAGTATTTTTTTACTTTCTGTTTGACGTCACTGTGATTAATTCCATTTCTGTTTTCATTCTTCATAGTAAGCCACTTCCATCCAAACCAAAAAAAGAAAACAATATAAAAAAAAATAACTGTAGGAGTAGGAGGGCGACGTCCTGGCAGCGCTTCTGGTCTCAGGAGACATAAATCAAGAGCAGTGGACAGGTGGGTTAGGAATGGCCCGACTCATTAAAGACACTCCTGAGACTCAGAGGAGTGTCCCAGCAGTCCTGCTGTGCTGCTGCTGGGACTGGAAGAAAGATTGGAGAAGAGATTGGAGGCAAAGCTGAGCGATTTATTCTCACCTTTCACACTGCTGCTTGAACACTTGCTGTGTTGACTCATAATTTTGAGTCTTCTTGTAGAAATGGGTGTTTTTAGGTTTATTGATATAACACATGTCTGCTCGATCAACAGAAAGTTAATTGGAAACTAAAAGACTCATGTTTGTTTTCTTTTTGTAACAAAAATGCATTTGACAGTTTAGACTTCTCAAATCCAGAATGAAAATGTCTCTTTTTGTGTCTTTTGATCTGTTGTTGGGACAAAAGAAGTTGCTTGCAGGACACATCTTTCATTGGTTCTGTTGCCTGTAGTTTTTGTGGTTAAGCTACTCTTTGTTGTGGGGTTCACTCCCTTCCTTCACTTGCCACATAGGAGGCATAGAAGTTGAATAAGTTAGGAGAGAACAGAGGATTTGATTAGAGACGTGGATTGTGAACTCTGTCTCTCATCTGTTCTGTATCCCGTGGGCTTGATTTGCTGTCCGTGGAGCCAGCAGGATGATGTATGAAGCTTGTGAAAGCGAACACCAGAAGGTGGAACGCACCTCGCTTGCACACACGATCTGAAAGTCTATTCAAATCTATTAGACTGTCATTGTAGATTTAGATTAGTTTGTTGATGCAGGAGAACATTAAGCGCCGTTCTTTTTAAATTATGCAAGCAAATTCACAGTCGAGAGAAAGAGAGAGCTGGAGTGGCTGAAAGAAAGGGAGTGTTGTTATTGAATTACAGGTGATGGCTGCTAATTGGGCCCTCCAGAGATTGTGTGTGTATGTGTGAGGCTCTAGGGATGGAGGGTTGATGAAGCTGTTAGGGTAAAGTGCGGGGCCCCTGTGTGCTCCCTGAATGCTGTGCTTTAGAGTCTGTCCCGTCCCTGCGGAGGAGTGCTAATGGAGGCCACACAGCCCTCATGAATTACTCCCAGACTGGAAGGATGAAGGGCCGATGGAGCCGGAGGTGACGCTGCCGTAATTGAGGTGGCTTGCTGCGTGAGAAGATCGCACGGGTTTTGATGGGCTGTAGGCAAGAAGCAACACGTTTGTACTGAAGCTGTGACAATAACCACATTAGCACTCCACAGTGGTTCTTGGCAGGGTGTCAGCACTATCTGAAAGTCATACTCTGCAAGCATTTTATTTGAATATGTGTTTTTGCTGCTGTTATTGAATCATGCCGTGATAGCGACTCAGCCTATAGCGATTCTGTGACAGTTTTGCACAGATTTGGATTCTATTCCTGGCAGTAGCAGTGTTTGTGTCTTAATCTCCAAGTGCTTTGTGACAAATATAATTGAGGAATTTAATGAACTTCCTCTCGTCACACAGGCACACTGTAATTCCACACTCTTGGACCGCAGCTGCTATTTTTTTGTGCTACTTTGAAACCTTGGGGAGCTTGGTGTGGTATCACGTGAAGCAGCTAGCCACCTCCAGACGTTTCTGGTAAGAGCGACCCTTCCCTGGCTCGTCAGAGCAAAAGAAGAATTGTCATCACCAGGTGTAGTCCAAAACTGGAATTCATCTGGAGGAGGAGACTAAGTTATATCGAAGATCAAAATAAAAGCAAGGGGATTTTCCACTAGCATACCAACCGTGGTAGTCATCGTTTTAACGGACTGATGAAAAAACAAAAAATTTAAAAAATGCAAAAATGACTCATCGAATGGTTGATAAATGTGCAAAATATTTCCTGGTTCGACCTTGTGTAATAGAAGTGAGTAAAAATACTTTCAAATATATATATTTAGGGTTTAGGATTGAAGGTTGTCACCAAAGACACTTTTTAACATTAAGGGGCTTTTTTGATCAGCTTAAGCAGTAGTAACTCTCTCCAGATGCAATCAGTTAAATTCAATTTATTTATATAGCGCTAAATCACAACAACATTGGTGTCAAGGCGCATTATATTGTAAGGTAAGGATCCTAATTTTGCAGTGATTGGACCCTTCAGGAGCAGAAATGAGCGCTACAGGAATGAACAGAGAATAAACATGGACAAGAAAAAAAGCCATGAATATCTTCGTGCAGCATCCATACTTGATGAGGACATTTGGCGATAGTAGTTTTTAATCAAACGGTGCTTAAAGTGTGATTTTGTGTCCCTCATTTGTGTCCCAGGCAGTAGCAGCTGAAATGTTTTGTATTTCATATCCTAGTAGATGTAGAGCTGAAACAATTTGTTCATCAGTTGGTTAACATGGAGCATATTCAGCTGCTCAGCTGTAAGGCTTTTCTTTGTTTCACAGGATATTCATTTTTGACATTTTATCGATCAAATTGATTCAGAAATTCAGCAGCAGCTGTTGTCTAGTTTGATGGTTGAATATTAATTCATAAAAAACTACAGGTCATTGGAGTAAAAATCGTCTCCTTCCTGTTTTTACTGCTTTTATTCTTTGCTGGATTTATGGTTATTTCCCGTTCGCTTTGTTTTTTTGGTGAGCATTCAGGATATATAGGACACACAGTCTTCTCCGTTGCCGCTGAGAACGCCGCTGTGCTTACGCACTTATATTTCTGTTGATCAAAGCAGTTTTGGTGTCAGTGTTGCTGTTGCAGCGTGATTGCTGAGGTGTCAGCTGTTGAGTTGACAAGAGGTGGAGAGTGGAGCAGCGACAGCGCAGGCTTTCTCATCTTTTTGTTTGCGTGTTTGTGTTGCTGTCTCTCCGTGGGATTTTGGCTTGCTTTGCGTTCACATAAGAAGACACGTTTGAGAAGGCCACCTTCATTGGCTTTAGAGTCTATATGTACACTGCACTCTGTGTGCAAACATTAGAAAATGGCTTTGAAGATGGAAGCTGTTAGCCATAAACATACACGTAGGTGTGATTTTGTGGGGTGTTTGCTTATAAAAATGTGTCACTGTAGCAGGACCTCTGTGTCCTCCCAGTGTTTCCTCTCTAATTTTGCTGCAGTATATATTGGGCTCATTGCATAAAACTGTAGTGAGCCTAGGATTATTTTTGCAGAGGTGTCTCTTCTTAATGCTGGGAAGATGTAACCTTTACACCTGTTGATCACGTGTAATTTTCAGTGTGCGCTGTGAAGTATAAATATCAGATGTCAAACCACAAAGGCATTCAGAATAGGTTGCAGTTTATACGAACACTATTAATGTCTATCGAAAGCAACAGTTTTAGGTGGAAAATGAGGCGATATTTAGTTTTTGGATCAAGTTTGTAGATATGTAAAATTTCTTTTTTTTTGCATTAAAATTATACGATTTTAAAATTAATCTTAAAAATAGGCCATATTGCTTCAGATTAGCTGGTTTGGGTCCATGTATATGTACACCGTGTTTACTAATTCAAGCATTGTGACATTAGTCCAGTGAATGAGGTGGGAGGACTTATATTGTCAAGCAGCTGTGTGGGAAAGCAGTGCACCATTACAGGACTACTTGCCCCTGTAAAGCCTGAACTATGAATTAATTACCAGAAAATTCACATTTTTTGAAACTACAGTGTTTATTGAACCTTCTGAATAAAAAAAAAAGAAATATAATATCAATTTACATATGTGAGTTTTAACTTGTATCAACTTTTGCTATATCTGGCGATTTTAAAAGTAAGTAGTTTTACATTGCGTTAATCCATTAAATATTCCTATTGAAGTATCAGTAACAATCTTTCTTACTCTGGCAAAGATATTCTTGAAAAGTCACTTGTGGGTCACTGACTGACAGCAGCCATTTTGGATGACTCAATAGACCCTCTGCATGAATTACTGATCCCTGGTGGATTATCTGTGCACTGCATGTGTGTGATTGTAGGAATCAGGTTTTTCAGGAAAAAAGAAAATCATGCAGATAAAAAATGTAGAGGTCTCAATAACTGACATGTCAAGGTTGATGCACTTGTTACAGGATTCAAATGTATGTTCCCGTCTTGCTCTAGTAATACCAGTATGTTGGGATGGCTCCACATCAGTGCAGACTTTAGGGAGACTCTCCCGCTGTTAAAAGAAGAGAGGTTATTTCCCATTTCCAGCATGAAGAGGAAGTAACACAGCCTCTACCAGCCAGAGGACATCTGATGGTGGTTAACCTCTTTCATTCCAACCCTAACAAAAGTGACAATAGGTAAATAATATACTTTTGCTAACTTGAGAGTTGTTTTGTTTAAGAAAATCATTTTAAAAATTCTCCCAAAGCCTGGCGAGCTGCTGGGCTTGAACAGAAACTGTGCTTTAAATGATGGGTTTCCTCATACAGACTGTTACGGGAATATCAAACTGACAGCAAAATAAGTCGACACTTCTGATACCAGATTAGCTGCTGGCTTTTGGAAACTCAGCCCCTCTAGTCAATGGGTAAAAAGTTTAATTTCCTGCTTTCATCATGTATGAAACTTAAGCACAAGTCTGTCTGAGCTGCAGTTTCCCTTTTTGGGTTAGAGGTACGAGAGATTTGGCACAGGTGCAGCTCAGAGGCTGCAGCTTTCACGTCTTGACTTGATTTCATCAACACGGTTTGTTTTTCCTCTCTAGTCTCATGCAGCAGCCATCTTAATGTGAGCTCAGAGGTGCTTTGAGTTAATCTCACCAACCTTTAGTTAGTCTGCCTTCTCTAATTTGAAGAGGCAGAAAAGCCTTAGGAGAAACCCAAATACCACTTTTATAGGAAGCCATTATTAGTTTATTCTATTGAGCTCCATTATCTTTACTATGCTTAAATATATTTATATGTGTATTTTACTTATACTCTGACAAAACAACAGTTCAGATGTGTCACCGTGTTCACTGATCAACGTTAAGCCAGTTTTTCAGGCATTAAAGTTTGAGAAAATTATCGGCAGATTAATAAAAATTATTACTTTAAACACTGGTTTCATTTTCGGCTGGATGATGATTTGACTTGAAAAACGCTGCTCTGTTGAAAAAGGGAAAACTGTTTATGTCACACTGCTTTCTCTCAGACTGAATCCACGTGAAGACATGTTCTGTTTTTATTTGTGTACATAAAACCCTCAGATTCGTCAAGCAGCCGAGCACCGAAATGCATCCAAACAACAGCTAAAAACAAGCGGAAACAAGGAAACTGAAGGATTTGCTGCCAGTGAACGTGTATGTGTGCTTTTGTGTGTGCGTGTGTGTGTACCCTTCCCAGCATGGCAGGTGTGCCTAGGCTTCAGCGCCATTACAAGTCTCATAAATACCACCTGACACCGTTACAGCAGGCAGGCTTCGATATAAAACTCTCCTCCTGTGGCGTGCAGCCCTTCAGCACAATTATATTATACCACACTTCAGGGGAAGAAAGCTAGACTCCTGCCCAGTACCTCTTAACAGACCGAGCTGGTCTGAGTAAACATGCTTTCTCTCAAGTAGAGTCTTCGGACGGTTTTTTCCCCTCATTTAAGGCAGAAACCTGTTTCTTTAAAATGGCCTCGTGAATTCATTAGACTTGACTTTCTTTTTTTTGTTATTTTTAAAACAGGATGCTTCTTGAATTTGCAGTGTCCCCTGCCGCACTTTCTTATTTTTAACTCCAACCCTGTCCAAAACACATACTTAACTTTACTGCACACACTTCCAGAAGCACTGTGTGTAGATCCCATTCAGCCGTGCTGAAAATCAACACTGTGCAGGCCTAGGTGTTTGGAATTTTTAAGTCTCTGAATCCATAAACTGTTATAGAAATTCAAGTACATTATCAGTCAGAAGGTGTTATAATTATAAATATTTGTCTGGCATTCGCTTTACGCAGCTCCATCTCTGCACTGTTTGTCGCTCTGCTACCTCGCCTGGATGGCATTTCAGTCGAATGGCGTTCTGAAT
Organism: Haplochromis burtoni; assembly: GCF_018398535.1. Classification (NCBI taxonomy): domain Eukaryota; kingdom Metazoa; phylum Chordata; class Actinopteri; order Cichliformes; family Cichlidae; genus Haplochromis; species Haplochromis burtoni. The sequence goes on along the minus strand of NW_024582388.1, from coordinate 2,363,141 downwards.
GCGCTTGACATTTTGTTAAACTGCGTTCGGAAGGTCCTGCCTGTCCCTGTGTTTTCCTTCCCCTCCTCCCTGCATTGTGCGACTGGGTAAACAGGCAGGCACTCACGCACACACACACACACACAAACCTCACGCGTGTATCCTCACAGACTACCTATACATCTGGGGAGTTTGCTTTGTACGGCTGCAAGCTGAGGATTATGCCTTTGTCTTTACTGCCTGCCACGCACGGAACAGCTTTGAGTTGTTTATTTTTGATGTTTTCCCTAAACACACCTGTAAAAGAAAAGTAGGGTAGCATCTCATTATGCTCTCCGAACAAAGCAGTATTTTCCACAGGCTATACAGGGAGGATCACTGCTCAGTCCTTCCTGTGTTCAGACATTAGGAGCTGCAAATCGTAGGCGGAACTAAGTTTTAAAGCACCAAATACGACTTATTGATCTGCTTGTGTGTACAATAATAGATCATCTAAGACACTTGAAATGTTCTCAGACAGTGCTGTGAGAACTGAGCCTTTCGAATTTACACTAAACGCACACAATTGGAAACACTTTAATAAAGTACTTCCCATTCCATCTCACTCCATCCGAGAGGTTCAGCTGAACTTGAAATCTAACAGTGGAAAGCATATGGGTGTCGTTGCCTTGCTTGATTTTACTAACACTCAAACATGAAGCTGTCCTCAGCAGTGCCAGCTTCTCTGGTGCCTGGGCACAGTCTCATCTCCCAGCTTGACGCGCCCCTCGCTGACAGCCGTTCAAACAGAGCTAGCTAACCGTCCGGCATCCAGACGGCAGCGGCTGGTCTTCATTTAGTTTGGACAGAACTCCCATGCCAGGCGAGGCTACGTGCCAGATTGCTGCCTGCAGAGCTTGCAATGGCTGCTGCCAACTCCTGACATACAGTAGATGGGCGGTATTGTGCTGGCTGTGCCAAAAATACTCTGGGCTGATTAAGTAATATGATGTAAGATGGTGGGATGGTGTGAAGCAGCCTGCTGGATGTGAAAGATGGAGATATGGTTAGTAGGGAACGGATGATGGAGCTGGAGCTGCGTCCATTCTCCATCTGCGCTTTGATTATGAGATTAGGCTGCCGACTGGATACACCGACCCATTCACCAGGGCTTAATCTGCGAGGAAGGTGGGACTGTGCAATAACACAGATGGACTAGTACAGTAGCTAAAGTGAAAATGCATTGCTAGATGATATTTATATTATATTTTATATTTAAAATGTTCAAATTCAAATCTGTAAGAGTGGTTGTAGTTTGCAAAACAGGGTCTAGCTTTGTTTAATAATCACATTTAAGTAAAGGATCAAAACTGCTTTTTTTTTTTGCCAATGTACAGATGTTTAACTACACATTTAATCCCTGAGATATCTCATATAAAAATAATTGGTGCCGTCATCTGTTTGTCTGTCAGAGCAGCTCTGACTGGTGTTTACAGCACCGTCTGCAGCATACGTAGAAGAATAGTATCACTGTTGAAGTCGAGTAAACTTTTTCACGGTAGGCTGATAACTAGTTGAACTCAGCATTTTCCATTTGCAACAAACCCCTGAATTAGCCAACTGCATGCTGATTAAGACTATTAGTAAATATATCAGGGGGAAAAAAAGATTTGGATTACCCTCCAAATATCCAGTAACAGCTGAACAAAGAACCAGGAACAGTGCACATTAATCAGCAGAACCGTAAAACTGCCCGTGTTAGCCAAATGCCTCATTTTCAACGCTTGTCCCCTGGCCAGATGTTAACCTAGCCATTTTAACAACCTCCTTATGTTACTCTACACTTAAAGAATCGGTACAAAGCTAAACAAACTCATTTCTCATCGAGAAGACTGGTTGCACGCTCATTCCAAAGGAAACATTTTGAGTGATGTTACCTTAACGTTGACCTTCATTTGCCCAGATATCTGAGGGCAGCGGTGTGATCCAAGAATATTTCTGACATGACAGCAATAGCCGTTTGTGCTTCGGCATGCTTACCCTGAAGCTGAGGCCAGTCCCACACAATGACTGTCTCAGTGTTAATCTGGGCGCTTAGTTTAGCGTAGCTTAGCCTAGTGAAGCACAGCACGGATACAGAAATTGCTTGCGGCAATACACCCCTCTACCCTAAAGGCTAGCTCTCACAGAGACACAGCTAAACACACAGATGTCATGTTTGCACATCATAGAGCTCAGATTTTGCTGATGCTAAGCAGCACTTTGTAACCAGCACAGTTCTCCGACCCATTTCCGAAGAAGTTTTGTGCCAGTGAGGGAGAGTGTGTGATTTGAATACTGAGCAGGTGAGAAGGAAAATGTTGGGAGAGCTAGTGGAGAGTACAAGATGAACACAGCAGTGCAGTGGTACCTGCTGGGGCATAAATCAGGCTCACAGATATTATTATGGATAAGATGGAAGTGTTTTTCCTGGTAAAACTCAGTGACCAATGTGAGGCAAGGAAGGACATGAATTATGAAGGCAGGACTTTTCCAAGTGTACAGACTAAAAGCAAGGTGAAGAGAAAAAAGATTTATGACTTAACTGTAAAATAAGATACTGAATATAAATACCTCATGATTCTTTTAGGCACCTGTGGTGAATCACACAGTGGAGGAGAAAATGTTCCTGTGCGTTGTGATATCAGCTGTGCTACAAGCTCGTCAGCCAGTCAAGAATAGGGATGGGTATCGTTTAGGTTTTATTCGATACCGGTGCCAAACTGGTACTTTTGAAACGTGCCGGTGCTTAAAAAATGGAGAACACAAACTTTGTCCAAAAACCTCTCATGTTTTTATTTTTAGCAGTCTCTTTTTTTCTGCAAAATGATAACCAAGTTAGCCTTTTCTGTTGATACAACATACCTCCTTGGGTTGGAACCGGTGCTTAAACAATGGAAAACACAAACTTTGTCCTAAAACCTCTCATGGTTAGCTTCTTTTTTTTTTTCTTTTTTGTAAAAACATAACAATGTTAGCCTTTTTTGCAGCTATAGGGCATATATGGTATCACTCTATCAAACAAGAAGACAGCCGCATGTAACTACGACGGTGTTTGCTAGTTCACCTTACATGCATTAATTTAATAACGTGGTTAGCCTACTCAACGTAAATTACACACGAGCAAAATTAAGCTACTCACGTAGAAAAGATGATGAAAGTTGATGATGCTGCCATCATCAACTGTCATCATTTCTGCTACACTGGCAGGGCTAGGGGCCAGGACTCTACTCTTGGGGTTCTTGGGGGATGTTGAAAACTCCGGGTCCGATAACAGGCACCACACCCGCAGTAGATGTGCTTGGTGTGAGGTCTCGCAGCAAGCTATCAAATACGGCGCATTTCTCGGCTCTTAAAAAAACGCTATGCGTCGCCAGGTGTTTCATCAGATTCGAGGTGTTACCTCCTTTGCACAGTATCAGCTTAAAGCACTTGTTGCAGGCTGCTGAGTTTGCATCTTTTTCTGTGAAGTACAGCCAGACTTTGACCGCTTCGCCTTGGGCATTTTTAATGTGTAGTTCTGCTCTAAAAGAACGTACGTACCTGGGCCCACCTACTATCCTTGGAAACGTAAAATGATTGGCTAGAATCCAAAGTGTGTGACATCTCAAGAAAAAAAAGCGCAGAAATAAAGCACCGAAATGTGCGCTGCTTTTCGGTCTGGTTACTACCGTTTATGTCAGAACCAGTGCCATAATGGCACCGGATACCGGTACCCATTCCGAGTCAAGAATAGGTTTGGCAATATAAATATTTGCATTGCAGCATCTCCATGAGAACAGATGCTGGAGTTTTATTGATCAATGGTATGATTAGCTGCATGCTTCAGCAGTAGCTGGTTTGGCTATAGCTATAGGATATCCTTTGTCTTGCACCAGTAATACAATACCAAGGGCCTAATGGATATTAAATTTGTCCCTCTATAAATTGGAAATGAACCACAGCATGTCTTACAAAACGGAAGGCATGGATTTAAAAACAGGTCATCCAGTCCTCCAGGTGGCACATGTTCAAGAAGCTGTCAACCGCAGTTTTTCCCATTATATTTAATGGTAATTATTACCTTATAAATGTTTCTAATGCTGTGGCAGGCAGGGAGAAGAGCGCTATAGGCGATTGAAGACTTAATAGGTGAACCTTAATGACATTTTGAGTGCGATAACCCGCAGCAGTCTTAAAAGGAAAGGTCAGTGGAGACAGTATTAACATGTAAAGCAGAAACCAGCAGAAGTCAAGTGTTTTTCCATCCGTTGTGTTTTTACTTTCCAGTAGCCCTTTGTAGCTTTTCCAGACAGCTTCACATGAGGCCATAGATGACGGGCAGCTTGATTGAGAGGATATTAACCTTGCTGCACCTACCAGAGACTGAACAACCCCCCACTCACAGGGTAGAGTGACAGGAAAGATGGAAGCAAAAGAAAGGGGGCTGGGCTTTCTGTTAAAGGGTATAAGGAAGTACTGCACGGACAGTTTGAGGCACAATGAATTGCTCTTCTGGCACATGGAGGTTACAGGTCAGCAGCAGCTGCATAACTGCATCTCAGCTGGAAGAAGAAGAGATTTTCCATCAAGGACACTTAAGCAGGTTGGGTGTTTGAGGGGTTAAACCAGCTGTTTGGGCTTTTCCCAACAACATATCTCCACTCACAGTCCAATTCCTGATGGCTGTGCAAACTGGCAGACATAGTAAAGAGAGAGACGGAGCATGAAGAGAAAGCTGCAGGAGAAAGCTTGTTTCCAAAGAGCTAGTGAAAGTATGAGCCAGTTGTGTTGTTGTACCAATGCATGTGCATAACAGAGCTTCATGCTTAACAGGCATTATGTACTTTTGTTGCGTTCCACATGCATTATTATCAGCATCAAATTCACATAAATGATTGTACAAAAGTACACTAAAAGAGTCGTTTGTGATCACTATGGATGCAGACCTGCCTGAAAGTACAAAGATGAATATCTCATGATCAGGGCCAAGGAACAGTAAATGATGCACAAGAATAGAAAAATATTTTAATGTGTGGCTGGCTTTGGATTTTTTTTTCTCTTTTGTTTCGAGCTGGCAGAATTGCTCCACGGGAATTTTTTTTTCCGTTTTCATTCTTCTCCTGAATCCCTGCTGAGTCACACGTAATATTGTTGTTGTGTATTTGAGTTGTTGTAGTTTTCAGTTACAAATCACGTATACTATTATACAAGCTATTGATTGAGTCTTTCTTTAAATTCATTCCAACACACGGACTCATCGAGACCTGCGCAATCAGTATTCTGCTTCTCCCAGCTGCGATGTGATGAACCGCTCTACAAATACTCCTCTTTTTGGAGTCTTTCGTTTCGGTTTTATTGTCATGGAAACGAGGACTGAAATGTGATTAGCTGTCGAAAGTGGCAGAAAAGTTTCACCTGACTTTACTGATATGAGACACGATTCATCACTCTATTGTTCTCAGGGTGAATCCAGAGGTTGAGAGTCAGACACAAAAATTTGAAAAACACCGTGGGGTGAAACTACTGGGTCAAACACTAATGCTGAGCCTCGAATACACAGCGATGACCTAGATTTACTCTCACCAGTATCTGTCACTCCAGCAGAACAACAGAGGCTCCTACGGGATTGCAAAAACAAAGGACAAGTCCAGGGTACCTTCAATTCTTTATGAATGTGTCGTCTGCTACACAGCTGCCGGTTTGTTGTGTGTTTTGCTGATCATAATGCGGCAGCTGTATGGAAGGGAAACTGTTGGATAGGCACATTTCATGAATCTGAGGCTGGAAAATAATAAAGTAGAGGACTTCCTCTTCATATGCACCAGAGGCTGCATTACAGAAAGGTCCTATGACAAGTTAAGGTCATTCAGATACTCAAATCATTTCATTTCAGTGAATAAAGACTTTTATTCACAGTGTTTTGTCTTAACAATAACCTAATGTTAGGAAGAGTATGTTACCTACAATACTGCTGGCCAAAAAACATTAAGAGAAAAGATCTTTATCCTCCGGAACGAAATGAGTGAGTGTGAGACCTCGGGATAGGAATCGTCCAGTGCACTGGAACAGCACGTGTCCAGGCTTATCAATTGCTTTTATCAGTTCTGACATGTTTTTCTGGCACACTGGAAAACATGCAAGCCTCTGTTTTACTGTTTCTGCACTGTGCTCAGACTCAGAGGTAATGAAACAATTAAATCAGTGCCAAAACCTGTGTGGGCCTAATTCTTTACAAACACAAAATTGATCAGGAATCGATTTGGGATTCGATAACGAATCTGGCCCTAGTTCCAAGACAGAATAATTGCTAATGGATTGAAAGAAGCACTACCTACCAGGGGCGTCTGGTTAATGTATATAACCTGTGGCAATGGTGTAGTTCATCAGGTGCTGCAGGAGGTAAATTTCCCTTTTTATGTTTTTAAATCCAGACCTGTGCGTTTATCACGGTAATGAGTGCTACTATGATAAAATCTGTACCACACACCCTTAGTGTCTGTGCAGCTTGCTAAAGGGAGGAATACCTTTGTGACTCTCTTCACAAAGATGAGGGTTTTGTCTCCACTTCTCTACTTCTGTATTTTTTCTGAAACCAATTATCCGACTTCACATCACCAGCGTTCGTCAGGGTTGCGGAGGTGAGAAAGCAGGCTGAGTTTAAATTTTTTAGTGTTTGTGCACTTTTCATGTGCACAGCCCTGAGCCATGCTATCAATGTCTCTCTGGGGAAACTAACTGGAAACATGCTATTATCCCCAAAAAATGTAGGCTTCATCATGTCTGTCTACTCTTTATGACAGGCGGTCTTTCACTCTGCTTTTGAGTGCAGCTATTTCGATCAGATATAAACACGTCTGACATCACTGGACAGCATGTCTCAGAAACTACTTCTGGCAGAGCATGAACTGGCTTTTAGTCACTACATCCTACTCTTGCTACATTTGCTTTGTTTGAAAGCACATGTACTCTTTGGATCAGTCGATGGTAGCTGTGTAGAGAAATTTTGGCCAATGTGGTGGGAGCAATAAAACAGGAGCGCTTTAGAAAGCCTGTGTATCATCCTCTGGCCGAGTGCATCCCTGCTGTTCAGTACATGCCAGCTTGATGTTTTCATTAGTACTAAAGTAAATACACATGGTCCCGGCTTAATGTTTGAAATTGTAATTCAATCTATGCTTAGGAATATTATCATTTCAACATTGTGACATTTGTGGGTGTCTTTCCAGCTCGTTTTGGCAGACGAACCCGACTGCTTGGGCTGGAATAAAAAAAAAAAACCTCATGTAATGCAACAGTGTAAATTACATCTGTGCCGGTGCCACTGGGGAAGATTCCCCGGCGTCTGCTGGAAGATAAACTGATTTATATTCAAATGAATGGATTCAGCTCCAGCTCAACGCATTTCTGAATTTTAACCGCAAGCTAGCTGCCCTGCTTTCTTTTTTTCCTCAGTGAGTGTCATGTGGCTAAAGGCCATGCGCTTAGTTTCTCCACCCTCCCCAACACACTAACCTGTCCTGTCTCCTCCTACTCCTCCTGCAGCCTCCTCCTCCTTCCATGAGATGGCCTCTGCATGCTTTGTCACTGCTCGTTTCCAGTCAGTGGACGGCAACGGCTGGGTAGCGACCTTTCCGACCTCTTTAGAGCGAATGGACACTGTGTGGCTCTGAGCTCGGCTGCGTCGTCTTCTTTCTGGCCTCTGGTCTTACACTAAAACGAGGCTGCTCATTGGGGGGTGGCAGAAGCTGTTGGTAACCATCAGCATGGTGGTCACCATCTGCACTTCATCAATGAGTGCACTCAGTTAATAGTACTTAATATGCTTCAAATGTTTTTTATTGTATTGTAATTTCTCTACTAAGCAATGAAAGCTAAATGAGTGTGCTATTCATTAGTAAGAAAACCTACAAACAGCTACAAACAAGGAGGAAAGGTTTTTCATGCAGATTCAAGTTTTTAATATACAGAAATCACCAACTAAGAAGTAAAACTACTTAATTATCGACACTGAAATGAAGATTATTTAACACAATTAGGCTAATCATAAATTTGTTGAACTTAAAAACAAATTAAAAAATAGAGACAAGACAAAACAGTTGCATCACTGCAACACAGAAGCATTTTATCATAAATGTTGACATCAAAACTGTAATTTAAAGTCACATTTGATTAGCAATAAGTATTCAGTTCTGCGTGCAAGTGACACTTTTTTGTGCTAAGTGAAGAAATCTGATTTGTAGTCATTAAATTAAATGTACTCATTTGTAATCCACTGCGTCCTGCTGCAGACGGTCGGTGACTGCGAAGTCCTGGGAAAGGACTGACCTCACAAGAAGGTCTTGTCAGTGCATCAAGCAGAATACAAATAATCAAGTCTGGCCTAATTTGTCACCCGTATTGATCTGATGGTGCAGGGATCGGCAGAACACACGAAAAAAAAATGATTTAAATGCTGATTCACTACTGAAAGATTGTCCTCGACATCCCTTATGTCCTTTGCTATTTCATCTAAACAGAGCTTATTGCTGCACCTTTCTACACCGGGTAAGCAAGATATAAATGTTGGACAGCAGTAATATGCTGGGTGGTTTTGCTCAAAGCGAGGCCTCTGTATTCCCTGACCTTCTCCTGCTCTGGGTGCCAAGGCTCATCAGCTCTGACGAATAATTAGCCTCAGCTCTGGAACTGTGTTTTCAGTAAACTCGTGGACTGGTATCTCCAGCTTGGGTTCGCTATGAGGAAACTATTTATCTGTCAGTCTGGTGGTCATACTTGTGTTATATTGTAGAGGGGGTCTTCTGGGTGAGTCAGGTTTTTATAGACAGAGTGTAGTGGAGAGGTGAGAGACTTGCAGCTCTCCAAGGAGCACAAAGCAAAAGAACAAGTATCATGATTCAGTATCATATTGTCATACCGACACATTAGTGTCTGGCACTGTTGACAGATTTTATTATCACATCCGGCTTGTTTTTCCAGAATCATTTCTTTTCCCAAGTCACAGGAGGAATTTTTTCCTAAAATCTAATAATACATTTTTAACGACTCAGCATGAAGAACGGTTGAGAAAAAATGTGCTGGGAGCTAAATGGAGCCAAGCCTGCAAGATAGTTCAGGCAAGTAACTCGAACTGTGCTGTGCCAAACACACTTACATGCTTCACCCCAGGAATACACTGTGATGTCTCAGATGCAGATTCGATTCCTTTGAAGAGAATCAAATCTAACCAGGAGCATTTCTACCTTTGTTCTTTTATTTTGGAAGTTGACTGGTTTCTCTATGCAGTTGCTGTTCCTGTGTGTGACTTCCTGCCAAGGTCTACTGACACAAATAGACCTGCCCCTATTTTTAAAGGTGATGCAGAGTGGAGAGGTGCTTCTAGTACGCTGAAATTGCAGCCATCATTTTGAATAGGAGTGGTTTCAGTTGCTATATTGGACCCTAAAATGATCTGTCACCTAAAGGCGCTGGCGGATAGTTAGTCATCATACATCATCACATATACTATATTTGTGTATATAATAATGAGCTCAGAGGATAGAAACCAAACTAATTATAATCTACTTCTGCATTAGTTATTTTCACGCTTGAGTTGTCTGAACAGAATATAGTTTCTTTTTTAATATAAGACATTTAAGAACATATGTCACCTGATTCAGCATGTGATTGATCAACAATGCTTGTGCCGAGGCCTGTTCATTAACACTTTGTGTTGCCTTCTGGGGTGTTTTCAGGAATCCAGACGCCTCCAAAAACGAGTTAAACCAGGGAGAGCAGAGACTGCAATATGACATTCTATATCAAAGGTTATAATGGCTTTTAACAAGCAAGTTGTTTAAATTTGCCACATTAAACTGCACACTGCACTAAAGTGGAGGATGAGCCTTAACTCGCAGGCTATAAACGGTAATATAAAATGAAGAAGCAGCTTTCTGTAAGGAACCGGTTTACTGCAGGTCATGCAGCTCATGCACCGCGGTCTATTTGTGCTCATAATAAAATCAAAGAGTCACAGGCAGGTGATGTATGCATGATGTATAGCCTGCCATGAGCCTGAGCACTGTGAACGAGCATGCGCACACACGAGTCGTTTAACAGACCAAAAAGATTTAATGTCTTAGCCTCAGATCTCACGTCTGCCAAAGTGGAGACCTACATAAAATGGAATTACATAAAGAAAGAGAGAAGAAAGGAAAGTGCTAGTATGGCAGTTTTTCTTGCCATAGGCGCACGCACACACACACACACACACACACACACACACACACACACACACACACACACGTCTCCTCCCTCTCCCTCTCACTCAGTAGCAGCTGGGTTTCTTAGGTAAATTCAATCAGTTGCTCCCCGGTTGCTCTGGCTCTCATGCGGCCCCTATCATGGAAACTCAAGCTATCAGATAGATTTTCGCTCTCACAGTCGGCTTCCCCTCTGTTCTGCCTAGTGTATCAGGGATGGTCTGACTATTTGAGTAGATCCAGCAGAGCTGAAAGTCTTAGAAGCAGGTAACTTGGGGTCTGCCTGCAGAAGTCATTAGAGCCCCTGCTTATCATCACTATTATTTTCGACTTATCTCACTTCCTACCATGTAGTAAGTCTGCATAGTCAGTCAGTCTTTCTGTGGCAGTGACAGCGGATGCTGTATGTGAGGGTTTCTCAGAGTAAAGCTTATGTAACCTCCCTTCTCTTTTATTCCCACGGGTGTGCTTCATAGACTACTAGAAAACAGGGTCAGAGCGCCTCCTCTTAATCGCTTATTCTTGGCCAAGCAGCCTTGAGACACCACACACACACACACACACACACACGTCTTCTTGAGCTATTTTCTGCCTGACTTCAGGTCCTGCCCTCAACCCTGTCCTCCAACTAAACCTCCGGATTCAGAAGACGATTAAAGAGATATTTCACCAAAATTCAATGTCTTGTTTCGCAGGCTGAATGTCAGACTAAAGGGTCAGGCAGCATCACTCTGATCAGTTTTATATCCTCTTACTCATAGGTGGGTGATTGTAGCAGAGACCCTATCAGCTACAATGTTTGTCCTAAATAGTATTTTTAAAGGTGTCCTGAGACTTTAGTATAGGGACCTATAGTGGTGTCCCAGTGTTAGTCAGGCTGAGCTGAGAAGCTGTTCGGCTTATAAGAAGAAAAAAAAAATCCCAGCTTACTTAAAACAGCTTAATTGTTTTGATAATCTCAAATGGACAGATTTTCTTGAATTCCCAGACCTTTTGTGCTCGGTGGTAATTTTTGCTGTTGTTTTTTGTCTCGAGTTAAATGTCAAAAATGTAATGTTTAAAATCATGTGTTTAAAAGGAAAAAATAATGGGTTTCAAGGCAGACCTGGGGCATGTAGGACACATTTAATTAAAAAAAAATGTAAACGGCTTTTATTTTAGAATAAAAATAATTGTTAGTCCTGTTATGTGAAGTCAGATATCAGAAAGCTGTCCAATTTGCAAAAAAAGGAGGGCTTTTATCTACACATTTCACTTTTCGCGGATGATTTACAAAAGGCCTGTATTTTTTTACAGAGCACATTTTGACATGTCAGAGTAAGAAAAGTACAGATGTTAACAATGAAATTATTGTAACACTGTCATGGCTTACTGGGACACTTGAATGGAATAAAACCATTGTTAAAGTTTTTTGTAACTCCTGTTATGACAAGTCAGAATGTCTGCTGTGAAAAAAGGCCTTTAAACAGGAAGAAATCCTCCCTGGAAGAGGCAGAAACTGGTTTCTGTACCCCATTAATAATGAATTAAGTAGATTGGCTCATCAAGATGAACAGGAGGCCGAAGCCAGAATTACACATGCTCATGTCTTATCAATATGTATGTTGTGTCTAAATAATTTACCAGAAGTGTTTGTGTCCCCAATTTTAGTCCACTGTTGAAAGTAATTCTGAAAAATGTAAGAAATCAGATTAGCAAAGCAGAAGTTACTTTGATAGACAGACACTGATCAGTTCTAGTTCCCTTAAGAACTTTGTGCTTTTCCTGTTTACTGATGTATATTAGTGAAACCACATGAAAATCTCGGTTACTAGATAAGGACTTCTGTTGTAAAATATAACGTAAATTATTCACTGGTCTACTTGTCTTTTTCTGGCCCGCTCTTTAAAACAGATCAAAAACTGTCAGAAAAAAGTAAGAAGTGACCTTCCTGGAACCTGAGGGGAAATTTTCATCCTGTAGCTGACTAAATACAAAAACTTAAAAAAATATTTTATTTAAATGAGAAAAAAAGAAGCTGTAAATCATATAACTTGACAAGCTGTGACGATTATTGGAGCAGTGGCTGATTAATCAGCTTGTTTCAGCTCTGCTGTGGTGCTTCACACAAACATATTTGGAAATGTGCCGTTTTTTCAGTTCGTTCAGTCTTTTGCTTCATATTTAACAACTTTCAACTTCTATATTTTTCATCTCAATTAGCAAACTGAAGTGAACTGTGTCTTTAGATAACATAAAAGATGAAGCCAACTTCCTGGTCTGACCTGCATCTTTTCCACTGGTCAGCAGGGGGCGACTCCTCTGGTTGCAAAAACACTTCTGATTGTATTGATATGTATGTGAAAATGGCTGTAAACTGTCTTGGTGCTACCTCGGAAAGTAGTTTACTGATAACTTAACGCATTCAGTCATAATGTTGCAGGTCGTATTAAACCTAACCTTTATTAGAATAAGAAGTAAGAATTATCCAGGGTATGTCAACTGACTTGTGAGTGACAAGTCGTTAGTCAATGAGCGTGTGAGATTCAAAGCTTCATAACAGTATCTCACTAACCACATGGCTACAGCTAGGGCTGGGCGATATATCTGAGTTTTTTAAAAATATCGATATATTTTCATACGAGATATAAGATGTGACAATATCGTTTATATCGATATAGTCTATGTTACGTTATAATTATACTTGTGGAGCCGCAGGTTTTCCTCTCTTTCGTCCACTCTTGTCTCTACAACGTTACTCGGCCTCGCCTCTCCTTCACTGAACACAGCTCCGCCTCCCCCATAGCTTCACCTGCAGGCAATGACAAGATGAAAGCGGAAAATCTCCGTTAGCGAGTTACCGCGGATCGTCCCGTGCGTGGGGCTGGACGGCGTCAACGTGTTAGCGAGCTAACCGCGCTAACGAGCTAACCGCGCTAACGACATGCAGCCAGGAGGGGCTGCACGGCCTAAAATCCTTTCATTTTCTCAAAAATCGACAGTGCGCCTTATGTATGAATTCTGGTTGTGCTTACTGACCGCGAACCGATTTTATGTGGTACACAGCGCTCAGCAATCTGTCAAAAAATGTTTTAATATGACTTTGCTAAGCTACGGAGCTGCACCGCTTGATGGATTGTCGGAGGATTACGGCTACCGAGGAGGAGCCTCGCGGAGTGATACGTACTGTGTGTATAAGGACCACAAATGGCACCTGTTCAGAGACGTGGTGCAGCTGTGAAATCTGTCTCTTTGTTATTACGCTCAGCGTCTATTAGTTTACATTTTGACTCCACAATTGTGAGCTTTTTGTTATGCACAAAAACAACATTGTTTTCTTTTATTTATGGACCATGATTATTTAATAAATGCTGATAATTTATTTTTGAGTAATTTCTTCTTTTACATCTACGCTGTATGTAAATAAAAGTGCCCGTGTGACATCTGGGACACAGTGTGACTAAGAACTCTCTTTTTGTTCTTAACTTATGGCTTTAAAAGAAAAATCGAGATATATATCTTATATCGCCATCCAGCTAAAAAATATCGAGATATGAATTTTGGGTCATATCGCCCAGCCCTAGCTACAGCCATCTTTTATACTATGTTATGCTATGTTAAATAGACCTTTTGTTGTAACCTCACTACATTTAGTCAGAATTCATCTTGATGAAAGTGATTTCCTCTCCTTCCTCTGGACATTTTGGGATGTTGACATTTTTGTGACATTTTCTGGACTGAACAATTGAATGAAAATGTTGCTGCAGCTGTCTCATTAGTTGTGACCTTGTTAGCCTATGTCTGATCTCATCACTGATTTAATTGCCACACAAGAGGTAAAACCCTCTGAGTTCAGTGTACAAACAGTAGCTGTATGCAATAAATCACCTATGATAGATTACTGTATGAAACCATTTAATCCAGGTGTAGAGCTGGTATGGATGGCCTTCTGGCAAGGGAAGATTAGTGAGTGTGTGTGCCTCCTGATGCAGCAGATTAATGCATGTACTGTAGTATTAAATTAGATTTAAGCTCTCTGCTGCAGCCTCTGTAGTGAAGGAGAAGGGAAACGCCCTGCCAGAGAGGTTGTATGAGTGAGCACTCGTGTGTGTTTGTGTGTGTTAAAATAGAGAAAGTGTATGCACATGTGTGTGGGAGGTGGGAAATTTGAGTGAGTATGACAATGCAGGTTATATGTTGGACGACCTGCCTCATCTCTCACTCACTTTACTTCTCATGCACAAACACACGCCAACAGGCTGCAGGCTGTTAGGTACTCATTGTTTTGAAGTGAGTACTCTTGTTTCTCCTCCCATGCATTTAAAAGAACTGGACCGGCAGCAGGGAGTTTCCAGCATGTGAGAAATCAGTCTGTGAGAGCTGAAAACAATTACACATGCTCATCTGTAGCTCTTGGTTTTTGGTGTCATACGGTGCCTTTGTATGATTAATGAATCGATTTACTAATAAATCGATACCGTTGTTTTGCAGCATATCAGACTGTGTTTTTGTGAATGGATCCTGGTCATTGATCGTATTTTGAAAGAACTTAAACCATCTTCAGCTTCTTAGCTTCTTATGGAAGCAAAGGCAGAATTGAGGGATGTCATCAGAGTGGATGGATAGTTTCATCAACACAAGGAATTTTACCTAAACCATATCAAGTAATTCCTGCCAGTGGAATGGACCCTGATCATGGACTGCACATAAAAGATGAGCACAGCCCCCATGACATCTTGGGGGCTGTGACAGCATTTGAATTTTTTAAGATAAAGACAGACGTTACCATATTTGGTTAGCATACTGCAGCTGTAAGCTATGTTGGTGCATCACACAGACATACAAACCCAATTACAAGTGCGACATACTAGATTTTTACTCATCAAAACAGAAGCATAGCCTCTTTGTCATTACAGCCCATTACATTTATATCACATTTATACTGCGATGTTTAAGACTGCACTGAAACAACAAAAATAGAAGAGAGGATCAGCTGGGAAGCTGTTAGCAAGCATGATATTGGATTATGTTTTGTAAAGCCACGGACCAGTCCAATACAGTGGGTAGGCACTGAAGCTTAGCCTGAGCCAGACTGGAAATCTGCAACAAAGGGACAAGAGAAAATACAGTATATTTGTCAGCTTTCATATCAGATTCAGTCACATTAATGAGTTTATGATGGACCAGCAAGTGAGATTTAAGTGCAAGGTTTAATTTCATTTTGAGAAAGGGGGAGCATTGTTGTTGCTTTGCTACCTGCAGATAGATATGCTGAAGTATCATTGTCACTGAAGCAGAAGACTGAAAACAACAGTAGAAATGTCCCAGAGATGTAATCATCAATTATTACTTCTTTCTAAATTTAGGATTGAAAAAGAAAAGGAGCAAAATGTCAGTTTGGTGTTCTTGTGCAGTTAAAAGTACCTGGACAGCATTTCTAAAAGCTCTGGCCTGGATCTAGTTTGCCCAACTCATCTCCATAATACACAGTCCTGCAGATACTTTATTCGCTTCGTTGTTACATCAGTTAAACCAAAATGTTGATGCCTTGTGTGGCTAAAAGAACAGAAAGCAGCCGCTGATTTAAGGAATGAAGGCAGAGCAGAGCTGAGAGTAGAGGACTGGGTATATAGAGGAAGACTCGAGGGGGGAGGTACTAAGGTAAACAGGAAGTGACCACTCACCACGCAAACCCCCCACTTCCCAATATGTCGCTTCCTGAATGTGAAGGGCTGCTTATTGTAAGCGCGTTCAGGTTACATTTGTCACAAATGGTGAATGCGCACCTCTGTAGCAAAAGTGTGAGTTGGTTGGAGTGTGATGTGTGATGTGTAGGTCAAAGCTGTGTTTATACTGTATAGGAGTCAATTCCCAATCGCGTCATGTTAGCGTGTGACCCAGTTGTTGTCATGGTGAGTTAAATCCTGCTGAATGTACACCCGTCAAACAGTCTGGACTCTGAGTTTGTTAGGCAGGCAGCGGTAAGCTAGTATGGCAGGTGAATGTCAGGCACGCATCTAGGATGTGGATCACTTTTTACCGACTTACAGGCTCAGTGGGACTTGGGGCAAATCTCAAAATCCAGCTTTGCTTTCACTGTGAAGCTGCACTTACAAAAGCACAGTTTCTTTTGTCTTGCATCCCCCCCGTAGGATCAGAGGTCAGAGAAACGCCTTCAGTCTGGAGTCAGAAAAGACTTTTTAGTTGAAAACCTTCAGTTATTAAGCGTATTGTTTCACCTCTCTATGTGACACATTCACACGAGAAGAGAGTTTGACTTGACGGTGAGGAACAGGCTCTTTGTGCTTTCCTGCACCATTAATTCAACTGTTGTCTATCTTCAGTGGCTATTTCACTACAATCCCAGACTCCCAAAGTTCTCAAAGTGTTCTCAAATATCAAAAAATACATTAAAATAATGTAAAATAATAATTTTTTATTTTAAACAGAAATAATACTTTTGAGCTTCCTTATTTAGAAACATTAAAGAGATGCTAAAGCTTCTGCTTTAGGTCATTTATAGTAATTTATTTAACCTATTTACATAGGTTGGTATACTTTTTAAATAATTATTTTCTTTATTTGCATGCATCAGTGGAAGGCTATTGAATGAAGATATTTGCCCAAAACATACACAATAAGAGAAGAGTCAACAAGCACATAGGCCACGTTTTATTGCGTTGATATAAACTGTATTTATGTTGACTTGATGTATGAGTCCTTTGGTCCATGGGACTGATCTTTAAAAGTGTTTCCCGGTCTAGTGTAGAAACTCTGTCTCTTCTAGGGTCTTCTGCCTTTTTTGCAGTGCAGTCTTATGATCATCTAACTGTTGCTTAATATGTTTCGGCTCCTACTCCAAAAGGATCAGCTCGGGGCTGTTGGTATTGTTTGGAGAATGTGACTCAGCAGAACACTGTGGCAGGGTTAATTGCAAATTGCAAAAAATAAATTTTCAATACGTTTGATGACATTGATGGTGCACAGCTGTCAGTTTTGAGGTGGATTTGATTGGACCAAATAGCTCTGTGTCATAACATGGAACACTTTATTAAGTGTTTTTAAATAGACAGTTTTATTCTGAAAATAAATGGAAATTTCTATTAAAGAAACATTCCGAATATGCTTTTTACACTGTATGCACATCATAGTTATTGTCTTTTTGCGGTTTGTGAAATGTCCTTTAAATAGCAACACTAGTTCTCAGGCGGTTTCCATCTGAGTTGCGTCATTAGGTTTGCCGGTTCCACATTTTGAAGCATTCTTTGTAAAACAAGAAGATGACTTGCTGTTGTTGACTCTGGCCTTCTGTAAACAGAGTGCTTGTTTACTGCTTTTTTTTTTCTTTTAACTTGTTGATTTCATTTTTTTTTAAGCTAATATGACCTAACAGTGACACTCAGACACAGATTGCTCAAATGACATTCTCGACTTGAAGCCTCACTTTAGGGAGACTGATGAGACTGGAAGACTTTTATCTGAAAATCTTTCTCCAGAGCAGCTTCAGTGCATACCTCATCACCCATTAGTGTTGATATGACTCACCGATGAACTGTACTTGATTAGACAGATTATGATGTAGAGCAGAGGTGCAGTCAAACTGCCGGTTTTTCCAGGCAGCTATAGCAGCACTGAGATCTGAGCTGAGAGTGTTACGTAATGCCCCGGTGCACTGCCACCCCCTGTGGAGCATGACTCATTACACACATACACTGCAGAAATTCAGCATGTACCACTGGGCAGCTCATTAGCCTGATGCATATTAAAATTCATGATTTGATCATTCACATTTGTCATCATTTCATTTTATTTGTATCATTTATTTGTGTTATTTATGTACGGTTGTGTTGGTGTATATATGTAATGCACGTATACCGCCCAGTGATTTATTCCACAGCTACCCTAAATTAAAAATATTGGTAATTACCAAAATCCAACAGTAAGCACAAGCTTTTTAATCATAATTATATTTGTTATGCTAAAATATAATTATTGTTGTTGTCAATGAATTTATTAATTTAGTGTTTAAAAAAAAAAGGCAGAACAGAAAAATTAATTTTAGTGGTTTCATTAATTTCTGACTTCTCAGAGAAGTCCAGCTCAGTGGATTTAGTTTGTTATTTACTTAAATAATAGCACAAGAGCAATATAACTTTTGGTTTCTACTGGGTTTACATATGTTAGCATGTTTTGTTCTTCTGCTGTGTTTGCTGTGTCTGACAAACAGCTTCTAGGTACATTACCAACACCTCCTGGCAGTAGTAGTGTATTGCACCAGGTGGCAGTAAAAACAAATACAAATCTTTATTTTAAGATAAAGACATATATTAATCACTCTTATAGCTGGCATGCACTGGACAAAAAAAAAGTATAACAACTAATACTACTTGTCCTCGGTAACTGCTTTCTGTGTGCACACCCCAAGTTAGTTAGGTATAGTTAGATATATAGTTGTGCCTGTGATTCCTAAACAGTTAATGTACTTTTGTTAAACCTGTTAAATTAAAGCTAAACATCTGCACTTCATTCACAACTTGATTGCTTGCACGCTACCACAGTGGATTTGAAATCAGCGGCAAACTTACAAAAATAATTTAATTGTCTGAATACTTAAATGTAACTGTAGACACAGATGATGACCCAAAAAGATTTACTTGTGCTCGATGTTCCAGTTGTCCATGTTTTGAATTTTACACTTATAATCACACGGTCTGAATCTGCCTGGGCCAATTTAATCAGCCACATTTGTTTATATCAACATTTTAATATTTCTTTACATATATATTTGTCAGATAAATGCACATAGTGGACTGAAAGACTATTTTTATTTGTTTATTTATTTTAACCAGTAAGTGAAACTTTTGAGATTTAGAATATCCTTTATCATTATCCTGTTAGCCTCTGTTTTCTTCTGAGGCCAAGATAGCTCTTATTAAATTACCATATTTTTTGATAAAGAGTGATAAAGTGATAAAGGGGAGCTCCCAGAAAAAAATCAAAAAACCCCAGGGCCTTCTTGGTGTGAGGACTAATCAAAAACTGAGTCACCAGTTTAATTTATCTCACTGCTCACCACCCCAAATATGGAATTGTGTTCAAGCACAACAATATTAAACCATTTTAAACAAATGTATTAATACGTTTCTTAACTACTAAAGTCCTCCAATGCTTTATTTAAATTACGATCATGTGTTGCTTCCGTCAGTCACTAGTGAGACCATACTTTACAATAAATGGTAGCTTCAGAGGGAAATGACATCACCCATGGTTTGTACCACATAAGCCACCCAACATCATCTCGGAAGATTACGGGATTAAGGTATAAGAGTCACTCGAGGTCGGTATGTGTCTTCTTTATGAAGAGTGTGCAAGTTTTCTAAATGCCAAATATTAAAAATGCACTCTGAAATAACGGTAACGTGGTTACGATTAGAGTTATGAATCATTTGTTATGGCTAAACTTGTTATTTAGGAATTTATCTCTCTTGTGAGTTTGTACCTCTTGTATGATTAATGTGAATGTTAGAATTTGATTGTGGTCGAGTACTTGACTTTTTTTTTTTAAAAGGCTTTTTCCGATATGACATTGGATTTTAAGCTCCGTCCTCTAGTTTGCTGTTAGAACATGGTGCAGTTGACTGATAACAGCACTGCGAGTTTTCTGTTATTGGATATGATGTATTACACTTTTCATTTCCACATGAATTATGGGAGCTGTAGGAGCTGTATACTCAGGTACATATAATCAGTTTTGTCAGGAGCTTAATGGATCACAGTGATAATGAGAAACTTTGATTGGACACAAAGTAATGGTTGACCATTGACTGCTATTTTTACCAGTAATAAGGACAGACTATGCATCTTATAATATAACACTGCATTATTTTTTTTACATTTTTTTTTTTACGTTTTTTCATTGGTCAATTTTTTTCATATTGTACTAATTTAACAGTTAAAAGGACTAACATCCCATACCAAGGTTTCTTCATGGATTAAATCTCCTTACGCATCCTAATTTCCTCAAACGTTCTAAAACAGAATCTCATAGCCACACAACCAAAGCATTTCTACGTGCTTTAGACCTCTGCTGTGACACTGAAATGTGAATTTCTCATAGATTTTCCTTTGCCTCCAGAGTGCAATGAAACTTTTAAAATCAATCGCTCACACTTCACACTCACGGAGCTGTGCTAAAAGGTCTACCTTGTAAAGAGGATCTTTGATCTCAGTGGGACTAACCTAGATTCGTGATGATTCTCTCACTCAGAAAGACAAGAAGAGGTAGATCAGGTAGTCAACTCTCACTCCCTCACTCTCTGAACATTTTCAGTAACCTGCTAAGACTGTAATGGTAAATAATAGATAAAAACTGGTACTTTCCTTTTTTATGCATTCATTAAGTTGTCTGGTCTGTGGCGAGATATTGTGTCCATCATTAAATACTGAAATTAATTTTGAGGTTTTGATTATATATGTTACAAACCAGATTTGTACTGTTGCAGACACATTTCTTTCCCTACTAGTCAGATATCTTGAAAACTGTACTAGAGAGAGCTAGTGCTATTTCCAAGGTGAAGGAAGGTCACATCAAATACTGATTTGATTTAGCTGTTTTCCATTTACTGCACTTTGTATGACGTTAACTACAGCTTTTGCCAACAGCACGCACAACCTGAATCATAGGTCTTTTTCTCTGTTATATTGTAAGGACTTAGCATTAGGGTCCTGAGAAGATGCTAGCATTTTCTAGCATATACTTTTTAAGTTGGGGTGTCGCACGTCCCTACACAGGCCAGAAACAACCGTCTAAGTTGTTCACTCAGGTTTACTGGATGGTTTGTGGATTGTGCAGAGAAAGAGGGTATTATTTTGGACATATGTCACCATAAACCATAATTGTGTTGCAAGTTCATGATATATCATCAAGAATGGAGAGTGTTCGTAGAACATGAATCTTAACAAAGACATAACCAATAATCTGCCATACCACACCAAAATAAGAGAGGATAGGCTGATGTGATCTTCAGTAAAAGTTTTTGCAATGACAGAAGACTGATTTAATTTTCAATTAAGTTGAGGCTGGTGATCATCTGTTTTGTTCTCTGAAGATATGTAAATATTTTTTTTAATTTACTTGTATTTTATGGAACATGTAGAAGTCTTTTTCTTGTAGGTTACGCAATAGTTTTACTGGTACAACCCACTTGAGATTGAGTCACACTGAACTTTTTTGGCTTCTGAAATGGAGAATGCTAGAAAAAGTTTGAGAACCACTGGGTTAGAAGATGCCATGCTATACAGAGCCCAGCCATCATTACTTTAGCTTATCATAAAGACCGAAAGCACATGTAATAGATATGCAATAGTTTATACAATAGTAAGTAGTAAATTGAGAATTCAGAATCATGCAAATGTCATTTTATGGATATGTTAAAGGAAGATAGTGCACATGACTTATTTGGTTCAGTGTGAAATTAGATTTAGGACACAGTGTCAGAAAAGTAGCCGTTTACCAAAACTAGTCAAGCCTTCTAAATATGAGCTCAGCCTATATCCCATTTAAAGTCCCAGGCTGTTCTCTCTGTGTAAGCTGTAGGCCTTGTGCAGAATACAGAGGTCATGCAGCTTTTCTTTACTTCGTGCTTACTGAGGAACCAACCCTTCAAAGAAAGAGAAAAAGGTCTGCTTGAGCACCTGGGCAGTGCAGGAAGCAGCTGGACAGTCCTGATTACTCTGTGGACACACACATAGACGTTCTCATGCACAGTTCTCAATGCAGGTTAGCCCTCAGTGACTTATAGAGATTCACTGGATGGTTATTAATCACACCCAAGCCCTTAAAGGTTGCCTCCCTCTCTCTGTCACAGTAATAAACACACATATACGAACATACACGTGGCAGATGCTCTATCTCTTTTGGGGGGAGGAGGGTGGGAGAGTCCCTGGCTTGTGACTTACATTGCTGGCTGGAGCCAGAGGGGCTTTCCTGAGTATGTGTGTGGAGCTGCTGCGTTTAGAGTTGTACAGCGCATGCTTGTCCAGAGGTTGTCAGCTGTGTTAAAGCAAGGTGGGCATGGAAACTCGCCGTTGTGTGCCAGGGAAATAAGCGACCGCACCTCACCTCCATCTGTCTGTGTCGATGACGCAGCCACAGTCTTACCTCATGATGCCCGTCTTTAACAGAAACTTCAGGAACATGACTCAGTGCTACATAGTTAACTACTTCCAGTCATAAAGTGATGACTGTTTTGTCTTTGCTATAACCACTTTGTAGCCTGGAAAGCCCTTATAGGCATGCAGCATGCTGAAAACCAGACAAATCACTTCATGTTCATTCTTTTCAGTAAACAATGTCAGGAAAATAACAACCTCTTTTCAGCAAGAGTTGATGGGATTTATAGAAATGGTACCTTATAAATGATACAAGTAGCATTTTTTTTCTTCTATTCAGTCTTTCCTTTGCTGCAGATTCCATTGCTGAAATGTTATGGCTATAAATTGTTGCAAAATAAAGTGAAATATTGGCAGTTAGCCCAAAGCTTAGCTTGGTTTATTCTACCAGCAGTCCAAAAATGGCAACTTTTACTGCTTGGTCAAGCAATAAAAGTTGTTCCTTATGCTAGAAGTGTTGCTGGAGCTTCAGTCTGTCTAGATTTTTATGTTCCTCTTCGTGCATCTTGGAAGTTAAGTGTAACCATGCCAGAAACCTGTACTCTGAGCAAACTTGCTGCTCAAATACCAGGATTTGTAGAAACAAAGTAGTACTTGGAGTCCTATAGAAGTCTGTGGGAAAACAGCTTTGTGGCTTCACCTCTGTGAACACTTTTCTGCTGAGCTCAGATACTTGTTTTGAATTCTACTGAATAAAAAAAGTCTTGGCCGTTTGACTCTGTTTCAAACAGGAGGATTATCTGTGGTACTTTCATTGGCTAGCAACTCTTGAATGTCAGACCTGCCCCTTATTGTCATATCTGTTCTTTTGCAACCAAGATGGCGGCGGCAGAATCGCTCATCTCGAGGCTTCAGAGCAAGATTTCAGAAAGCAGTGGATGATTTCATGATAGCTACGTGCATCTGTTATGCGGTCTAATCTTTTATAGCAGGGGTTGGATGATTGGACAAAAATAATCAGCTATCAGATTACAGTCTGGTCCATCACGATTTGTGGGCTGTCATTTTTGGGGGGTTTTGCCTGATTTTCGTATTTGCATTTGCTAATTTGTTGCTGTCTCAAGAACTTAATTCAGTAAGTAATTTATCAACAGCAACGCCTGAATAGTGCACCAAGGCGTGTTTCCTTTTTGTTGTGGTGAGCTGGAGGTTACTGTTGAGCTTCTCATTATGAATGACTAGCATTGCTGTGGAGATAAAATAACAGAGATGACAAGATAGGTGTGCATGCTAGGATCTTGGCAGGCCAGCTGCATGTTGCAGCTTTCCAACACACGCCACTGAATGTTATAAATTATGAACCCTGACTATTTATTGGGAAAAAAATAATTTTATATAGGTATCTTCTATGTCATCGTCATTTAGAGTTTAAATATAGATTGTCTCTCACATAAACTACCATAGTTGTCGACTACAAAGGAAAGAAAATGTGTGACTACACCTTTAAGTGGGCTACCTCTCTCTGCAGCTGCTCACCATGTTAAAGTCTGGTCACATCTAGTAGCAGACAGGCAGCTTTAGTGATGTACACTCCTCTTTGGCTGTCTCACACACACACACACACACACACACACACACACA
>NW_024582388.1:2293147-2339173 GCF_018398535.1 Haplochromis burtoni | reverse complement strand
CACACACACACACACACACACACACACACACACACACACACACACACAGTGGGGTAATTGTCTGTTAGAGGTTTGGCAAAGATCCCAAGCTGCACAGCTGCACTGGGTCAATACACACACACACATGCACACACACCCACCAAGCAAACTAGCTGCGGTTTTGTCACAGTGTGATGTTTTGCTCACACATCTTTCTTTAGTCGGGACTTTTTTAAAAAGTGATTTTTTTTTCATTCATCCCCAGTAGTACTTGCTCAGCTGGAGTCTTTAGTCTTTAGTCATGTGTTGACAATAATGAGTAATATATTAGTATTCAACCTAAATATATGCCAAGACACATTGATTCATTTGTTTAGCTACGGGAAGATCTAAAGACGGAGTGGGTCAGTCAGTTTATGACTGTTCCAGACTCAAATGTTTTGGGGTCTGCGATTTTGTGGGCTTCAGTGACCGTTTAAACCAATAAAGATATGGTGTCTGGTAACCTCTGTACAAACGATCCTTTGGATTTTTCTCTAGTATCATCATGAGGTTGATGTGTGTGGTTTTAGTGAAACTGATCAAAGTTTTTTACAGACATTCACGTCCCCTCAGAATGAATTGTAATATGTAACAGTAGCCTTCTCCTAGAAAAATGACCTCACAGGTCAATCGAGCAAGCTTTTATTACAACCTCTAATTTAGTTTTAGCGTTAATTGACAGCTAGTGGCTGTGTGAATACGTGCAAGTACAATGAGCTCTGATGTCATCACCTTTAGACTTTAGTAACCTAGAAAATGGGAATTTCTCATAGTTGTTTAACAGCATGAGGAGGGATTTTCACCTGCAGTAGAACTCGAGTAAATTTTCTCTAATCCTAACTTAGTAATCAAACTTATACCAGCCAAACAGCGAGTGAAAACGAAAATAAATTGAGTGAAACTGAAACTGAAGAATAGCTTCAGACATGAGTCAGGCATGATTGTACATTTACAGTGGAAATGACCCTATTTATCATATCAGAAGTCCTTACAATAGTTATTTCAGGAAGGATCATTTAATTAGAGGACTTGTTAAACAACTTAACTTAGTTAGTACAGCCTCACATACATGCACATACTTATATAGTACTGATAAATAGCATAGTACTGATAAATCACATATGCAGACTGATAGTAATCTATTTCTAGCTTTTGCTCTCCCTCCCCCCTTCTGTCCCTGCACAGCAGCTGACCTTTAACCCAGATACCAGACCATGTGGTCCACTTCGGGTTATGTTGTGGTGTGTCAGGCCAACGTGATTTCCTCTCCATGGTCACGTGTCTTGATGTGGGTTTGGCTGCCTGATGCTAAAACTGAGGAAATCAGTTGCCTTGCTGATCACTCAGTGAACTGTTGATGATTTTTGCTTTGCGTATGGTTTTCCGTAAAGCAAATGTTGGGAGAAATTTTTCATTTACTATTTTTTCAGTTGCTGAACGATAAATAGAAGGCTTTGTATAGAGGGCAGTAGCTGCAGAGGTGACAGTGAGGGAAATTGTGTATTTATAGTAGTGATTTCTTAGAGCAGCTGTTTGTTCTTAAAGTCTATTATTTATTGATGTTTTTAACCACCAGTTCAATTCTTATTTCAAAGATGTTTTTTTTTTTTATTTCAGTGAGAATACCTCTTTAAATGGATAAATAATTTAAAACTGCAAACATAAATTCCAAGATATTGTAAATTCCAACCTGTGACATGTTGTTTCCGCATCTTTGTGTGTGCCAGCAGAGTGCTATTGAAATTAAAGCTGGTCTTTTTATTCAGTGGTGGCACGCAGCCCTTGCTGTTATTGAATATAGGCCATAATATCAATATATGACTCTTAACCTGTTTCATATATATCTTACAACAATGTGTAAGCTTAGAAAATGTGCTTGAATAAGGTGAGAAAGGATGAAAACCTTGCACTTGCTCTCCACAGTATTATTACCTATTTATTAATTCATTGATGTTAACCTAAGCTGAATATGGTACATAAAGTTGATATTTTAAGTAAAACATGTGGCCTTTCATAAAGAAAAATGATTTCAATCATGAACAGAAAGAAAGCAGGAAAAATGCATGTATTTTTGTGCTAGTTTTTAAACTCAAACTGGCAGAAAAAAAAATCAGAAAAAAACATTAGTTTGGAGTAGTAATGAAGGAGCCTGTTATGAAACAGATTTAATCAGAGAGATGGATGGCAGGAAGGGAGGAATGCTTTTGTCTAGACTTTTCTCTTCCTCTCTTAGCCGGCCTCTCCTCTTCACAGAGCTCCAGATGGGGGATTAACAGTTCACTTGACGCATTGTCATGATGATGTGGACAGGTCTCTGTGTCTCTCTCTTTCTCCTACACAATAACCCTCTCTGGCTTACCTATTATGTTTTTGTCTGTCCTGCTCTGCTCAGTGCTGCCCCCTGTCTGTTGACTTTGTAACAAAACTATGTAAAATACAGCAGAGGAGGAACAGGGTCTGCAAGAATTATGAGTCTCAGGATCATTTGTATTCAGGGCGTGCTCCGCTCAGCTGCTGTTTGGTTATAGGTTTTCATTAAGGTGTCTTCAGAGCAATAGTCGGACCACAGCGAAAGACAGGTCTGCCTTTCAACATTGCATAAGGATGTAAACGTCTCACATCACAAATCCTTAAACTAATCATATTTAACCACACACATCATGCTCTTATCTGCTTAACAGATGAGTTTGTGATTAAACTCATGGTGAAAGGGGGGGGAGTCAGATTTAAGGTGCTGAGTTCAGCTTTCTCAGTGCAGAGTTGTACCTCCTTTAAAGTTTGTTGTGTTCTTATTTCGTCTTGGTAAATACCCAAAAATTATTTGGGCAAACAGGGAAAAGTGTATTAAAGTGTACCTTAATTACATGAAATGAGACATGTCTGTTACGGCAGCACTTGGAGACGGTACCTGACAGAGAGGGTGTTTTTCTTTTTTTTCTTTTTTTAATTTTTATCAGTGCAATTAAATGAACGTGGAGAAGATCACTCCTCTCCATATCAGGGATGTGCACTGAGAACTACTCGACTTTTCTGTCAGCTGTATTTTATTTGATCCCCTCCCACCTCAAACCGCTTTCACTTGACTGTGAGAGTGTTGCAGACTTGTGACAGTGTAGCTTTATCTGACAGAGTGTGCACTGGATCTCATTTACATTCATTTGCATCAGTTTTCTATTTCTGTTGTTTAATGGTGATTGTGAAACAGTCACCATTAAACAAGCACAAGTGCTCCCCTTCTGGCAGTAATAATGAATTACATTCTCCCAGAGGTGCACACATAGCCACGATGGAGCCACAGAAGGAGCCCTGGCTGGGGTTTAACCTTACTGTGACCTAGCATTGCTCATCACTGAGTTAGCATGCTAACTAGACACCAGAAACAAAGTACAGAGTTAGATTTAGGAATGCAGTTTAAGAAACTACATTTTCATCTGCTAATGCTCATGATTTGTCATCTTCACTATCGTGCTCCCAAGATTAATTCTGTTAAATTCAACGCGCTGACTAAAATCCAGCAAAAAAGAATTTATGTGTGTGATGCTTAAGCAGTTTTATCAGGGGCTCAGCTGCTCGCGCTTCCCTCCAGCCAGTTCTGTTAAGAATTCCTAACCATTTTGCAACAGGCAGCCTCTGGTGTGTAGGAAAGAAGAAGTGCTTTCTATTATCGGAACTGTCACAAGCCTGCCTGGTTAATAATGCGACTTTTTGTTTAAATGAAGAGAGACACAGTTTGTTGACTTTTTATGTAGGAACTTGCTGCCTATGGTGGTGTGTTTACGCTGAATGCCTGCGGTGTGGTACTTAAACACATTATTATTAATCTGCATCTAGCCAAACCACAGTGGTTCACCTAAAATACCATTAAGGTTTTTGGTCACACTGTATAAGACTAATCATATTTTGATGCTAAGATTAGATTAAATGACAACAATGTGTTTAAAGTTGCTGAGTTTGAGGTCAGGAAAGAAAGCATTATTTTTATAAGACTGAGCAGCAAGACAGCAAGTAGCTAAACCGACACTTTTTTTATCAATAATTTTAAATTTGGTAACAGTTTTGTCTGTTTAACTTGGACGACCGATAAAAAAAATCTTTTAGGACCAAAGAGCTAGACCTGCATTGACATGCTAATAACTGCAGTGTCTTGAGTGGCCACTAGAGGCTGGTCCAGTCAGTCCCGATAGACTCCTAATGTCCACCTTAACAGCATTAAAAATGTATTTGTGCTGTTGGTACCTTTTGGAGCATTTTACTTGCATTATCTCACAAATAATATACCCTCATGTCCAGTATGAGGTATATCCATGAAGCTTTTGCTTTGGTCTTTTACTTCATTTTTCACCCCACCGTCTTGTCACAAGTCCTCAACCATTGGTCGACGTCCATGTTTTATATACTGTTGCTGCGTAGAGTCTCCGTCTTTAAAAAAAAGTATTTATTATTTAAAGAGTTTAATTTCTATTGTTTGCCCACTCAAGGTTTATAGGGATTTTAAGAAGTATTTAGTTAAATTACTTATTTACCAATTAAGTTACTTTTATGACACAGTAATTAGATAAGTATTTTAAATACAATATTGACTAAGTAATTAGTAATTAATTACTTTTTTAAAGTAACTTACCCAACACTGCTATAGCTACACAATAGTGACACACAACTTAACTGACCACCCAAACACTAAAAAAAAACTCAGTGATAAGTCTAACACAGGAAATGGGCACTGCAGTTTATTTATAAACAGCTTCAATGAATTTTAACAGTGATCACTTTCACACTTTGATGCTTTCACTATCCAGAAGCCATTTCCCACAGAATAACCGGTCGCGACAGATGGCCGCCCTCCCTGAGCCTAGTCTAAAAGGAGCTTTTTTTTCTCCCTGCTGTTGGAGTGTTTGCTCATAGCAGATCACTGGATCATTTGGTTTTTCTCTTTTTTGAACAAAGATACAAATCCGTGTATACATACAAAGCTCCAGCTTGCATGATGAGTCCAAACATGGGTGCTATTAAAGGGGTTTTAGACTATTGGTCAGATAGATATGTCTATAAATCTTTCACTAAGTGTTTGGGAGACTAACGCGAAGATTTAAATAATTACAGATATAGTTGAGGTCACCAGCTTCATCACAGTGTACAGATGAGATATTTATTCATTTTTGTTGTTGCTCTGCTCATCACAGATACATGATGCCATATGAAAATTATTCCTGTATTGCTTTTTAACATAAACACATTCAAGGATTTCTAACACCAACCTTTAAAATGTTTCGAGTACTCGTATTTCCATCATTCGGTTGGTGTTACATCATAAACTGAAGCTCCAGCAAATGTTTTTTATGACTCTCCAGCCTCTTACATCGATCCAGACAGGCATCGACCTCACACCATAAACACACAGACAGGGCTTTGCATTCACAGCTCTGCTCGTCTGCCTGGAGCAGTGACTGAATTGTCTCCAGAAAGCACCACCTGACTTCTTGAGGGGTGGTGTTGGAGTCTCTGTGTGTTTAAATAAAGTGTGTGAGCTCAGTAGGTGTCATAGGCTAAATGTAGGTGGGTTTCAGTAGGTGTGTGTGATCTGGTGTGCAGTGTTTGCATGCAAAGAGGTATGAGGTAACGGCACAACCTGAACTATACATGTAGAGCTTGTCTTGTGGTTGAAGACGTGCGTGCATTTTTTATGTGTGTGTGTGTGCACCTGTCACCTGTGAACAAACAGCCCGAGCTCTTCTCCTCATTAGGCGTCTTCAGCACCTCTGCAGAGACGTACATCTTCCCTGTGGAGCGCACACACTTACACGCAGTTTTATTCACTTATATACACACCCTCGTGTGCTCGCTCGCGCTCGTTTGTGTTTTCATGCTGACAGTTAAAAAGCCACTGCAGCATATTTTGCTCATCATCACTTACTTGTATGCATCCGTGTCTCGAGCATCTACAGCTTTGTGCCAAATCCCCCCCGCACACTTCTCGCTCTTAAGTTCATTCAGATCGGTCCAGTTGGTCCATTTTTCACACCGAGCTTCCATTAAGAAGTCGTATCCTACAGACAAACTCACCGACTGCAGCGCAGTGTGAAATAGATTTGCTTTCAGAGGCTGGTAAACAAGTGATTATTTTTACCCTCGGCTGCCATTTGTCCTTTTTTAATATCGTCTCCTCGTATTTGGAGATGAAAATTGCACGTGCATAAAGTCAATGGTTTATTTTTGTTGATGCAGGTTTTAGGGCAGCAACGATTTTGAGGATCAAATTTCAGGATTTAAAGATTAAGATATGATAATATAGTCTATTAAAAAGGTTTTTGCAGTGTTCACAGAGAGAAGGCACTAAAACCAACATTTGTGGCTCAAATAAGATACATTTGTTTTGTCACATTTAATACAAACATGTTCAAAATAATGGATTTCTTTCTGTATTCAGTGGGCATTGACATTTTATTGTGTTTTATGTTAGCAGTGTGGGGACATCTCATTGACATAATGCTTTCCCTAGCCGCTTACCCTAACCCTAATCATCAAAAATGAATGCCTAACCCTTACCCTAAACCTAACCATAACCTAATTGTAACTAAAACCGCATTTTGAGCCTCAAAAATGCCTTCAAACTTGTGGGGACCGGAATTTTGGTCCTCACGAGGCCTGTCGGTACCCACGAATAATAATAATGGATTGGATTTATATAGCACTTTTCAAGGCACCCAAAGCGCTTTACAATGCCACTATTCATTCACTCTCACATTCACACACTGGTGGAGGCAAGCTACGGTTGTAGCCACAGCTGCCCTGGGGCAGACTGACAGAAGCGAGGCTGCCATATCGCGCCATCGGCCCCTCTGGCCAACACCAGTAGGCAAGTAAGGTAAAGTGTCTTGCCCAAGGACACAACGACCAGGACAGAGAGCCCAGGGATCGAACCGGCGACCTTCCGGTTACAGATACGCTTCCCAACCCCCTGAGCCACGGTCGCCAGAATATAGTAAACTTCCAATTTTTGGTCCCCACAAAGATGTTAATACCCGTCCACATATACTCACACACACACACACACACACACACACACACACACACACACACACACACACACACACACACACACACACAGAGTCATTTCACTTATGAATGCGTTTCACAGATTTTACAGGCTTAACTTGAAGGTCAAAATATTACAGCCAGTGCTTTCCTGGAAAAACAAGTCAGGTGCTGCTATAGCTTACCTGGTTGAGCAGGTGACCCACATACACTGAGGCGGAGAGGCTGCAGGGGCCAGGGTTTGATTTTGCCTCAGACAGTTTCCTGCATGCGAGTCCCCCTTGTTCCCTCCCTTGTGTCTAATTCAATAAATGCTAAAAACAAAAGAGTGAACAGACAAGAAAATACAGCATATTCTTCAGAGGCAGAGTCAGGGTTTCATATCAGGGAGTGATGCGTTTCCTGCTGGATAGCAGGGTTAAGCTGGGCATACACTGTGTGATTTTTTCAGTCGCGTTAGCCAACTTCTGCTCAAACTGCACGATTGACTCGCGGGGGTTAGAAGTTCGTAGGTCACGATGCACGGTCTCACACTATACGGCCCGATGCTCTGATGCGACCTGAGTGCTCACACTGTGCGTCCATAAAATGAAGGTTATAACAGAAATTCTGTCGCTCGCTCTCCCTCTCGGTCTTTCACTCACACAGACACGCACACCACCACCATCAACTTTGCTAAATTGCTAATGAAAAACATTGATCAGGCAGCAGTGTAGATCCAGCTATTTTCACGGTTGTTGTGGTTGTGATGATTTTGTGAGGCCACATGGAAAAGGCTCGGATGAGCTTGCCATAGTTCTACAAGTTGTGCCTCCATTGCTTGTGTCCAGATCACACGCTGCACTGCCGTGCTACTCCGTCTTTTTCGCTGACATTTGTGTTTGCGCGTGCGCAGTGTGAGAAGCTGCGCTGACAGCCTCACGACGGTCGCGAGGGTTTGAAATCCCCTGCGACCAAGCGATTGATGATTGGGAGCTGGTCGTGAGGTGTTAATCGATTCTCGTTACCCCACGTATACTACACGATGCACGACGCACGATGAAGGCCAAAATCGGGCCGATCGCCAAAACGGTCGCACGACTCAAAAATGGGCCAAAAATCGCAGTGTAAGCCCAGCATTATGTATATACAGGATCACAGGTGCTTGCAGTACAAATGAAGTAGATGATTTAATGTCAGCATGGCCTGTTATGTATTTTTGCAACACATACATTTCAACTTTCTGTTTTGTCACACACAAACTAGAAGCATAAGTTGAATTCAAGAAGTTTCTTTTATGATGTGAAATGTACGAATGGGAGACATTAAGGGGGCACATAGAGGCTTTTTCCCCATGCAGCTCAGATGCTAATCACACTGAAGTTAATTGCCTTTATTCTGTTCACCACATGTGAATCAAACACTGATTACAGCAACAGGGTGCTGGCTTTTCAGTGCTGGGGTTGAGAACGAGTTGTTTATGTGGTTATCAAGTGGTTAGATCATTTCAAAACACTAAATCTTTTGTTTTTTTTCCCTTGCAGTGACAAACTTCAACAATGGCTTGGAGGCCAGCTCAGACTCCGATGACGAGGACAAGCTACACATTGTGGAGGAGGACAGCCTGCAGGAGCCTGAGGTTACAGATGCTGATGGAACCACATCGCTGGACAGCCATGACCATGACGCCACCGTAACAGTATTACCCCACAACGGGTCCTGGAATGGAGGTGAGGCACGAGCCATGAGGAATGTGTGTTTAGCACAGCAACAGGTGCTTTTCAGGGTGTTTTCACACCTGCAGTGTTTAGTTTCTTTGAATCAAACTCGGGTGCGGACCAAAACAACTGCATCGAGACCTTTTGGAGGATGTGGCGGAGGATGTAGGTGTAGCGGTTCTTTAATAATGTCAATGTGATCTGAACCAGCTACCACATGTACGTCGCAAGTTTAAGGTAAAAAACTTCCTGTAGTTTTGTATGCTTTGTTTTTTGCGATGCAGAAAGGTATTATATATCTGTACGGGCTAAAATAGCTCTAAGATTAATATAAGTTCTCCACCTTATTTCTGTTTACTTTTGTTGCTCTGACCCCAGACACATCTGGCCAGTGAGCGCACTGAACATTCTCACGTGGTTTGTAGTGACGCATTTTTGTTTGC
Organism: Haplochromis burtoni; assembly: GCF_018398535.1. NCBI lineage: Eukaryota > Metazoa > Chordata > Actinopteri > Cichliformes > Cichlidae > Haplochromis > Haplochromis burtoni. Next base: position 2,329,980 of record NW_024582388.1, on the reverse strand, counting down.
TTAGAGTTTATTTGGGTTTTAGAAGCCAAATGATGGGGAAAAGCTGGAAAAAAGTTATAAACTGATTCGGACTAGAGTAAACAAACTATTAGTATGTAGGTGAGATTAAACACAGGTACCAGGTCCAAAGTGTTTCTAGGAGCCAATCTTGCCACTTAGCAGCCATCTTCAAAAACCTCTGATTAGATAATTTAGATAATACATTAAAAAACCTTTTATTTCATTGGTCACTGCATTTTTTTCAGTTCACTCTCTGATTGGCATTTCTTTCTCTCATAATTTCTCTGTTTATATTTATATATCTTAAGACTAGGCCTTTAAGACTGATCTTATTATCTTTTAATCTGGGACAGTTTCCTGGGCATGCTTGCGGTTTCTTAGCATCTCATCCAGGAGATGCTCGCTACACCCACGGGCTTATACAAGCTGTTTCCACACAGATGTGTAGCACTTCACGGGAAATACGTTAGACGTTTACTCAGCTGTATCTTGGTAAGAGTAGTTCATGGTGGTTTCAGTATAATTCTCTGTAATTCATGCAGCCTTTCTGCAGAATTGAATCAACAAATCTTGACCCCAAATGCCTTGAAGTCAATTATCACACTGGAGGGTAACAGCCAGTATTTTTCACAAAAATGTCCTTAGGGCTGGCATGTGTAATTTGTCCTTATTGCTGTTGTAAGTGAAGCTTAAAAGGTGCATTAATACAGCAACGGGTCCGCTCAGTACTCATATTTATGTAATCAAGTGTTGGCTTCTGTGTTTCAGGAGATACTGTATATTATACCCACCCAACTGTTAGCAAGTAAATCCAAATCCGAGCAGCAGTAGCGTTATGTTCACTGACTTTGTTGTGGATCATTGTGGAGAAGAACTGTACTAACTTAAGCACATACGTAGTGCTTTTATTGAATTAAGTGATCTGAAGGGGGCACACACATGAACCAAGCAACCTGCATGCGGTGCTGGTGGGAGTAAAATCTGGAGGCATGAGTCAGCTGAACACGATCACAGCTCAGTGTGGTGTGCCTTTTTCAGATCAGAAGACAAGTAAAGAGTAGTAAAGAGTAACCAGAAACCAAGAATTTATAGCAGCGAGAGAGAGGATGCAAATGAGGAAAGAGATATATAAATAAGGAGGGGAAGTAAGCTCGTCTGAGGAATAGACATGTTTCTGTAACGCCCTCATTAATCCTTAATCTAGCCGGCAGTCTTGCAGAGGTTTCTCTCTATAATCTCCAGTTCTCACATCCAGCAAACTTTAATAAATCCCATCTACTCCCTAACTGGCAAAGATTCCTTTTAATAATACAATGCTCTGCCTAAGGGCGGTTCTTTACATGCAGTTTATGCTGCATCTTCTGTGCTTGAACATTTTTGTCAGTGCCAGTAATACTTAAAGCAACATCTTATTCCTACATTTTTCTGTAACCTTACCTTACCTTCTGTAAGATTGACCCTTTGCGTTTTAACATTTTCACTTATTAACTTGTTACGTATAATACAGATAAGTGGTAACCATTTCCATATGCTGCTTTACACACGGCATGCCGCATAGTGTAAACACAGTAGATGCTCACATGTGATTTCAGCTGAGATTAAAGTGACGGCTGGTGAAGTGAGACTCAGAGGGAAACTCTAACCCAGTCGGAGATTTTCAGAATGTTTTGCTATGCTGATAAATGGTGTTGATTGCAAGTAGATCAATTGTAAATGGTAAATGGCCTGCATTTGTATAGCGCTTTACTCAGTCCTTAAGGACCCCAAAGCGCTTTACACTACATTCAGTCATCCACCCATTCACACACACATTCACACACTGGTGATGGCAAGCTACATTGTAGCCACAGCTGCCCTGGGGCGCACTGACAGAGGCGAGGCTGCCGGACGCCCTCTGACCACCACCAGTAGGCAAACATGGGGTAGTCTCTTGCCCAAGGATATTTGGCATGCAGCCAACCAATGTGGTAATAATATTAGGGATGAGTATTCAGATGTTTAATCAGTCATTTCTTGAAAAAAGTCTGCTGTATTTCAAGCTTTGCACATCAACTTGTTCTTTGCTTTAGCATCTAAAATGTGGAAAATACCTAAAAAAAACCCTACAAGGGTTTTTAGGTCTAACGGCCCATCTAGTGAGTTGTGAGAATTTCAGGTTAACTGTCCAAAATAATCTAGGGAGCTTGGAAAGAAAAGCAACTGGACTGGAGTGTGATGTGTGTTTGTATGGATCTTAATGTAATTAACTAACAGAAGTTCAAAGCAACAAGCAACTATATAAAATATAAACTTTACCGCTCTGTGCATTCAATCACAAGATTGCAATTTCCTGCAGCATTATTCTCTTGTGTTGTTTGGAACTGTGTTGGGTTTTTCTGTTTCTGTTTTTTATTTTCTTTATAGATCTGATAATGTCTCTGATTGGAGTTGGTGGCGCTCGGGGATATTTTTTTGCAGAAGGATCATATGACCTGTGAAATGCCCCGTTTTATGTGAGCACGCACAGAGCCTGAGGCAGAAAGTCCGGTTTAGAAAAGGACGTTAATAACCACCACCGTCATACCCATTATCTCCAACTGGGGTTTCAAGTTTTTTAATCCAGCAAAGGGTAAGAAAACCTGGTTGTGTTGAGCTTTGTTCATAGAATACCCCTCAGAACAGCAACTGAGCTCTAAAAAAGTGTTTTATGGAGCACAGGCACACCGGGACGAAGTGTTACTGATTGTTAAAAGCCACACATCGTCTCCAATTCCTACAAGAATAGCATCAGCGCAAACAAGGAGCTGTACTGGCACATTTTCAACCATTTTCTAGTAGTACTAACAAAGAAGATCCTTACTTACTAACCTTTGTGCCATCTCATTTTGACAGATGCAAAATAAATTCTGTCAGTGTGTATTTAAAGCTTTATTTAGCTTAAGCGATCAAATCTTGAAATCTGAGCAGATTCATGTATTTTTTGCTTGAAAACAGACTGTCTCCTTGGACTGCACCTTGAAATCAAATAGAAATGGTGCAAATATGCACCTGTAACTGCATGCAGAGACCTTAAATGTTACACCTTGCGGTTTCGTAATTAGCCTTGGAGAGATACATTCGGTTGCATTTTACCTTTACGGACATAGGTGGATTTTTATGGTGCCATTGTTTCTGATGGTATACAACCAACATGTACAAGCTAACCAATCAGCATGAGAGCCTGTGTTGCAGATCTGAATGCATTTGTCCTTCCTTTTTAAATCACAGAGCCTGTGTCCACTAGGTATCCATCACACAATCTGATCTGTTCCGATATTGAGGTTGTACTCCCAAGATTTTATTAGCACCATCTTGCAGTGTGACATGTAGAAAGACAGCCATATTGCTGATAGAGCCCAGTTGTATAAGACTGTTTGTCTGTACATCTCATCTCTCTCTTTGATCGGATTAGTTCATCCTCCTCCAAGCCTCGGGGAACGCCCGTTCGCCCGCCACAGCCAGATGTTCTGCTCTTTCTGTCTCGCACTTGTAGGTCAGCCTGTATGACACCACATCCTAAAGGCTAATCTAACTATGACACACACACACATCCACCAACACATCCACTCTCTCCTCCCTCTGAATCGAATTTCTCCCTCTCTATTCTTCTTTGATAAAACACAGAGACAAGCTTCATCATCATTCCTTGTCATCTTTCTCCTCTGACTGGTGTCTGACTGCTTATCTGTTCTCCAAACAATAAGTGGTCACTGACGGGTGACATGCCAGAAACATCTTGAATTTCTTTCTGGTGACAAAATGTACATTAAAATGTAAAAAAGAGCATTTTTTTTTAATATCCTCTCTTGTCATCACTGTGTGTCTATAAATTAGATAAACACTAGACATAGTGTAAGTGAAAGCCCCGCCCACTGGAGGGGAAAAAGTTGTTAACAGATATGCTGCAGAGTGCTAAAATACTAATAACATGTTTCAAGGTGGCTCAAAATATTAGTGATGTTCACATATTAGGCTACGTTCACACTGCAGGCGAAAGCGCATCAAATCCAACTTTTTTGACCCTATGCGACCCATACCCGATCATGGTATGACAGTTTGAACAGTACAAATCCGATATTTTCAAATATCACTTTGGTATGTGGTACTGAATCTGATACATATCTGATGTTTCAGAAAATGACTGCCGTTTGAATGGTCATGTCGCATTAAATCCGTCTTTTACGTCACTGACAGACTGCAATTATCAGCGCCGGAGAAGACATCGCGAACGCTTCCTGGTCATCCAGTGAAACTGTTGGGAAGACAATGTTGGAGAAACGTGAACATTTTATTTGTACTGTATAATCGGCAGATTCTGACAGAAATTTCCAACTATCCTTTGAAGCACTGCTCTTCTCTAAAACAGCAATAAAGGATCATTATTAGGCCATTTGTAAATAACAAAATAACTTTATAACTTAAAGCAAAATTGGGAAACGTAAAGTCCGAAACAAGTCTTTATATTAAGGCCATCAGTCAAACAATACTGTTTGGTCTGGGTCTAAACAGAGCGCGTTGTGTGTGACGTCTTCTTTTGCGCATGCGGGCGCACTAGAGCGCGTTTGCTGTCACATTTTATTTGTAGTGTGAACAAGCAGACAAAAAAATCGGATTTGAGCATTAAGACCTGCAGTGTGAACGTAGCCTTAGATTTGTCAGTGACAACATTTAGCTTAAGCTAAATAGACAGTCAGGATCTCAGTGTTCTTCCTGCTGATGTGTCACACCTTTCAGTCAGGACTGCTGGAGTAAAGGAAGAATTTTATTTCTTAATTATATTTTGAAGTATGAATCTGTTCCTTCCACATGCATACGAGGACAGTATGAGGCAAGGAGAGATCAGCAAGACCCGCACAGTACAGAGGATATGACAGTAGTGACAACAGACATTAACCATGTCAGATACAGCATAAAAAGAAGAGTTGCGATGGTGGTGGGTTGCTAAGTGGCTTGCAGATGCATAGCAAATGTGGGCAGGCAACAATGCCACGTTCCTCATGTCAGACTTTAACAGGCTCTGTCTGTAGGCTCTTGCAGTTGACCCTTTGCTGCATTAATATTAATTAGGAAAGACCAAATTATATAATCACTTCATTCTAATTTAAATATTGTGCTCATTTACATAAATGAATAATTGATTGAATATTATAAAATCAGCTTATCGCTTCAGTTCTACGGTGCTATTTCTATAATTCAAACAACATAAAAACAAGAGATTTGGTTTATATATTAGTGGAATAACAGCTTAATGAGTTCCCTCATTAACACTGCTGACATGGTGTGTGACTGTGTGGAGTTGAGTCAGCTGAACTGCTTGTTGTTTCTCTTTGCAGACAGGGTTTTTGTGCGCTGCACGTCCGCTGGGAACCGCGGAACAGGTTTAGTCATATCATGATGATTCACATCTGATGCAGTCAACAGTTTTGGACCTAAAGTTGCTCATCCATCAACTTCCTGCCGTCCTTCTTCCTACTCCGAAGTTCTGAAGTTTCACCAGCTGCAGGAAGCGCAGACAGAAATAGACTTTCTAGAGACTTTGTGTTTATTTTATTTTTTTAATTGGTTTCCACTCCACGTTCAGGCAGCATGGTAAAGCTCTTTAAAACTCTTTAAACCTCCAGATACCCCGAAGTAAGTAAGTTTGCAGGATCAGCGCTTACCCGTGCTCGCACACTTTCAAAAACATACCTCAGGATCCAAACAAAACAGCAAAAGTGTCACAAGCTTTAACGAGCAGAAGCAGAACCAACTCTGCATTCAACAGCCGAAGTTGATTGGCTTGTGTTTACGCCGATTCTCAATGCCCTTTTAATCCTCGATTCCTCTCAAACAGCTCAGCCTACGCAAGCATCTGCCTTCATCTCGACAGCAGTTAGTTACAGCCAAGTAGGAAATACTAAAACCATGGAGACGGCGAGAATGTGACACTCAGAGATATTGCTCTCAAGGCTTGTTTCATTGTTCCTGAATAAAGCCTTACATGGTGTGAGCAGTGCTCATGATTGCTGCTCACACCATGCTTTATTTCTCTCCCTCTTTCTCTCAGCTCTATCCTTTCTCCTCTGTACTCACTACTTTTCTGCAGTCACTGATCCCTTCTCATTTCTTTGTATTTTTCTGCCAGGCTTTCGTCTTGCTTTCTCTTGCTTTTGTTTCCCTTCTTCTTCGGCTGAGTATCCAACTACAGATATTGTAGGAAAGCCTCCCCACAGTGTTTGGAGTGATAGGTGGTGCTCTGACTTTGGATATTATTAATTATCTATGGAGGTTTTCCTACGCTTGTAGTTGTTCAGTAAACCTCAACTTTTTGGGACAAGCTAAAACTTCTAAGCCTTATTCTCACAATAAACTAGCATGTCAGGTGAAATAATACATTCACTTATTAGCCTGACATCAGAATAGTACATATGATTGTACACCCAGACTACATAGCAAAGTTTAGTAGGTTTGGACTGTTCTTATACAGCAGTTTTCCACTCAAATACTACTACAAGTCACGTTCATACAGGGCTGAATGTTCACTGTCTATCTAACTGTCACACATATACTCAGACAGCCCACTCTACCTCCTGACCTGCAGCTTGTATATTTATTTAAACAGGTCTGCATCAAATATTCACAGTAGTGCAGGGTTTGATTGGTATTTTAGAGGGCTTTACAGAGAATAATGATGGAAATACATGTGATACTGTTAGCACTGGGCCTGACTTTAAAATTTCCAGGCATACACATTTGTGTTTCTTTCTTTTTTAAAAAAATTTTTTTTCATGATCACCAGCTTTGACTGTGAGCACAGAAGCAGCTGTATTCAAAGCTTCTGTTTGAAAAGGGCAGCCAATCAGAGTGATTTCATTTATTTATTAATTTCTGGTAATAAAAAGGTGTGTTTGGTTAGCTAAAACGACTTTTTTAAAATACCTAGATTTGTACACTTTTCTTAATAAAATCAAACTTTTTTCATAGCTTTAGATCAACACTTTGATTAAAGATTGCAATGTGAGAAAAATATGCAGCGCTGAGTAGAGAGAGACTTCATTTATTGACTGAATGTTCTGTTTTTTTCACCTTTGACCGGTCCTGTCAGGTGCCTTTTTGTTGTAATAAGGTAGGATGGTGAACTTGTATATGTAGTTATGCACTAATTCTCTTGACTTTACAGTAAGAAGAGTTTTTAAATAGAATAAATGTGCCATTAACAATTACATTTTACATCTTAAAAATGCTCAGTTTGCAAAACCTTGACGGTTTAAACAAGGAAAGCATCAGCAGAGGTGGTGATAGTAGTAATAGTAGTAGTAGTAGTAGTATGTTCTTTGGGGTCTTGATATAAATGTATAATATAACGAATTGAATTGACTCGTGCTTTCACGGCAGTACTTGTTATTTTTCAACTGCACCTGCGATAGAAAGCAGCCCGTTCACTCCTTTAGAAAAACATTAACAAACCAGGAAGGAGTTACATATTTAGTGTGTGCAGAGGAGCTCTGACGGTGTTGGAGGGAAGTCATGGAAAAGTCATGAAATGTTGCAGCGCTGTAAGGCCACGGTGGGAACCCTTCAAAGGCTTTGCGTGATATTTTTGGATAGTCTGACTTTGAGTCCTTTCTTTCCTCCCCGTCTGAGGCGAAAGGAGAAAGAACGGAGAGCAGCTGGTGTTGAATTGGTCCTCTGGTGAGAGATTAGTGTGCGCTACTCCCCCTGCAGTCTAGGCCGCACTGCAGCTCCAATCCATCCTGCCTTATAAATTCACCACGGACTCACAGTGACAGGTTCTGGCAAGCTATACGAGTGCTGTGTGCAGAGAGTGCATGTGCCTGTGAATAACTCGGCTGGTGTAAGTATGCAAGTGTATGTGTGTGTTTGCGTGTGTGCGAACCACATGATTTCCTGTTTTCATTCCATTCTGATATTCCACATGTGTGTGTTGCAGGGTCCTGGTTGTCATTACAGCATGTATGTTTTTTGTGAGGCATTAAGTGTAATTGTAGAGTGTGGTGGGAAAATATGCAGAGAGGTGTATCAAGTGAGGGGGGGGATTGGAACGAAGGGGTGATGGAGGGAAATAAAGTAAGTGAAGGAGGGAGGGAGATGAAGTTAGATTAAAGAAATTGTGGGGAGGGGAGAGATTGAGGAAACAAGCAGTTGGTAACGTGGTTGAAGAGAAGGAAGAGGAAGAGACAAAGACAGAAAGGGAGAGGAGGAAGCTAATTTAAAAAGAAAACATGACAGCAATGCAGCCAAGTGTAGTGAGCTGAAAATAGAACATGTTTGTTTCTTCTCTTTTGAATGGCAAACGAACAAAGAATAGTATTGCAGCTTAAACCTTTTTAATCCGTAAACATGTGTCTGTTAATCAAGTAGTCGTTTAACAGAAAGTGACATCCTTTCTCAATTAAATCTTTAAGACCTGCAACTTTCTGCAGCTTAGGGACACTTGGAAATAATCTTATAGTGGCTGTAAAGTTCTCTAAATAATGACTCAGTAAATAAGTAGTCTCAGCTTGCTAAACCTGCCATTTTCCAAACTGTTGTTCGCTTACTCTTTAGCAGGGTCTTTATTTTTGGTAACCTCTGCAAAACGGTTTCAGCCAGAGCCAAATGAAAGTACCCAACACTACACTGCATTTTGTTAACTACCGCCACGAATAGGGGTTCAGCATAGAGAGAGAGATATTTGTTCATCAAATGATCGGAAATAAGATTCTGCCACATATGTTATCAGACTTGTTGCCTTTGCGGTAGGTGGACAGATGCTTACATGCATAAGAACGATGCACAAGTCGTTTATGGAAGCTGTGACACTTTTGACTGTTTAATAGTTGAACAATTAGAAAACTGTGAATTGCATCTGATGAATACGACACATTAATCCGGCAGGAACTCATCAGCTGTTGCAGTCAACCTTGACACAGTATTATAGTAAAAGCCCCCAAAATCATCATGGAAATGGCTTAATGGAGCTGCATTGTGTAACTAGAAGTATTTATGTTTAAAATCAGAGTCAGAGTCGACCTGTGTCCTTGATTTTACTGACACAAAGGTCTGCAGTCAGTCAAGGTCAGCATTTTCACATTCATCCCTGCACTTTCCTAAATGGAGACTGTTTTCAAAGAGCTCGGCTTTCAAATGCCAGGGGGCCAAAATGTGTTTTTAGCTTGCTTAGTGAGGGCATATTTAAGAGACTCCTCTGCTCTGCTCTTCTTGAAGTCTTTTTCAGTTTTCCTTTTAGTTGAGGTTTCTTTTTTTTCGAGGAGTGAAGTTTTTCCCTTTTTTCATTGAAGAGTTTAAAGACAGACGATGCTGAATGCTGTACATGTTAGTGAGCTACATAAATAAACTGAAGGAAGGACTAAGATAAGGAGAAAATGACGATATAAGAGGCTGTAAGAGAAAGGAATGAGCAAAGAGAGGTGGGGAAGGAAGCTTGAAGGGTAGATGAGCGAGTCTCAGAGGGGGAAAAGAGATTTGGAAAGCTTTTGGATGAGATCATGGGAAGTAAAGATCTGTGTGTTTAATATGAGGCTTAACAGGGCTCGGCCTGGGCCCGCCTATTCTTTATAAAGGCGTACACACACACACACAGTTCAGCATAGACCCCTCCTTTCTTTTTCTTTTTATGACTGGTTCTGTGATTGCAGATCCTGCTGACTACACACACACGCAGCTGCACCTGTCCCTGACACGGCTCAGCAGGAAGAGGCGTGGCCTTTCCTGCTGATTCTGCCTGCATTTAAAATACTTGAGCACCATGACAACACTGGTCACAGTTTCACCTCACTGCTTTCTCTTATCAGTGTTTTTATACTCAGAAAGTGAAGTAAGCGCTCTGCCTAAGTTCCTCTTCTACACTTGTTATGATATTTGCACTTAGCACAGCATCCGATCTGATCAAGGGAAGAGTGGCAAGAGTCTTTGTCTCAGAGGGATGAAATCCTGCTTAGAGCAATATGCACACAAAAAATGCTGTAACTGCAAAAAATCAAGAATAAAACCCTGACTGAGCTCTAAAATAAAGAAAATCACTGTATATTGTACAGTATATACTATGCATCCATTTATCAGTGCACTGCTCAAAGGAATATTCAGCCACACACATTCATGCATTTGTATCTTGCCTAAAGTTATTCTACATGCTGACTGTAGAAGTCAGGAATCAAACAACTGGCTATTTAAATGAGTAGATAATCTGCTTATTATGCATGCCTTAACATTAGACTCACTTTCACCACTCTACCAGTTTTACAGAGGAGTTTGATTTACTTGTTTAAGTACACTAGATGGGTCTGGGGGTTAGTGGAAAAATAAATCATGCCATCAGCATTATCTCAGATTGGTGTTGAGACTTCAATTACTTAACGGGGACCTTGTGTTATAAACAGGCGGTGCAGTGTTACTCTGTTTCTTCTGCAGTCTGAAGTGTTATCTGCATGGCTGTCTAGTTTAACTGTTTGCTGTGAATGATCGTGGATGGAAAAAATAAGACGAGTGTTGGAAAATGCGTTACAGTCTTTGCATATTTAAGAAAACAAAGGCAAAAAAATAGGAATGAGGAAGCCTTTGATCCTAAACTGATTTCTTCAATTAAGTGGCTTGGCCTTCTTTGCCATTTCTTTGATGGTGCTCTGCAAACATTTGAAGTAACAGGTAACAGCAAATTATTACTTGCATTCAGGTCACCATCTTTTCAAAATGCGTTTGATATAAAATTGCACGCAGTGCTTTTTTGAAGCACTTGTAGATGCCAAGTTTGCCTGAGCATATTCATTGCTGTCTGTTTTGTTCCATGTCGGCTACTTAAGGTTAATTTGAATAGAGGAGTGTGTTTGGTTTAATGAGAGGGAGTGTTTGGGTAGAGGACAGACTGTCAGTGTGGTGCCACTGTTACGTCCCTGACTCATTTCCCTCTGAAGTGCCACGTTTGAATCACGCCCAGGGCTGTAATTATTCTTTGTAAGGCTCATTATGGTTGCAGGGAAACATACTGTCTGTGTCTGTGCAGCAAACCAGCTGTTCCAAGTGAACTCAAAGATCGCTAACAGTTCAGCTGCTGCAGCCACATAAGCTGGCTGTAGCTATAGATGATTAAAGATGTATGAATATTAGCAGGTATGTAGGAAGCAAGGGTTTCTGTTTTTAATATTGTCCTAAGTAACATGACAGTACAGCATCACAGTACGGTTTGGTCTGTCTAATATTTGGCTCCAAATTAATTTTTAAAAGTTCAGTATAATAAGGTTTGATTTTATTTCATCTTAGCGAACAGTATGTGCTGGGACTTTGTAGTAGAGTGTTAATTCTAATTACTTCAAGTGTGTTTAGTTTATTTTTCCAATATTTAAATATGATAACATTTACAGAGGTTCATGCTGTATGTTTGGTCAGCATTACAGTCGCGTGGCTCAGTTTTTCACTGGTCTGCATACTCACGTCAGAGCTTTCTAATTATGTCCTTACTGCTTCTATATTAATTAGGAGGGTAAGAAGCTATCAAGTGCTTCTAATCAAATGCTTTTGATTATTAACGGATCATCAGCAAGTGTGACCGCTTTGGATACAAGCAGATGTTTTAGCAGTTTGCTGGTCTGAAGCAAATTCATGCCAATGTCAAGATGCAAATAAACAGCAAAAAGCCCAAGAGCTATGTGGCAGACATTGACATTTACCATGCTAACTGAGGTCTGCAAAGTTCTGGACTGTACGGTTAGAGAAACATGAATGTGTATGGTTTTTTTGGAGGTTTGCCAAGAGAAAGCCATCCCCTTCTCGTTTACGTTTGCAAAGTTGCATGTGAACAGACCACTCCTGGAACAGTGTCCTTTGGATATACAAGCCCAAGATGGAGATATTTGGCCTGAATGTACAGTGCCACATTGATGAAAGTCAAACACAGCATATCAGCACAAACATCTCATACCAACTGTCAAACACAGTGGTGATCATTTAGGGTGGTTTTACAGCCACGGGACTTCAGCCCCAGCAGTCATTGAGTCAACTCTGTGTACCAAAGAATTCTAGAGCCAAATGTGAGCTCTGTCCAGCAGCTAAAGCTTGGATGAAACTGGGTCATGCAACAGGATGATCTTATGTACACTACATCGTAATGGCTGAAAAAGAAAAGAATCAAGGGACTCAAAACTCAACCTGAATGATGTAGCAGGAACTTATGAGACCTGTGCATAAACAAATGCCCACAAACCTCAATGAACTGAAGGAATGTTGTAAAAAAGAGTGGGCCCAAATTCCTCCACAATGACGAGAGAGACTGATAAAGTCATACAATAAATGATCCCTTCAAGTTACTGCTGCTAAAACAAGCTGCTCCATAGTTTTCCACAGCATTGTAGCTACAACTTCCCAAATTCAGAATCTTCTGATTTTAGGGATCTCTGAACATATAACAAGCAGAACTAGTCCAGGTTTCTTTAAGAATAATTTTCGGCAGCTATGCCATTTTTAAATTGCCCAACAAATGTTTTTTGAAAATACAAAGTGCACAACGGGATAGCTCAAGTGATGAGCCCATTATCAAATCATTTACAAGTTATATGGCGCCCTCTAGTGGTGGTACTTCAAGCATTAGCTCATAGAAGGGATTCCTCACAGAGAAAATAAGTCGTTTAAAATGATTTAAACACAAAGTCATTCAGTCTGTCTGTATCTGTAGTGCTGTCCGTGGTGGATAATTGGGTTCTTCGTGCATTTGTGTTTTTAGTGAAGGAGGAGTGTGCATCAGAGGAAGAAGAGGAGGTGGAGAAGGATGCTCTAGTGGAGGAGATTCTCCAGCAGGGAGACACAGCCATCATCTATCCTGAAGCCCCCGAGGACGAGCAGAGTCCAACAGAGACGGGAGGAGCCGATGAAAACGGTAACACGCCAACATCACATATTATACTGAATGTCATGATGCAGATGTTCAGGTATTACTATTGCTGTGTCGAAATTTCAAATTCTTTGATGTCAAGCACTACAAATTTCCAGCTTCTTCCTGCTCAGCATTCTGGAGTTCATAGCATGCTATACTCAGCTTAGTACTCACCTCAGAAGTGAGCAGTAAATAAGAGGGATTGTGAATTGTTTGAAAAGCTGACAGGTAAACTAGTTGTTGGGGTGGATAACAAACGGCTGTATTTTCAGAGCTTTTATTTCAAACACTGAAGATCTCAGAACACATTTTCTTGATAATGGACCTCTGAGGTTATAATAAAAGATCCAATCAGAAAAGTGAGATATTGTCACACAAATCTGCCATTTACAGTAGAGACACTAAGGTTCAAACTCCAAAGTATAACCACTAAACTCAAGTGTTGAGTGCTCCACTAGCAGCTGGTGAAGTTGAGGATAAAGTTGAGATAGCACAGGTCAAAGAACATTACTTACTTGGAGGAAGCTCTGAATGTTCTGGAGCATGAGAAAGGCATAAATGCTGAAATAATAACAGTAGCTGGCTTGTTATAGCTTTAAGGAAGATTTAAGGGCAAAGACAATAGTAAAACTTATACAGTCTAGAGAGGTTTTATGAAGAGCAGGTTATTCTCAGGCCTTCATACAGAGAGTGGGGAAACTATGTTGTTTATATCCAAAATATTTAGCTTATGTGTTGGACTTCCCTTCATCCAGCTGGCTAGTTACTGTATGGAGAGTTGTGGATGCTGGAGTTAAGGAAATGAGCTAACCAACATCAGAAAGGTATAGGAGGAGGAGGAGCTGTTAGACTGTCCGACATGCTCTTCATATGAAGTGTAAGAAAAAAAAATGAAGCATCATCTATCATCCACGTTTCCCTTTTTCTTCCACCACAGGAACACCTGATTCTTTTTCCCAGTTGCACACTTGCCCCTACTGCTCCCGGGGCTACAAACGCAACGCCTCACTGAAGGAACACATCAAGTATCGCCACGAGACCAGTGAGGATAACTACAGCTGCTCGCACTGCAGCTACACCTTTACCTATCGCTCGCAGCTGGAGAGGCACATGAGCCACCACAGGGGCTCCAGAGAGCAGGTAACACCTCTTAGCATGAGAACCGAAGACGCAATGCGCCAAACTAAGAGCGAAATCAGGTCTGATACGTGAAACTGTTACCCAGACTCAAATCTCTGCCTCAGGATCACTAGGATGAACATTTTGTCATGTTGTTCAACTTTAATTCACTGATATTTCTTTTTCGGTTTTAAAATTTTGTGCACTTTGATTTATTATGCATGAGATTCGGTCTGTTATGTAAGCAAAAACACGTCCCCAGTGCTCCTTTCAAACCTTCGAGCTACAGTTTTCAAAAATGTTAAAGCTTTTACACAGAATTCCTATGAAATATTCATCTGATATTAAAAGAACTGAACGACACAGAAAAATAATAGAGACCTTCTTCTTTTCTGACTCAGCGTCACGTTTCGCAGTCAACAGGAGGATCGGTAGGAACAGGTGGAACTCGCAAGTTCAAGTGTACCGAGTGTTCCAAGGCCTTCAAATACAAACACCACCTGAAGGAGCACCTGCGCATTCACAGCGGTGAGCTGCTGCACACATGCACAGTCTGCTACAACCTGTGTAGCTGTTCCAAACTGCAGGCCTCTAATCATCGAACATTTGTCTGCAATTACTGCATTTACAACTGACTAATAATTTTCATTAAATGTACACATTAACCGACTGAAAATTTTAGGTTGTTTTTTTCGTTCGTGTATTTAATTGGCACCGTGTATGTTAATCGACACCAGATTTCAGGTGTTCCATTAAAGCTGGTTAATATAGAGCATTTCCTTAGTGCACTTGGTAAGCTATGTCAATAACATAAGGCCTGGATGCCAGAATTGGCTCAGAATGGGCTGCTGGACGGCTTTGGAAAATATGTAGGAGGACAAACAAGTTTTACAGCTTTCCCTGCTGATAAAGTTCCCCCACAGCCATATATACTACAAAGAAAATATTTAAGTAAGAGTTAAACAGTTAAATTACAGAAAAATTTAGTTAAAAAAAAAGACCATTTTCATCAATCAACCAAATCTTTATGTTTTATAAATACAGGACAGCCTGGGCAGTGAATTTCATTATGTAGAAAAACTGAGAAGTGGTGTTAAAATTGCACTTCTTTATCTTATATTAAGATATCTCAGGGGTTACATGTGTAGTTAAACGTCTTTACATTGACAGAAAGTGACGTTTCACTCGTCCGGCCCACTTAAGATCAGAGTGGGCTGTGTGTGGGCCTCGATGAGTTTGGCATCCCTGCTGTAGACACACTAATGCAGTTTGTCCAAATATGACATCATGAGGCCTCTAGTGCAAAATTGGTCAGTACATTTTTTTTAATAAAGTCTCATAAAAGTGCTTGTTTTATCAGTCGGGGCTTTAAAGCTTTTTTGGATCTGTGCTGCTGTTTAAACGCTTTTTTTTACCCCATCCCTGTTTCTTCAAAAGGGAACATAGGAATGTGTTTTGATGAATTGATCTAGTTAAATGAAGGTTGCACTGACCTACTGCATCATCTTTTGCTACAGATTGGTAATGGGTGTCCACTTCAGTTGCCATACCAAACGAAGTTTAAATGCCCTGCTTTCCTTAAAGAAGGAAGTTAATACCCTTTACATATAACAAGTATTTTTAAATGGTTTTATTGCCGGAGTGACCAAACTCTGTTTTTCTGCTGTAATGAATCAATTTGTCAATTCTGTAAGTTGGGCTCAGTATCAAATCCCAACACTTTTCAAAATAAGTTACTAAAAAATTTGAATTGTTTTTGGTTTTTCATGTTTCGAATCTTCTCTTTGAAAGTTTTGTCATTTCTCTCTCGCTCTCTGATACTTTTAGGTGAGAAACCATACGAATGCTCAAACTGCAAGAAGCGGTTCTCCCACTCAGGCTCCTACAGCTCCCACATCAGTAGCAAAAAGTGTGTGGGTGCTACGCCCCCCAACGGTGTTGCTCGAACATCGATTAAGTCCCCCCCAGCCCCTGCACAGACGAGACCTGTTGTGATCGCTCCAGCTCGTGTGGTTCTTAAAGACAAGACTGAAAGCAAACCCCTCCAGGAGCAGCTGCCTGTCACCCAGATCAAATCAGAACCTGTGGAAATTGAGTGCAAGCCTGTGACGGCGGCACCGGCAACTTCAGCCGGCAGTAACGGCGTGGTGAACGGAGGAACAGCACAGCCGACTGTGGTCCCAGCTGCAACCCTGCCTCAGGGTGTGGCTATGGTTGTTCCAACAGTAGGTCTGATGTCGCCCATCAGTATCAATCTTAATGACTTGCAGAATGTGCTCAAGGTGGCGATGGATGGAAATGTGCTCAGGCAGGTGCTGGGTTCAGCCAATGGGGTGGTGACGCAGGGGAAGCAGGGAATTGTGGTCCAGCAGCCGCAGCAACAGATCATCAGCCTTCCTGCCTTCGTGGATCACGACGGTACCACCAAGATCATCATCAACTACAGCATTAGCCCTGCTGCTGCCACAACTGCCACCGCCCAGCCTACACCGCTTGTTGTCAAAAATAACCCTACTCTGCCTCCCACTATCACGACTGTGGCCGCTGCAGCTCCCACAACAACTAAACCCCAAACCCAAGAGGCGGCCGACCTTACGATTATCAAGAAAGAACCGGAAACAGTCCCCATCGCAGATGTGGAGAAGGAGGCATCCACGCAGACAGAAAAGGCAACCGATAAAACTTCAGAAGCAGCTCAGAAGCCAAAGCCCAACAGCACCAGTACATGTTTACTTTGCGATGACTGTCCTGACAATCTGGAGGCGCTGCATCTCCTCCAGCATCGCAAAGCAGCCAACGGAGAGGCCGTCGACTCTGCTGCTTTGGACCCGTCTTTCGCCGCCTTGCTAAACGAGGCAGGGGTGACCCTGGAGGAGCCGCCTGTCGTCGATCTCCTCTCACTTCTTAAGACATACTTTGCCTCCAACGCCAATCCCAGTGATGAGGAGCTGACAAAGATCTCAGAGTCTGTCAGTATCCCAGTGGATGTGGTTAGAAAGTGGTTTATGAAGATGAACTCGGGGAAAAGTGTGAGCAAGCGCCACAATGATGCAACCGCAGTTTCTAAAGACACTGAAGCCACAAATTCCAGCTCAGAGGTCACTGTGAATCAGAATGAAAAGGAAGAAGAAGACAATACAATCAAGGAGGTATCCAACAAAGCCTCGTCAGACTCTCGCAGCGCCTCCCCATCAGACTCTGAATCACTCAACAACGAGGACCTTGTCATCGTTAAAAGTGAACCAGAAGACCCGGAAGCTTCTGACTCCCAGGCGGAACCTCTGGACCTCTCTCTTCCTAAACAGATCGCAACAGAATCGGAAAACAAAATGACTACACCTCCCGCCAAGCAGCAAGAACAGCCTCTGAACTTGACCTGCTTAAGGAAGGAGGAGCTCGAGGGTCGAACCATCTATGTGACCACACCTCAGACCGGAAGACCTGTTAACATCGTCACTGCCGCACAGCTTCCTACCTTAGTTGCCATCGCTGGTCAGGGCTGCCTCAACACCACCACGAAGCGCACCATCCTCATCCCCCAGCTCACATATACCTACGCCACTACAGCTGGCAATGCCACTGGAGCAAAGACTGTTGTTCTCAATGGTCATAAGGTTAGTAATGCAAAACAGTTACTTCTTATACCTTTTTTATTTATACAATGTGATTATTTTTTCTTATTATAAAGGTTTTATATCTTTTATTTGATCACTGTGATCACCAGTCACCAGAAACTAGCAACTCAAATGAATGGATTTGAATTAATTTGCTTGTGCTGAATAACTGAGAAAGAACTGAAACTCACATTATGAAAGTACTTTGAGAGCGAGACATAGCTGCTTGTGTAGTCTGTCATCCAACATCAGAATAAATGGGAAGCTGATCATTGCGGCGAGTGATAACCATGTTATATGTAAAAAAAGTTAGCATGAAGTTTCTAATTAGAGCTCTGTTTGATTCCCTAAAGTGAATGGTTGTCATGCACGCCTACTTTGAAGTACTGAAGCAAAGAGTATGTCTCTATTTGTACCGAGACAAATTCAGTACCTGGAGAGTCGACTATACATAAGTCTTAATTACAAAAAACCCCAAAAACACTGAAGTGGAAGAGGTATAAAAACCTTGTTGTTGCAGCTTGCAGTTTTTATTGGTTAGTTAGTTCTTCAAATTTCTATACGACTTTCCCAGAGCCTAACTTGACACTGCACTATTTGTTTTATGTAACTAAAATTTTCCCCTTTAACTGGAAATTTAAGAAAAGGAGAAAATTCTCACTTTTGACCAGTCCAGAATTGATTATTGCAATGACTATTTCTTTTTTTAATCAAGTTTCTTTGCAGGGAGTGAGGGTTGTTTCCTTTTACACTGAAACAAACTACTTACAAACTAAGCATCTATAGATTACTGGAAAGACTAACATGCTACCTTTAGGTGCATTTTGCTGTGGAAAGTACCAGCGTTAACCCAAAATAAAAAGCATCCTGTTAGTGTCAGTCCTTCAACACAAAAAAACTGAAGAAATGTGCGTCAAGAGAAATAGAAAATTCCAAAAGCCTGAGACATGCTGAGTTCAGCAGTCAAAGTGAGAATCGGTAGTCAAGCCACAAAGCAGTCATGAAAGTCTGCAAGAAGCCGTTATATGCTATATAAGAAACAGCACCAAACATTAGTTACTTGAGCTGGAGCCAGTCAGAGTCAGAATGTACCAGACATCGTTAGCATTGCGGTTGCCACTTACGATGACCTGGAGTCATTATTTTACCAGTAATGACTCATTAGTTTTTAGGTAATTCTCTGATTCCATTAACTTGAACTGTTCATATCTACTTCACCAATACCATTAGCTCAGTTTCAATCGATGGCAGTAGCCCCGTGAACTCATTAAACATTTCAATAACATCCTGTCCTGATTACATGTGATGACTTTGTAGAACACCCAAACTGCCTTTGAGTAATACGATATCCTCAAACCAAATTTACTTAAACATGAAACCTCGTGTCTGTGGAGCTGCTGATAGAAACCATCTGGACAGTGCACCGCAGCATGAATTTCATCAGTAGATGTGGGTCGAACTATCCAGTTCAGTTCAGTTTTATTTATATAGCACCAAATCACAACACCAGTCGCTTCAAGGCACTTTATTTTGTAAGGTAAAGACGCTAATATAATAGACAGAAAATGTCCAAAATCAAACGACCCCCTGTGAGTGAGCACATGGCAACAGTGGAGGGGATAAACTCCCTTTTAAGAGGAAAAATCTCCAACAGAACCACGCTCAGGGCCAAGCAGCCATTGACTTAAATTAGCAAAGGGGAGACAGCTCAGTTAATCCAGCATTAGTTAATCTATATCTTTAAACCTTAATGTTTATCCAGATGATTGAGTTAGGGGGGACGAGTTCTTATGAAGGGAAAAACTATCCAAAGAGCTCAAATACGAGGCTGTTATATGTGCAGGGCTGTAAACATGCATTTTAAATGTGAGTCTTAAGGTATCGACTTGCTTTTGCAGCCAGCCTATAGTGTCACCTAGAGGATTTTTTATGTTTGCACTCGGGTCTTAGCTTCACATTTTCACCCATGATTGTTGCTGCTTAATTCTCAGTAAGTTAGAGTATTCACACTAGGAGAATTATCTACCTCTAAAGTGAAGAGCTTCACTGCAGGCTCTCAGGAAAACATTTTCAAGAACAACTCAGTCAAAGAATGAGCTCTTCACATACCTGTCACACAATATTTATGGTGAAACTAGCTTTCCTGAAGGGTAGGATGGGAGAGTAAATAATGTGACTCCGACATACTGTAATTCTGTTTACAACAGGAGAAGCGTTTGGAGAGCAGCTCCGAGGGTGTTTCCACAGTGGAGGAGCAGAACGACTCAGATTCAGCCGTGGCGATGAAGAAGCGGCGGCTAGAAAATGGCGTCTACCCCTGTGATCTTTGTTCCAAGGTCTTCCAGAAGGGCAGCTCCCTGCTCAGGCACAAATATGAACACACAGGTACGTCTTGTTTAAGTGAATTTTTCAGCTTTAGTCTATTAAGCAGGATTTCTGTTACTTCTCAAAAGAGTTCTACTTTTGAAGGCTGTGTTTTTAAGTGTGACATCATCCCTCGTTAACTACGCGGTACTCTGAGACTTTTATGGGACACCTGGCCTGTAAATGTCCCAGTTGTCATCAGTGCTTATAGACACGTAACTCGTGCGGTGAATTAAAAAGGATATTTTCCTAGTAGCTCCAGGTAGCATCATATTGGCAGTGGTTTTATTCAAATCTGTTAGCGGTTATCTTTACTCTGCACTACTGTGTTTTGGTTCAGCCTTGACATCCACTTTAAAAAAAGGAAAGAAAAGAGAAAGAAAGAAAGAAAACATCCTTATCCTTCAAATTGGCCCTACCCTTATAACATATGAGCTTTGTTAGTGAGATTTTCTTTTGGCAGGGGATGTTAAAAACTATTAAATGCTATACTCTAAAGACACTTTAAAGTCTGTTTCATAAAAGCCTCTGATAATGTGTGGCTTTGATCATTTTGTATGGGTATGTCAGCAATTACTTTTCCAGGTGCTGAGAGTTCTGAATACTTAAAACAAACATTGGCTCCCAAGCTTTTTTTGCTTGTTAACAATTTAAACTTCTGATTCCCTGATTTGAGCAAATTAAAAATATATATATATTTGTGTAATTCTCCCAATGGATTGTAAAGTATCGGGTTATTTTTTCTTAGTTAATTGTTTTGCCTTTAGGCGTTTTGTTGTATTTCCAAAATGCTTTTGCTAGAACAAACTCCAACTGATATTTAGTATAATATGGCTCCCAATGAAGAAATGCTAGAAATTATCACATTTTTGGAACTGGCGCTAGTAAATCTTAAAGTTAAACATTCAGTTGTTTGGGAAATAAAGCAGCAGTTTCTGTCTGTTTTTAATTTAAAGGTACAATGCATATAATTAACATGAGCCCTTAGGTTCATCATGTAAATTAACTAGATTTAGTCATGCATGTTAATCTTTATCTGTAGTGCATCTGGAGATTGATGGCAGTGACAGCCGCTGCCAGCAGCTGTCTGCTCCCCTCACTGCAGAGTACCTTTAATGCATCTGGGTTTGTGTTAAAGAGACCTGTGATTTGGCTGCAGTCTTATTTACCTGTCCAGTGTAAACCTCAGATAGGCCTGCACTGCTGCTGGTACAAGGACAGAGACAGAATCGTAACTCATTTAAGCTACCTTAGTCAGGCACAATAAGTCATCAAATATGACGTGAGCAACTGAGGGAACAGTGAAGTGGTGGCCAAGAATGCACAAACAAACTTGTGTGAAATCTTTGTTGTTATATTCATGCTGACAAAGAGACAGATGTTTAGCTACGGTAACAAATCTCTATTCTGTATCACCTAATTATTATAGTTACAAACGCATTCATTTATTTATGCTATTTTAATTATATTTATGTAATATTTGAATTGTTCAAACCTGCTTATGTTTATTTGAATGAACACGCAAGCTTGATTGATGGCAGGGCATGTTTATTTATATAGTGCATTTCATTACAAGTATAAAAGCGTGCCACAAGCAGTGAAACAACAAAATAATAAATAATAATAAAACAAATCAAACCAAAATAAGGAACACTTGCTTTGAATATTTTTTTCTATACTCTGTTACACTTAATGCAGGCAAAGAAGCACAGTTCCTCTCTAACGCGCTCTGGTTTCATCTGCAGGAAAACGACCCCACGAGTGCAACGTCTGCAAGAAGGCTTTCAAACACAAACACCACCTGATCGAACACTCGAGGCTGCACTCCGGTGAGAAACCTTACCAGTGCGACAAGTGCGGGAAGCGTTTCTCTCACTCAGGCTCGTACTCCCAGCATATGAATCACCGTTACTCCTATTGCAAGAAGGACGGGCCAAACTCGGGCTCCGGCTCAGGGCCACCCAGGGATCAGTCAGAGCTCGGCAGCCCAAGCGGCAGGCTGCAGTCAGACAGCCGGACCACGACCCCGCCCTCCCAAATGGACTCAGACGAGAGGGAGAGTGAGGAAGAGGAAGACGAGGCCATCTGCATGGACGACATACGGGTGGTGCAGGTGGACGACGGCGAGTGCGAGATCTATGAGGGTAACTTTGACGACGATGATGAGGAGGAAGAGGGAGAGGAATTAGCAGAGGAAGAGGCGACAGCAGAAGAAGAAGAGACTGAACAAGAGAAGGAGCAGGAGGAGTTTGCCTGTGACGTAGTAGAAGTGGAGCTGGGAGATGACCACGTGGAGGACGCCGAGATGGAGGAAAGAACCGAAGAAAAGGAGGAATCAGCAAGTGTGGATGCAGAGAAAGCGGCAGACTGTGAAGTCAATACAGACAGCAGCATCAGGGACGGGACAGGAAACACCGAAACAACAGAGGAAGCGGTGACAGACACCAAATGAAGGAAGAAAATTCTTCGGGACAGTTTTGAGTGTGTCGGTCATTGAAGTCGGGTAATCTTAGACAAAAACCACATCTTGCCATCAGAAGAAAGTCACGGCAGTTGCCTGATCTTAACGGTCCACTACTGTGTACAAAAACCCAGGTGTGCCTGAACTTGAAAAAAGAAAAAAAGAAATAGAAAAAAAGAAAAAACGTGACTTTTTCTTTGTGAAAATGAAATATCAGTGTTTAAAATTGTTTATAGAAGTACAGATTTTAAAGTAGAACTCACCCATCAACTCATTAGACTTGTTACTGAGACATCCCAGGTTGCTTTGTTTTTTCTTTTCATTCAATCAGTGTTAACTAATCGTGTTCTTGTTTGAAAACCTTTTAACCTTTAAAGATGAGAAAGATTTCTATACCTTTTTATTGCCAATGAAGTTTCCTAAAATCAGTATTTTATTGAGTTCTACGAACAAAAACCTCTGCACTACAGTATTCCTGGTTTACCTATGGATACATGCCTCATGCATTGTATGCCCTTCAGTGTTATATATGTACACTAGCTAGCGAAATGTTGTTTGTGTTAGTGTTACTCTTTGCTAGCTAGCATTACTGTTGATTTCAGTTTGACTGTTAGCCTTAAGGAAAACAAAGTATTCTTGGGGAGGGTTGGGGGGTGGGATGGGGAGTCCGGGATGAGAATGCGGCTTCTGTACGCCATAACCAAATTTGTCCTATCAGGGAAGGCAGAGTCACAACCTCAAAGCCAGCATGGCGCGCCTTTGTTTTGCTGCTCAGCACTGCCCGAACGGGTGGAGTCTCCAGGTGAAGACATAAAAGCAGACTCCGACCTCGTGGCTCGGCTGTGGATCCAAAACAGACGCGCCTGTTCTTACCAAGCTTCTCCTTATTTTGGTTGACTTTAGTTCTCAGCGAGTGTTTCAGTATTATCGGCTTATATATGAAGTCAAACTGTACGTGAAGGATCGGGGCTTTTTTTCCTGCTCCACCCCAATGCCTCCAGCCTTATGCAAGACCTGTGTGCTGTTAAAAGTGCCATTGAACAGTGTTATTTTTTTTCCTCACACATGTAGCCAGTATTATGTCCCTCTGTTACTTACACAGGAGCCATGTTGACTAATGTTTGTTGACTTGCACAGAACAGCAGATTTGTCACAGCAACAAAGAAGGACACTTGAGAAACAGTATTTGGGCTGTTTTGTCTGTAAAAAGACAGACCCCTTGTCCAAATAGCCCACTTGGGGGTGACGTCTTATTTTATTTTATCTGCCAAACTAAAAGCTAGAATTATTTAGTTTACAATGATTGTTTTTCAAAAAGACAAGTTAAAGCCAGAGAATGTTTAGCACTTTTCTATCAGTAAATTAAATCTACAGGCATGTCTAAAAGTTCTGCTTTTGTTCCTGGTACTTAAAATTGCATATTTGCTCTTGACTAAAACTTTTTTGTTATGAATTACTAACTCATCAGTATCCAATGGCTGCAGCTTGTAGGTCCAAAGTCTGAGGTTTAGAGCAGTGTTTTTAAAATGCCTTCTAATGTAAGATAATCAGTTTCCAACTTTCGAACTGCATAAATCCAAATTTTTAAGAACCCCTCAACACTCAAACTCAGTAATGTGCCTCACCAGGTCGGCTCAGGAAGAGATAAACCAGACCAAACCCACAAAAGTTTAAAGTATAAAACAATGATAGAGAGACTCAGTAAGTTAGTCTCACTTGTGCACTTATTATTTTCAGATGACGATTAAAAGAAACAAATTCATTGTGGCAAGCTGTCCCGCACTTGAGGTAACAAGCGTTAGTGAATGTGGTTTCTGTTGAAGAGTTTTGCTTTGGTTTTACCAGACAGTGTTTATAGTATTAATCTGTTTTACTTTTTTTTGTTTTAAAAGTATGTCCTCTGTATGTTTTTGTCAACAATGGCAGTATTAGAACCCTTTTCACAGATTAAAAAAAATATACCTGTTTAGTTTTTAGAAGACTTTTTTATATTTATGTGTCTTATTTTTATATTTTCTTTTATGGTTATTTATTACACATTGTAGTGTACATTACTGTAGTTTGAATTGATACAATAATATATTTTAGTATGAAAAATAATCTCGAGACAAACAAACAAAAAAAAATCCCAAAATGTGGTTCTGGGAAATGAAGTTTGTTTTAACAAAAAATGAAAAAAAGAAAGACATTAAAGGAAAAAAACCCCTAAAAATATAAAACATGTATTCTGTAAACTTGACTTCTGTTTTAAGCTAAAAAGAAAAAGAAAAAAAAAAAACAGGAATGAAGTGACAAATAGAAACTGTTACATGTGCATCCGCTCTTTGCGTCGTTATAAAGCTACTGAATTCTAAAACTTTTTAAAAGCATGAGTCGTCGCCGTTTAAATGAAGGATCTTGTTATGAAGACGTTACTCCTCCCCTTTTTAAATTTCTTTTTATTTTGAAGCCAAATTTCCAACGTCCCGTCACCCTGTTTTCCGTTCTGTGCCAACTTGTTCCATTGTACTGTTGAAGGCTGCATATTGTTTGTCCTCTCCGCACCCTTTGTAAATCCACTGTCTTTTTGTATTGTTTTTATTTTAGGTTTGCTCCATTTCTATGACTCCCCATCACAATAAAATGTAAGACAGCAATTCAAACTGACTGGATTGTTTTGTTAGTCATCTGATGGAAATTTTCTGTAAGGTCGTTTCCTCAGGTTTCAGTAACACCGGAGGTCTTTCCATCTATAAATATATCAAAAAAGAAAAAAAATGCAAAGTGCAAATATTTCTATGAATATTTATATAAATATATGAATATAAGTCGTGTGTTTATCAAGCAGCTACTGAGATGATCTGAACAGTAAAAGAGACAACAGACTTCCCTCATAATGATGAAAAAGAAAACTTTTTTCATGTACATTAAAAGGTGAGAATTTAATATTTCAGTATATCAGTGTTATTCAAACTTTTTTTGTAGAATATGAATCAAAATAAGGGACTGAACACATAAGCTCAGCAGAAAAGTCTGCTGAAGCATTAAGATAAGACAAGAAAGCCCTTTTCCCATAGACTTCGATTGAACGGAAATGTTTTTTGCAGCCACATCTATCGCCATCTGCTGGCCTTCAGATAGGATGCAGGTTCAAGGCTTCTGACCTGGAAGCTTCATCCATATTGTAATACTGTATAGTAGAAGCACAAAATCATGCCTGATATATTTTGAGGAATGGTATGAGTGGGAAAAGTCCAAAAATGACACTCCATTACTTTATGTATGCAAGAGGACTTAAAGCTTCTTAAATCTTCTTTTACACACATGTTATCAATCCACATCAGAGTTTATAGTTCAGCTGCAAGAACTCAATCAACTCATTACAGACTCAGGTATCTAACGACTTGATAGACAGTAAAATGCTGAGCATACGAATAATCTTGGAGTAAAGAAGACATTCAGAATTTATTCACATACCGCTGTAATCAATCACATGTAACTGGGATAATAAGTAAGCCACTTATACAAGTGTGGATGCTTTAAACTTCACTGTCATCTAACCTAAAAGTGGTAGTAGAAGACATCCTGTAACTTTTGAATTGAGCTATCTGCAAAGAGATGTTTTAATGTATAACGTATGGAAAACAAAAAAAGTAATGTAATAGTTTTTGGCACCGATTCAAAACAGAGTAAAATACTAAAAATGAGAGTTTTTTCTGTTTTGTTTGGATATCCTAAATCTAAATGAAGACGTATCACCAGGTGGCGCTGTGAGACCAGGAAACATTTTTACAATGCCAGAAAGCCCACAGGGCTGCAGACCACAATATCTCCTGAGATCAGCCATTCATAAACTATTGAGTTATGAGCCATTATTATTAAAAATCATCATGTGTCCTTTGAGTGGTAAGAAGAATTGCAATCTATGAGTATGAATCCATGCAATCTAGCAATTATCTTACTCACCCATGAGCAAATGACAGATTATATGCATGGCTGGTTCCAGCTTTAATGTACAATTAGAGGGGAAATATGCAGTGGGGATTATGAGGACGCAAAGCAACAAAAAGAGTTTTCTAACAGCATTTTGAAAGCTTGAAGAGGATGATTAGACAGCATATAAGCAGCTGTTATTAGGCAAACCTCCCCCAGTATCCAGGTTATTATGAAAATAAACACTAATAATAGACTTTTACTCCAAGTGTGCACTTTTAGTTATAAATGGAGTTAATCAAGCTTTTATAAATATTCGTGACACAGCCGATTGTTGCTCTTACTGTAGTTCAGTTGCTGTGTGGATCATGAGGGGAGTCAAAACTCAGCAGCAGTTGTTTTATATTCAGAGTCCATTTTTTGTAGGAACTAGTGATTTCACATCAGACATGACATAACAACAGAGAGGGGGGATGCAAGATGGAAGTTGATATGGTGAAGCAACCTTGTGATTAAATCTGATGCTTGCTTTTTGCTTTGTGTTTTTTTTTTTTTGTAAGCTTGTTTGCAAATGGAAACATAATCAGCCTGACATATAGACGAGTTTCCTGGGTTTGGGTTGTCAGGATTTGGAAACACATACAGTGTTTACATACACATACATACACATACCTTATTATTACCAAGGATTTCAGCAGTTTAGTGAACCAGAGGTTTGATTTGGTACCCTATACCAGGGGTGTCTAATCCAGGCCTCAAAGGCCAGTGTCCTGCAGGTTTTAGACGTGTCCTCGATCCAACACAGCTGATCTAAATGGCTAAATTACCTCCTCAAAATGTTTTGCAGTTCTTCAGAGGCCTGGTAATGAACTAATTATTTGATTCAGGTGTGTTGACCCAGGGTGATATCTAACACCTGCAGGGCACCGGCCCTTGAGGTAGACACCCCTGTCCTATACTGTTGTGTTATAGGCACTGTGTGTTGTCATATTTCTCTTTCTTTGTGCTCATTAATGCCACTTTAATGCATGTCTGATTTAGTTTAATTAATTTTTATTAAGACTTTGCCTTTTTTGTTGTTGTTTCTTCTTCAATCATTTTGTATCTCTGGTTGTTTTTATTCATTTCCAACAGTTAGCATGAAGCATTTCAGATCTCTCTGAAGCCGTTTTTCATCCTTTTGTCGTTATTTTCCTCAGTTTTTTGTTGATTCACACCTTTTCTTTTTTTAGGTTGTTTGTGCATTAGCATCACTTTTTTAACGTGTCTGTGTGTGTTTCTCTCTTTGGTTAAGTCCATCACTTTTTGTCTTTGTAGTTTTGCATCTTGTTGTGGTTATTTTATGTCACTTCTGGTTGCTTGCTGCAATTTTATAAACATTTTGAAATGTCTTTACAAGCCCAAATTCAGATAAGCTGCACACATCCATGCACCAATCAATCATCAGGTACACAGAAGGCATTTTGTATTAGTCAGAGGTAACAGCTGCCGTTACATTAAATTACAACCAGTAGGTGGCAGTAGAGGACTTGCCTGCCGTGGTTGGTTTATAGTTCTGGTTTGTTAAAAATCAGTGAGGGCAATAGCGGAACAAAAGCTAAAATGTTTTTCATCTTAAGGGAAAATTGCTGCCTTAGAGGTCAATGAGGTAAGCCTGATACTTGTATATGTTTAATCTCATGTCAGACTGAGCCTTTTAACTCCTATTAGGATAGATGAGTATTAAATCTTGAGGGCTAAAAATTATTTCAATTTTTTGTGCAACAATCTGCTTCTTCCTCACTCTACTTCCACCAGGCTGTTTATCTTAAAACCAAACAAAATGTTTACTGATATCTTTTTTCATGTGTGCACACTTTTCTTTCTTCGGTGTTGCTTTGTCACATGCAGACAGATATTTTTGTTTTTTTTTCCAATTTTTATCAACAAGCACTGAAAATAACGAGAATCCTATTTAAAACTCTTGAGTCACTCCTCATTTCTTTGGATTTTGCTCTAAAAACAGACTTTAAGTTATCATGGGCTATAGTTTAATTGAATGATGAATGTTTATTAAGCTGCTTAACAATTTTACTTTTAGCAAACCATAAAAGAGCCACTTAAGAGATGACCCAGTGTTGTGTCCACAGATAATGCAACACTGTTAACATACAGCTTAGCAAAAAAAACCAAAAACCAATTCTAATTATGTCTTTAGGCGCTGCTACTTGCAGCCTGCCACCAAAACATCCAATATATTCCCATTTCTTTGGCTGAATCTGCAACAAATGCCAAAGATAACACAGTTTGACAGGCATGAAATAATATATTTGCACAAACAAGGTGATTCCCAGCTATTAGCTGAAAATGTGTCATCTCTCAGAATGATGTGCAGTGTATCCCTCTAAAAAAAAAAGAAGAAGAAGAAACCAAACAAGTGAAGGGAAAAGGAAGAAATGGTGGCTCTAAAAACTCCCTACAATCGATGAAGATTACCTGAGAGTCATGTCCCAAAGTAACAAGACGAAATAAAAGCAAATTCCTGACAAATCCATCTCCAGTTTATCCATCTGCTGTTCACTGAAGCTTCTTCAGAAATGTCTCAGTGGAAGAGTGGCTGTCAAAAAGCCACTCTTCAGGAAGGGAAACTGGGGAGAAAAGGCTGAGGTATGCCAGATTACACAAGAACTGGACTGATTTTCAGTAATTAATCCAAATTTAAAATGTTTGATCAGATTCTCATCAATGTTTATGTAGGAGATCAGGAGAGAGGTACAACAGTGAGGGTCTACAGTCACTGGTAAAACACAGTGGAGTCTCAAAGTCATGGTTTGGAGTGGTGTTGCCTGTGATGTTGGGGAAAATGTATGCGATTCTGAAAGTAGAAAAGCTTTGTCAGATTTTGATCGACCATGCAATACCATCTGAAAAACGTCTGACTGATAACTGCTTTATTTTTAAGCATGCCGATGATCTCAGACACACTGTGAAAAGGCATAGTTAGATACCCAGATAGTTAGAGCCCAGATTTCGACATAATTGAAGCAGTGTGGGATCATCTTGACAGAGAACAGAACAAAAGAAGGCCAACATCCAAAGAAGAGCTTTGAATATCCTTCAACAAGCCTAATGCACTATTCTTGAAGACTACTTGGATAAATTGCAAAAAGCTTGCCTAAGAGAGCTCAGGCTGAGTTGAAGAATAAAGGCGGTCATACCAAATACTCATTTTCATCCTTTTACAAATTGTTTTTGTCTTATATGTATTGTATTTCCATGAATGTTTCCATATGTTTTAAATAAATTGCTGCACATATTTTCAATTTTCCTAGCAAAATATTAGGTAATTAATGACTTTAGCGCAGTATTGTAGCTACATATACATATGTTACCTTTTGAGATGCGTCTTTGCCATCACCTTCTTACTCAGGAGGTCTGACTTTAGGTCCCGAGTGATTAAATGCCAGCAGTTTTTATGCTGGCTTAATGTTAGAGAATACCAAATGAAGCCAGTTCTGGTTAATATCACATAAAGGTAAAACATTTGGGGTTGTTATTGTGGTATGTGTTGTTAGTAGCTTGTATGGTTACCATCAGCATAATGTTTACTTGTATGAAAACACACAACCACTGAACAAAGTATAAACACAGTTTTAGCATTTGTAACAAGCTGCTTGAAAGTCAAATGAAAATTCATAAAGTTTTGATGGTTTTGTGCACAGACCTCTGCTGCCAGAGACATGTTGCCCCTGAGCAATATGGTAGTGATATCATTGCAGTGACAAGCATCGACCAGTGTGCTATCTACGTGTTTATCACTGAGGGAAGAAGATCAAAATGCACTCACGGCCCAAAAACTAATGTTCCCTGCTGCACGTCTACACTGCAAATGAAATTTCTGAATGTCTTGACCCTGTAAGGTATTCTGTGAAATTTCAATTTTTATTCATAGAAAATGTGGTTGGCAGGCAAAAAGTAAAAGTTAAGTTTAGGAAAAAAAAAAAGAGTGAGCTGAGAGTGTAGTGCTTCAGTACGCATGTGCGATCGCTAATAGTTTTTAATTAGCTCTCCTTCAACTTTGTGCTCTTAGAACTGAATTATGCTTGTGTATTGGACGCTGCTGTGCAGGTCCACCACATACTGTAATAAATAATCAGATATTTTAATGGGATAATGGTGACATACAACTGTAGGTTACTCAGTGCTTTAAGCGTCGTTGAATATCGATAATCTATGAAGTAAAAGAGATTAATTTGTCTTTGGGCATTTGTTGTGCAGTAAGTAACACATCTCTTCTCACACAGATGTTCAGCAGCAACAACATATTCAGCTCATCTACAAACCAAACGAGTCGGTGGCTGCCGGAGCGCAACAAAGCCCAAACAACGTCAGAGCTGTAATAACCGGTAGTAATTAAAGCTCATTTCACGCTGCTGCAGTTTGTGATGCTGCGCACACCGGGCTATTTGTCAAAATTAGCTCAAAAGCAGAGAAGCACATCACACCTGTCAATCAATGAGCAACCTTTCTGGCTGCCCTGATGCTGACGAAGGCTGTGGTGCTGAAATAAGTTGATGACTGATGGAGCTGTTTTTTTTAATGACAAACCTGACGCACTCCACTTTAAAAACACTCCACCTTGAGAATTAAATCCACGAAGAATACAGGAACTATTAAAAGATTAAAGGAAAAATACAAGTGCAGGCGCGTTTCCAGCATTTCCAACCTCTTCTTCAGTTACTTTCTCAAAAAAAAGATCAGTAGCATGTGCTGAATACAGGAACTTCATTTAGCGGACTGCATGCTCAGTGCTTTCATGATAGAACAGCTGGGAACTTTAAGCTTAATGTATTGTCTTTGAGTTGGTCATGATCGGTACTCTAAACAACTGTTAAATGTGTAAAAATGAATGGGATCAAGCAATTTCCTGCACTGATGCGAATAAAACCAGAGCTTATAGCTGTTCTATAGAAATTAAAACTCTTATTTTGTCCTTGTGTTTTCATTTCAATACAAAACCATAATAATTGCTCCAACCAATCCATAAAAATGGAAAATTGGAATTTTAACAGAACGACAGTGAAGAGATCGTGCATTCCAGAGCAGCTGCTTTTCGTTTCAGTCATTCTTTTCATTTAACAAAAAAATAAAAAGGAAGATACTATATTTTTGTCACCATCAGAAATCCTGTTATTCAGCTTTTAACTCTTGTTATAATACAAACTGCAATAAAGACTTGATGGATGATTGATGAAGTGAAATATGACTAATTGCTGCATGGCTTTCAAATGAAAGTCTTTAAATTGGTGAAATTATTCACGGTGATGAATGCAGATGCGGTTTCAGTCTCGGGAGGTGACGGCAGACAGATGGAGGAGAATCCATCAGAAGTAAATGAAAGCTATTCATGTGGCAAGCTCATATGAGTGGGAGATCTGCAACCTTTATGTTTCTTACAATATAATACATAACGGGGGGAGGCTTAAAAAAGGCGAAAGCTTGAAATTCGCACAGTACATACTCTACATCTCATCATTTTGCGTTCATTTATGTTCAGAGCAGTCTCTCGCCCACAGCTCAGTGTTGGAAATGTGTCATTTTCTTTTCAGCTTTTGAGGGCGTCATTGGAACTGTGAAGATTTGCAGCCATTTGAATTGGATTAGATTATATGCAGCACAGAATAACAAAAATGTCCTTTTTTGCAGTGTATTGGCGCATCAATGGTGGTAACAGTGGTCATTTGTAGTTTGTTTTAAATTCACAAATAAATAAGTCTACATTTCTACATTTAACAACAATTTGAATATTAAGGTCAACCGGTCCATATTCACCCTGTGCTTGCGTGGGTTCTTTAGGTACAGTAGAAAAACCTCCTTGTTAGGTTAACTGGTGAGTCTAACTTGG
This sequence comes from Haplochromis burtoni, assembly GCF_018398535.1. Lineage (NCBI taxonomy): Eukaryota > Metazoa > Chordata > Actinopteri > Cichliformes > Cichlidae > Haplochromis > Haplochromis burtoni. Next base: position 2,297,746 of record NW_024582388.1, on the reverse strand, counting down.
TAGTAGGCGTGTTAGCCCTGTGACAGACTGGTAACAAATCAAGAACCCGCCTCTTGTCCTATTACAGCTTGGATGGGCTCCAGGATGAGTTTAGAATTTTTAAAGAAGCGGTTCTTGTGCCTTCTATCGTACATTTATCAGCGTTAACATCTAAAAAGGCAAGTTCCAAATTTCCAATAAAACCAGAGGTTCATTGCCTTTTAAACCTGCAATCTTTCAGCTTAACCCCACATGCTTCTTTTAACCAGCTGACATACCGGGGGTTTTGAAGCAATATCATCTCTCACCTAGCATAAATCATTAAATCAAGCTCTGGTGGGTTTTTTCAGGCGCATAATTTATTTATTTGAGACTTCTTGACACCACAATAATAATAATAAAAAAAAAAAGGGACAGAGTCTGTATGTGAGGACCCCATGTTATCAGTAGAGCTGACTATCATTCCTGATATGGAACTTTATTTTGATTTGCTGGTCAAAACCATATGCCGTTCAATAAACCATAAAAGCTGAATTTCATCACTGAGTGGGAAAACTGTAACAGCCACAAAGTGGATGGACATTTGGCTTATCTTTATATTCTCTTGTGGCTTTGTCTTATAGTTGTTCTTTATGGGTTTTTATTAAAAACATTTTCTGCACAAATGAACCACCCTGTGCAGTTTCATTTCTAATAAAGACCCCAGAAGAGTAACAGGTTTTCGAGCAGGGAACGGTGTTGGTAGTTGTTCGTGCGCGATGGCAGATGCCTGCAGAGCTCTGTCTTGTTGAATGACTTTGTTCCCGGCCATAAAAGCAACCAAGCAAGGAGAATCTGTGTCTGCCACGAGCCCCTTTGCAGCTGCACTGTGTCTAGCTTTTTCCCAGCTTGCTTTCTCTCCAATTGAATCTCTCTGTGCTGCAGACACCACCTCTACTTTTAACTGTAGGTGTCTAATCGATGCCCACGCACTAAGCAACACACTCAGGTGGGACGGTACAACAGAAGATCTTAAATCTTGAAGCAACAAGCAGACAACGGTGCATGGAGAGCAAACAACAAATAGAAAAATATTATTCTCTATTCTGCAAGAACACAGGGGCAGAGGAAGACTTTGTGGTTTCTGTCTACAGTACAAACAAAATGTACTTCTCAGCAAGATTAGAAGCATAAAAAATGTAGAGACTTACAATAAATGTTCCATAAGATTCGTGAAAGTTTGTGACCACAGGTACTTCAGGTTGATTAAAAATAGCTGAGGAAGACTGGATTCATTCAAAACTGTACCACAAATCTGAAGTACAAGTACTCACAGAGCTGATATGGGAGACCAGGATCAGTAATCTTCATGGGTGAATGGTTCTAGAAATTGTTGTTTTGGTTTTTTTTAACAATATCAATGTTTACAATTTGTGGGAAAAAACATGAGAAATATCAAAACTTATTTTGGTTTTTATAAAGTTTAATAATTAAAATGATTGAATTTCCATTCCATATCAATTGAAGACCTTATCACGAGGAATGACTCTGCATGGTGTTGTCAAGGGCTGTAGCTGATAATATCACAGGGTAAAATTGTCCCCAAATTAATGCTATGAGTGCCAGAGATGAAGGAATGCAACACAGGCACGTCATTTCAGGTATTATTCCATATGAGACTCCAAAACATTGCACAGAGCTTTGGAAAATATGAAATTCTAATGTTCTTCTGTTCAAATATGTCGCTCATGAAAATAATCTGTCAGGGTGCACCCCACCTCTCGCCCTATGACAGCTGGGATCGGCTTCAGCGCCCCCTGCAACCCTAAGGATAAGCAGAGGCAAATGAATGGAGAGATATATGTATGTATATAGAAATATAGCCTTTCTCTGAGCATCACAGCTCTTCAGGCATTTCTTTTACACTCTATATGGATCATAGACAGATTCGTCTACTTTAAATGTGTTTATTCCAGCCAGCTCTCTGAATAATCTCAGCTTCAGACGTGAATATCGGCTTTTCTTTGGTACATTTTTAAATGAATAAGATTAGATGTTAAAGTCAGTCTACTGAGGTATAAGGAAACCATAAATTTGCAACTAGATTGCATTTTGCCTCTTTTAGTTCACCATGTTGGTTTCGCATCATATTCTTCAATGGTCTGCTCTGTATTTAGTGTCTCCTCTGTCCCCATGTCTTTCCCCATGTTTCTTTTTAGTATCTTTGTTCTAGCTAATGTCTTGTGTTTGTTGTAGTCACACTTGTTTTATTGGTAATCGTTTTTCCTTATATGCAGTTTGTGTCATTGTATTTTTGAATTATCCCTTTTTCCAGGGACTCATTAATCCACTGTATAGTGTTTGTTACTGTGCCAAGACATAATTTGTGAACAGTCCCTTCATAATTTGTCTGTGTGTAGAACACAATAAATATTACATTATGGTTCAAACATGAAAGCCTTTCTTGAAATGTGAGGGTCTGGCAACAGATGTTAATTGATTGAGGATTAAAACAACCATGAGCTAATACTACAAATGAATGCTAATTGAAAGATGCACTGTCAAGAATTTAATGTTCTGCATGAAATTCTAGGTCACAAAAAAAAGTTAAGTCAGGAATCTGTCCATATGTAGTTGAAACAGGAAAGAACGATGAGGGGACGAACAGACTTATCAGATATTTAATGTGACTTTCTGAGTGTCATCCTGTGCGTGATCCTTTGAAAGCAAAAACGCTGCTTTTAGCACCAAGAGGAAAGTGAGCCACCAAATCAAGTCCAGTATCTGATAACGGCACACTTGTCAGCGATCAGAATAGGATTATTGATCCCATAACTTTATTTCTGTCAGAGAGAGACAGAAATACATGCTGATAAAGACTCAGCAGCTTCAACTAAGATACATTTAGCCAAATAAAAGGCAGGAGAATGAGACAGAAATCCACATACACCTGAAAGTCAGCTGGATGACCTCCTCAACCTTTTATTTAATGTGCATTATGCACACACAGTACAACCAAGAACAGAAAAATATAACCACTAAGAGAGACAAGTATAGAAATCCAATTAAAGACTGTATTTTTCACATAGGCTTTTGTCCAGCTGAAACAGGACTGGGGCAGTTTAACATCTCAGGTCATTACACACAGTTACAACATGTCCTCGGGGAAGAAGGTGCACACCGCCCTATTTCAGCTTCCTCTCATTCCACGATGGACATAGAACTCAGAGTTTACATTAAATTAAGACAAGCCGAGAACAGGTAACATTGCTTTACGTCTAAAGTATACACAAATTTAAGTGTATAAAGACTATTAAAAACATCCTGCACATAGGGATTCTACTCAGGTACAAAAACCAATTGCAATAAAGCATCTTGTCCTGTCCCTGTTGCTAATTAACATAGGCTAATCATGGTTCATTTCCAAAAATAGCAGTTTTTTTAAAATAGTTGTCTTACGGCATTGTTTTATTAGCGCTCTCAACACTTAATCAGACACTTCTGAAATTTTATTTTTAATATGCAGTATATGCATGTTCAAAGCAAAGTAATACCTCTATCATCAGTTATGACACTGTGCAGCCCCATGCAGCTCCACAGCCAATAACAATATGCAGAGTGTGAGGGCAGGGCTCCATGAAAACCTATCTGCCAGACTGCTTTATTGTCTTCATCTCTTTTCTCTGCTCTGTGTCATGAATGTATGAACAGCTGCAGATCTCTCTACCTCAAACAAACACACACAGTAAACAATATCTCCATTTGCACAAAATCCAGTGATGTGGCAACAATCTTTGAGATTCTGGAGGTGAGAGTCTGGGCATGTTTGTAATTTCTGCAAGTAACTGCATTGAAACAGTCAGAAACAGTGTTTTGCATCTTTATTTTTTTGAATTTGTTCATGCTGAAGCTGATCCTTGTGAACATTAACTGCCTGGTTCATTCAAACATTACTGCTCTGGGGAAAAAAAAGAAAAAAAAAAAAAGGAGGTCCAGTTTTGTGTTTAGTAACCCCAGTAATTAAAGAGATTTTAATTTTAATTGCTAATGAAAACAGTGTTTAAAAAAAAAAAAAAAAAAAAAAAAAATCTATTCACCAACCACTTCCCTATAGGTTTATATTTTCAGTTGCTCAGATATCTAATGAGCCGACCACATGGCAGCAAATGCTGAAGTTCAAACGAAGCGTCAGAATGAGGAATAAAGGTGATTTGAGTGATTTTGAACATTGCATGGTTGCTGGTGCCAGGCTGGTCTGAGTGTTTCAGAAATTGCTGATCAACTTGGGCCCCAAACAACCATTTCCGGTTTACAGAGAATGGTCCAAAAAAGAGAAAATATCCAGTGAAAATGCTTTGTTGATGCCAGAGGCCATAGGAGAATGACCAAAATGCTTCAAGCTGATATGAGGCAACAGTAACTGAGGCTAAAATTCATATAATTGGGCAATAAAAGGTTGGAAAAGCCTTGCCTGCTCTGATGTATATCCCAGATTCTGTAAAGTTATTTATTTCATATTCTGTATAGTTTTTCATATTTATATCCTGTTCATATCCTGTACATAGCTTGTACTCACTACAGCCTGTACATACTTATAGTTATAGAATATTCACAACATACTTCATACCGTGTACATTATAA